>NW_027041039.1:1765000-2217500 GCF_037179485.1 Ochlerotatus camptorhynchus
TAAGATAAAATACTCACAATGATGTTGTGTTCCGCCAAGCATGCCATTTGTTCCGCCTACGCAAACTGACACCATCTTGGGTTGAGGAAAGTTTTCCTTATGCGATGATGCCGGTAATTTGCGTTCGATTGGCGAGGAAAGAATAATCAACGTTTTGTTTGTAAAAGTTGATACTGCCTTTTTAATTGTTGGTCTACATTATATTTAATTGGTTCCGCTTTTTGATAGATCGAAATTCTTTCCGCCAGACTATGAATATAGTGACTATACTTTTCCGTGGCTGCCTGCATAAATGCTAACCATTACATGACAATACCAAAAATGGTTAAAAATAATCCATACTTAACTTTAACTGAAATAGTTATGGAACTATACATGAACGTTTGTGTGGAAAAGTTTTACCCTTATGTATTATGGTTTTCTGGAAGTGAACCTTACAAATAATGGGTTGTTAAGAACCATCACCATTCTAAATTCTTGTTTTCTCCATACGCGTTTATGCGGCTGTAGATTCAAACCCAGATCTGACTTATGCGAATCCGCTCACAGTAATCTTGCAATATGTTGTTTCTGGCTAACCAGTGAAAAAATTCTTGACTTTCTTGAATTTCTTCATGATCATGGAATCATAAAAGCGTAGTCCTTTTAGAAACAAATCAAACATTTTCTGCTTTTTCAGCGATTCAAAATAGTGGATCAATAAAGACATGTTTAACATCTAGGTACGTGTCCACAATATCAATAACTTCAAATACTTTAAAATATATTTTCTTAGTATCTAAATAGAATGTTTTCAAAAAAAAAAATGAATAAAGAAAATTCGATTGTGACATCCTTAAGGCCCACGCACATTAGATCCGGATCGGACGCGTTGCGGTAAAATGACATCTAAATCTATTGTCTAACTGTCAAATTAACGTCAACGCAACGCAAACGGATCTAATGTGGGTGGGCCTCTTTAAGACTGACAAATGACCGCAGAATGGTTGAAGCCTCTTGGTGGCCAGATTATTTTTTTCGTTATCGGTAGCTTCTCAAAACTTTTATCGGTAGTTATCGGTAGGCCGTCTGAAGAAGGCTTTCCTGATACATGAAACCTTTGTGAGCGAGGGTGGAGGGGACTGTCATTCAGTTCTTCTGTTTTAAACGTGTCGAAATCAATATTTCTAATTCTAATGCTAAGAATTCTGACTACAAGGAAAACAACACATAGGTATTGAACATTTTTCAAGATTACTAAAAATCTGTGATTCTCGGTAGGAAAAGTGAAAAATCGGTAGTTTTTAACCTTTTGTCTGTGAATCGGTAGGCATCCCGAAAATCGGTAGGACTACCGATTAATCGGTAGGTCTGGCCACCCTGGCCTCTTAAACAAAAATAAACAAGCATTTGATCAACGCAGATGCGCCTGGTGGTTATGCTACACAGTGTAACGCACTCGCATGATCAGTGCGCGATCGGCTTGCGTGGGGATTTGTGAGATTTTATAGCAACGATCTCCGTGGACCTAGCGTGAGTCCACTCTGGGGAAATGATTCAACCTTATTTATTTGATGGCGTTTGGTTTTGCTACTACCTCGATACAAATTTTATTAGTTTGATTTTTTCTCAACACTCCCATTATAATATATTTTATTAGGTATCACCTGCTCTGCGGCACATGAAAGCCCCGTTTACCTAGACGAGTTACGACCGTCAACCTATACCGGGTCGGCTGAGCCTGTCTATCGAACGCTTCTTGACGAACCTACCTATGTACACCGGGAGGCAAGCTCACTCCGGCGACAGATCATAAAGTCGATAAAAATGATTAAATTTACTAAATCGGCAGTATTAATTATATGCATAAATGCCTTAAATTCACTTTCATACCAGCGTTGACGGTTGATTGAATTGCTTTCAGCGGCGGTTTTTTATTATTGGGCCATGGAGAAAATCGCGACAAAACGTCATTTTGATCGTTATCTTCATGCACTGTACCTTGATAAAGCTGAGTTAAGAGCATAGAATCTCAGTCGGATCCCATCGATCTGCTAAGCGGTAGCAATATAGCTTGAAATCGTAGAAGGACTTTAATGAGAAAAAGAAAACCATAACTCACATATGATCCATGTTTATAGTAAATATAGGAAAAATGAAGCATTCGTCTACTGCAGCTGCTTTTTAAAAGAGCGAAAATGCAACTGATATTGGATTATTGACACTATCCTAACTCCTCGTTACTCGTTAGACAAAACACGAGTTTCAAGATTTGCCTAGTGATTTAAACATTTTCCAACTAGTAAAATGAGGCGAACACGTTCATGTCTACCAATTGAATGTTTTTTTTTTTCAACGGAGCGATCCAACGAAAACCACGAACAGTTAGTTCATACGTTGTTGATTGCATATGTACGCCCCCGAGCTTTGAAGTTTACGTACCTGGCTGAGTGTGCGAGCCTCTGCGTTAATTTGCATAATATTTCATATTTTATCGATCAGTGCGGATTTAATTAGTAGTAATTAAAAATCAATTTCAATTTGTGGCGTCGCGATCGGACTGGAGATAGCGTGCCACTCTGGTTACGTGCTGTGAAAGGGGTTGGCCCCTTTGTGGCCGTGCTGCAGATGTTGAGATCTCTGGAGAAAAGTTATGGTTTCGGTCGCCTAGGAAATACTAGGGTGCATAATAGGAAACAAAGCTTCCAGTCAGTGCCACGCGTGGTCTTCGGATGAATAATTAATCGCTCGACCAAGGCGTTGAATAAGCATTCCACTACCTGTTAAACTGCATCCTGTATTTATGTGCGTCCTACGGGGGACGGTAGGTTGGTAAATTTATTGCATTTGATGTTGGACTGATTATACATTGTATGGTGATCGTCTATGTGGATAAAAAAACTAACAGGAAGGCATTGGAGATTCAACTGCAAAATATATGAGTTGATGATTAAGTTTATGCTATGAAAACGGTCACACATCTAAACTGTAAACTGTATCGCCGAAGATAATACCAGAAGAGATACTCATTGGCAGTCATAATGATGAGCTTTTGAGGTACAATTAAAATAGCATATTTCGTGGATGGCAATTTTTCATCTCCTCTTCTCCTAGTAGAATAACTTTTACATTAAGTTCAAGATCTAGAATAACTTTATAATTACCTGATTTTTTAAATAGTACATATATGGCTTCTAGACTGAACACCGCTAGTCCAAATTTGGGTTTCGAGTTCATTTAGGATGTCTGAATATTTGAAAAAAAATTTGGAAGTTGATAAAACCTACATCTCAAACAAGTGTGAGCATCATTAGGGTGCCTCATTTTAGATTTAATGGCAGCCACCCTCCAGTTCGATTTCTAACCATTTTCAGACTCGTGAGTGAGGCTCAAAGTATGTATGGCGAACAAAGTAGTGTTTCTGTTGAGTTGTGCTGTGATAATAAATAGATAATTTTGTGTGACAGGCTAAGTAGGAGTCTGTAAACTGTCTACGTAGTAAATGAACAGCCCCTAAAATATGGAGTGCAAAAAAAAATACAAACTCTGATGCAGAAAGGCAAAGTTTTGCAGAATAATGGGTTTAGAAATTAGTTAATTATAGAGGATTTTTTTCAATTTTTTTGTTGTACCGTAAAACGGGGTAACATTGATAGTTTTTTAAAGTATTTTCGAAATATTTTTTACAGCAATGAATGTTTTTCAAATTTTATATTTTTAAAACAAGTACTGAGGATCCAAGAGTTAATTCGTTAGTAATATGTTTAACGGAAATTAAAGCATTTACACTTTTTTTTTTAGTTTTGTGACCGAACTTCAGTATTTTGATTTGGGGTTACTAATAGTAACTTACTATGATAATGCTCGATAAATGTAGAAAAAAAATGGATGAAACCCAAACAATTTAGTTCTTTAAATATGAAACTTTGAATGAGTTTATAATCAAAAAACCTCATAAGCAATAAGAATGCAACATTGAATTTGTTATGGCTATATAAGAAATACATTTCATAAGTGATGGTTTGAGTGCTTTTTCAAATAGGCGAAAAAACACGAAAATTGTTTTTTAATATGTTTGTAAAATATGATACACATACTATATAAAAACTATACCCCGTTTTACGGTACCAAGATTAAAAAAAAAACGTATTTTGAAAGGAATGACGGAGACCATTAAAAAGAACAATACTTTGCGAGAACAAATAGCACGACTTTCCACGGATCAGGGATTCGGAAGTGGATTTCATCAGGCTAGCTCTAGCACAGCAACTGAACATTGGGCATTGGGGTGTGTTCCGTGATCTGGTAAAGCGGATATAGACGAACAGGCGTTTAAATATTGGAAGGACATCCTTGTTTCTTCTCTTCAGCTTATTAACGCTGGTCGATGAAGAAACCAAATTTGGTGTGTTCAAGATAAAATCAGGACCAAAACTACGTAAACTATTTCAAGCAACATCTTCTGTCCCAGGAATGCCTGATGAGGAGACGAAACCGTTTTCGAATGCTATGGCTCGCCTCAATGAACACTACGGATCCAGGAATTACATCTCAACGTGGAAAACTCACGGCTAGCAGCATCAGTTTTGAATCAGCAGCAAAATTGAGTAAGTACGGGTCACATTCAGAAATGGCAGCCGTGATGAGAATGCAAGATACGCGTTAGTACGAGTACTAGCGCACCGTAACTGCGTAAAGCAAGGTTCAATGCAAGACCTTATTGACCTTGTACGCGACCGTGAAATAGAGAAATCAAATGAAGAGGAATTTCAAAGATCTCGTAGCCACAGTCAGACCATGAAAGTATCAGCAGTTTCTCAAGATCGTTCTGATCGTTTCAAGGACATCGGGTGTTCGACACTGGGGTGGACTGTATCACCGGACGGATTTCGGTACCTTTGTGGAATGCACACGCGACGATTATAAACATAAAAACACTTTTATTGTGGTCAAATAAATACCCAACTGTTCGGACACTGTTTATTTGTTTGCCTTTCGATAGACGGATAGAGTGCTCCTGCGCGCGCGGATGATTTATAACTACTGAATACTGATCGGTAATCTTCTCCTATCTGTTGCTTGCGATCGTGTACATGTGAGAAATAGAGAGTGAGTGCCTATTGCTGTGTGAAGTGTGTAATAAGAATGTTAATAACTGAGATAGTGTGTAGCTATATAACGATTTAGTGTAGGGTGACCAACTTCTTATTTTGTGCCAATATACCGGCCACCTTGAAATGTTAATTTCGACAAATTACTTCTACTGTTCCTAACTAAATCTATACATATTTCTATATCTAAAACACATTTTTCACGTTGAAGGACGTTGCTCTGCTGACACTGCTGACGATGCGCTCGGATGCTGTTGTGTTGACGTCATGCCGCATACCATAGAAGTGTTGGAGAAACAATTAGGGTGCAGTATTTCTAGTCCTGGCTACGGTAGGACATATACCATTTTTATTTACCTAGGAAAACTGCTCAGTTGCCGGCATCCTTTTTCGGTAGATATGGTTTCTTCGGTTGCCTTGATGCATGAATCCTAGGAGTGACGTTTCCGACCCGTCCGATTGGAGGAGCACCACTCTGTTCATCTCCGGTTGATTCCACGAATCTTGATTCCTTGCTTCCTGGCTCAACTACCAGCGACTGATGTTGTTGCGTCTTGGGGTATCACACGGAATGACGGATGACTTCGGAATGCCGGGATGTCCACGATGCCTGACTCGGGAGCCTCCTGGCCTCCACGAGTGCCTGATTGCCCTACAAAATGAGAGGGGCCTTTTTCAACTGAATTACAGAAATACAAATTAACTTGCTTGACGCGGAGGCCTCCGGGCCTCCGCGAGCGCCTACAGCACCGATGGCGACGATCTTCGTTGATCATCGTGATACTTGTCGTGACCTTTCCACAACATTTCACACAGTCACACGAGCAGTCACAGTGTTCTTCCGTCAATGTCTCTTGAATCTCTGTCTTCCAAATTTCAAAACATACGCCTATCACCGACAACATTCACCAAAAGCTTGCACACAGGTAACATTCCCATAGAGATCTCCATGTGCAATCTCACGAACACTAATCCATTTATCCATTTATAAAAATGAAGAAGAAGAAGAACCAAAAGTTATCGCGATATCACAACTACTTAAAATGTAGCGTGCGGTCTCACGCACACTTTTGTGCATCTGGAGAACTCTATTCGTGATACACTGTCACCGCTGTCACTCACACAATCATCCACTCAATCTTGCTTTTCTCTCGATTAGTTTACCAAGCCTCTAACTGTTTCCATAATTGCCACACATAGCTATACACATTTACATCTGCGCTGGTGAATGCATGCCCCTCCGTACTGTTATGCTCCGTTCATTAGTGGCATCTTCAATAGGGATGTCTATTTTTTTTATTGCAGTCTTAATTAAATAAATAATTATGAAAAGGTGTGACTACATTTATTTATTTTATAATTTTATTTCTCTTGCATGTCTTATATACTACAATACTCTATGCCAGTAGAATGGTTAGCAGAATGGTGTGACGACATCGACTTCAGCGTTGAAGAACCACCGGTACGGATTGGCCAAACCCGTTGATGGTATTGGATGTTGCGCTGATAAGGAGAGTGCAATGGATTGCTCCCTTCGTTGGATTGGTTGTACACACCGATTCTCTACTTCTACGACGACAGAATGATTTTGGACAGTAACTGGTTTTGGACATACTGACACGGTTGTGCCTGGCTTTACAGGACGATACTGATATTTATTTCAGGCCTGGACAGGACATCATTATGGACGTTTAACATGCTTGACTGACTGGACGACATTACTGATAACTGGACTGGTTGAACTGGTTTGTGGATCCCGAGTTGTTCGAATAGTGAACGGAAGCGCGCCGAAGCGCTGAAGCGAAGGAGTTTCAATTCTCCTCAGAAGTGGGCACAGCTTGATTGTTCCGAATGGGAAGGACGCAAATCATCGAGATAGCTCTCCGGAAAAGACCGTCCTTCGTTCTCACGGTCACTACACGGATATTCCCATCGGAACCCGCGTGAACCTCTACTACTCGTCCCAACTTCCATTTCATCGGTGGAAGATTATCCTCTTTCACGAGAACCATTGTATCACCGGAGATGTTATTGCGCCGACGAGTCCACTTGGTTCGGTTATGGAGATCGGACAGGTATTGCGAGGACCATATCTGCTGCACGAAGTCTTGCGATTTTTGCCACAGTGAAAGACGATTCTCTGGGATGTGACTGAGGTCCGGCTCTGGAACAGCTGTTAGCGGTCGCTGAACGAGAAAATGACCAGGCGTCAATGCTTCGAAATCTGTTGGGTCATTGCTGATCGGCGTCAACGGACGGGAGTTGAGGATCGCTTCCACTTGAACTATCACCGTTTGCATTTCGTCGTGCAATAACGTTCTGGATCTTATGGTGCGTTTGAAGTGGCTTTTGAAGGATTTTACGGCAGCTTCCCAAAGGCCACCGAAATTGGGCGAACGTGCTGGGATGAATCGAAATTCTATCTCGTCTTCTTCAGCTTCATTTACGATCGACTGCTGGAACTGCTGGTTACGGAATAGTTCGTGTAGTTCGTCGAGTTTACGCCTTGCTCCGACGAAGTTGAGAGCGTTGTCACACATTACCAGGGTTGGTTTGCCACTTCGTGCGACGAAACGCTTGAATGCTGCGAGGAAGGCTTCGCTTGTTAAATCTCCCACCAGCTCCAGATGAACAGCCTTCGTGACCAAGCAGATGAAGATTGGAAAAGGTCCACAGTAATCGACACCAACTTTCAGGAACGGTGGCGCGGGTGTAACTCGTTCCGACGGCAAATCTGCCATCAGCTGATCCAACACTTTTGGTCTACATCGGAAGCACGGCACGGTGTTGGCTAATCTTCTGATCTGTGTGGGCCAGTACTTCTCCCGTACTCTACTTATGAGAAGCTGTTGCCCAGCGTGGAACAATTTCTGGTGGTAGTGTATGACTACTAGTTTGCTCAGGGGATGATGATAGCTGAGAATCGCTGGATGCTTGCGACTCGCTGGAATAGGTGCCTTAGATAGCCGACCACCTACGTACAGTACCCCATCAACGAGAATTGGTGTGAGTCTGTTGATCGATGACGACGGCTTGACTTGATTTCCGCTCTGAAGTGCAGAAATCTCCTCCGGAAACGATTCCCTCTGTGACAAACGGACTAGTGATAGCATAGCTTCTTGGAGTTCAGCGTGACTGAGATACCCATTGCGTCTTTCTTCGCGATGGTGACAGTTGTTGATTAAGCGACGAATCCATGCAGACGAGACGAGATTACCATCGGACCAACTGGGTAGTTTTCAGACGCCTGGCTGACTCACGACTTCCCGAAAATATGGATCTGCCATCCATCGAAGCCATCGACAACAAACTGGAAGTATTCGAGGAAATCGTGCACACTGCAGAAGAAGCTAGCATCCGCTGGGTACCGGTGAGGCGACAATTCACCATGATTGATACCTACACCCGGCAGGTAATCCAGCAACGCGACTACTCGAGGTCGTTCTGGAAGGTGGCCAAAATCATGAAGAAAAGGCCAACAGTAGTTCCTCCACTGAAAGACGACGCCGGAGGCATATCGGTGTCCCCATCGGAGAAGGCCAACGCTATCGCCAACATACTCATCGAAGCACACAACATCGGTGCAGGCATGGTGAGTCCCCACGAAGATACAGTGCAATCAACCACCTTGACGAGCAAGTCGACGATGCTCAGTTCGTCGGTCAAGTGACCGAAAATGATGTACGTGCAGCAGTGATGGGCGGCAAGAATATGAAGGCCCCCGGCAACGACGCTATCTTCAATCTGGTTCTGAAGAAGCTCTCCAGCAAAGCATTCCGATTCCTGGGTGTAATATTTAATCGATGCTTCTAGCAAAGCTACTTCCTGGCCAGATGAAGACAGGGAAAGTCATCCCTATTCCTAAACCTGGAAAGGATCCAACTGCTCCATCATGCTACAGGCCCACGCTGCTATCAGCAGTCAGCAAAATATTCGAACGGCTTATTCTCCAGCATCTGATGGAACACGTCGAGGAACACCACGTCATCATACCGGAGCAATTCGGCTTTCGGAAGGGGCATTGTACCGTCCATCAACTAGTCCGAGTGGAGAACACCATTCAGCGGAACAAGTCACTCTCTAACAACATAGCCATAGTAATCCTGGATGAGGAAAAGACCTTCGACAACGTGTGGTACACGATGGACTTGTCCATAAGATGGGGCAGGCGAACTTACCAAAATATCTCACGAGAATGGTAAGAAACTATTTGAGAAATCGAACGTTTCGAGTACATCTTTCAAGTGCAACCTCAGAGCTCCACGAGGTTCCAGTGGGTGTGCTTCAAGGCAGCCTCATCGGCCCCATCCTATATAACATTTACACCTTCGACGTTCCACAACTCCCTGCTGGCTGCAGCCTGGCGCTGTACGTAGATGACAGTGCCATCATGGCCAACGGTCGGACTCCCATGCACTACCGGTCACGGCTTCAACAAGGTGTAACGGCGTACGTCTCGTACCTGACCAGCTGGAAAATCAAAGTGAACGAAACCAAGAGTCAAGCCATCCTCTTCCGACATCGACCATCACCTAATCTACTACCTCCAGCGGACTGCTTCGTCCGAGTGAACAGCAGCCCCGTTGACTGGTCAAATGAAGCTAACTACCTTGGTGTTACCATCGACGACAAGCGACTCTATCGTGCCCACACCGACAAGCTTAAAAACAGGTGTATTGGGCTACTGAAATCGTTGTACCCGTTGATATCCCGACGAGCCCGGCTGTCGCAACGGAACAAATTGGCAGTATACAATGTGATTATCGCTCCGGTAGTCAATTATGCTATGCCGGTGTGGGGTACGTGTGCTGAGACCCACAAGAAGAAGCTGCAAGTGGTCCAAAACCGGCTGCTGAGGTCTATCCTGGATGCCCCGTTGGACACGAGGATAAGCGAGCTGCATCTTACCGCAGGGTGCAAGACGATTCAGGAACGCATCGAAGACTCGATCGATAATTTCATCCAGGGTGCTACATACTACGTGCACACGCTCATTAGAGCGCTGGTAAACTAGGTTATCAAATATTATGTTAAGTAGGTTATCAAATTAAACGATATTCAATTATCATTATCAAATAAAAAAAGCACAAATAATTCTACATGAAACACAAAAATGTACATCATTGATGTAAAATTAATAGGAATTTAAGGATGAAAAAGGTTAAACTGTATCACTTAAAAAGCAATCTTGTAATACTAACAAAAAGATATGAATAAATAAATACGTTACTACTCGCAGAATTTTTTCTTGTGATGAACTTTGAAGGCAACGGATCTTTCAACTACTGCAAAGAGAACTAAAATTGGACAAGAAATGTCAATGAAATGAACAAAAATACCAATCAAGGTCCGCCACCCTCAAAACAAAACCTAATACTACGTTGGTATGTGGCTCAACATATTTTCCTATTTTTGTCTACAAAACTTCAATTCAATCTACAACAGCGACATGCACATAAAATGGCGGAGGTTCTTACAGCAACTTACAGCAAAAGCAAGTACAAGAACATACCGAATGCACATAAATCACTAATTGAATCATAAATAGAACAAGCCATAAATAACTAATAAAATTCAACAAAATTATGCACCAAGTATGACATATTTATGACAAACAGTCCTGCGAATCGATTTCCTAACAAATAGTTATTTCGTAATAATTACATGCCCACGATCTTTAACGTATGCCGTATACCATACATCTGAGATTGGTACCCAAGGACAAAAAAAAAAAAAAGAAAGCGAGTGATACTAGATAAACAACTCCTCGATCGAACTTATCGACTCAGTGGGTCCCAAAGAGTTAATTGATGTAGGAAAAGATTTAAGATAGGCGAAACAGATCAATTTGTCCGGCGGGAGGCGTTTCGGCGTCGCCTTCGATCTCATTTGTCTTGGGGTATTTATTCCGGTTTTAAGTTGTTGTTGTTTCTTTCCGAAAGTTCAGTGTGAATGACAAATTTGCCCACGGATTTGGACGCATTTTCGACTTTTAGGCGATTAGAGTCTTGTGAGAGCCGACCATTACTTCTTAAGAGCTAGAGCGGGATGAAGATAGCGGGCCAGAGGAGATTGATATGTGCGATCGAATCGGTCAGATAGGAGGTAAAAATCAGCAACAAATTATATTTCGATCAAGCTAATTTGAATAGAAGATTTGCTTTCACGTGGATGATGTGAAGGAATTCGGACGGTAGCTTTGACTGTTCTGATGACTGGAAAGCAAATCGGCACTGCATTTGATCAGCTCAAGTCGGGATTAAATTTTGCTATGAGCTATGAGATAAGGATCTAACTAGATGTTAAAATCGTTCAATGTGGTTTTTGCGTTGCTTGTGAGAACTAGGAATCTTCCCTATGGCTCTCAATCATCAAGTTTGCAATCAACGAAACAGGTAGAAAAACTAACCTGCTCAGGAAAAGCTATCGATCTTATTACCTCGGCGCAGCAACCCCATGGCAACATCAGCGTTCGACGAGTGATCCCCGCTGCGCTTTGGGAAGTACTTAGACTTACTTCAAGTCAAACGAACACAACATGCCGACACAGTGCCAGGAGGCGACCATAAATCAGGGGTGAAATACCTGCCGCAGCAGCAGTAAAGCTAATATTTACATTAAACCCACTTTAATTACTTCGTAAGCTTTAAAACGCTAATTAAACAGCCACTCGGATTACGTGCGGCTCGGCTCGGCCAACGGGCCGTGTCGGTGCCGATGATCCTCTCATCAGTGGCCGACCGCAATCAGCAAACCAATCGAACAAGAGTGTTTTACTTTCAAATCTGATTTGATGATATCATCCAATTGGAGCGATTTGGGGTGAGATTTATTCACGCTTCAGATGAAACAGCAGTTTTGTACCGCACTCGTACCAGAAATGAGACATCAATTCGGGGTAGTTTGGACATTGGTGTTGACTTACCCGAGGCATCTTCATTTATATTTCAATCAGTTTAAAACCCACACGCATCAATCGGAATGACAATTTGTCATTATTGCGTCTTTATTAGCGATAAAGATTCGAAAATCAATCCTGTCTTGAGTTTTACAATGCAATAGTGGAGATTGGACACTAGGGTGGGTGATCCCGCTGTTCTTTTGATTTGTATTGCTGTCCTTAGAAACTGTGCTAAATTTGAACGAATTTAGCAAAGGGGGGCTCAATTCTAGATGCTCAAAAAATCTCACACTAGCGAATAAATCTTCGAAAAATCATCTCTCATTTCTCGCATCTACTTCCATCGCGCATCGTCTTTTTGCAGGATATCTTCAAAATCGTGATAAATCTTCTTTCTATCTGCTCAGCGTACGTGCAGCTAGCCACAGCAAAACACAATATTTCCTGCATCGTAGATAGAGTCGTCCCCCTCGGAAATTAGTTACGATCCGGATTTGCGGAAGAACTTTAAAGTTTGTATATGAGAAAATGTATGGGAAACGGATCGAAACTGTTCAGCTGCATGTCAAAAATTCAAAAATTTCTAAATTTTGACCAAACTTGATACTTAGATTGGGAAAACTATGCAGAACAACTTTGCCGGATGAGCGGCGCCGGTGGTGTATTGGTAAGCGTGATTACCTCTCACCCCAGCAGGCCTGGGTTCAATAGCAGTCAGCGCCTCCCGGATGTTCTGAGCCATAACATCTCTGATCACGCCTTCGGGAAGTAAAGCCGTTGGTCCCCGGTTCATGATTTGATCGGTCGATAGGCAGGGTTCATATATGGGAGCTGCGTCCACTGGCGTCGGTAGCATTGGTGCTCAGCACGGAAAACAAGATCGACGGAAAAACAAACCAAAGAAGAAAAAAAATTTGTCGGAGATCGATTCGCATGTTGCAATCGATTCGATTTCTGTGCGAAAAATTGTTATATTTTACTGTTGGCTTAGAGCTCCGCGCAGACCTCCAAGCCTATATTTACGCCTGTAGGATTGGCACGGAGAACTTGGTCTAAAGTAAAAGATTAGTAACTTTTTGCACAGAAGTTGGATCAACAGCAGCGCTCTTTTATATCGTTTCAGGTTTAAGCAGAATGATGTGCAACCAAGTGGTACTCGATTATGAGGACTGGATTTGGAAGAAGGTTTATTTCATGAAAACAGTGATAAAATCATCACTTACCACTTACCACTCTCCTAAGTAAAGGAAATCAAAACATTTTCCTATACGAACTTTTATCGATGTTCTATCGCAAATCCAGATCGTAACCTTATTCGTTCAAATTTGACACAGTTGATGGGGACCTCAATGCAAATCGAAAGAGCAGTGAGGAACAGGGGGTAGTTAAGTTGCTCCACTCTAGCGGACACACTTGATGCTGTGTATAAATTTTAGATAAATCTCAGTGGATTTTTTGCACAGTCCTTTGAGAATTGAATATTGCCAGATCAGCTGTAATTAGACAGAGACATTCTAAGAGAACCAATAGATGGTGGTTGGGACTAGCATTCATCTGCAATTTGTAAATACTGGTGATCTCAAACGAGGCAATACAAGCACCGACAAACCGACATGAAACTTAAACTTAACTCTTGATCGAGAATGCATAACGGCCGATTCAAATGTGTGTGTCAAAACCATAGAAATGTTTTATCTAGATAAAAATAATTTGTCCGAAATAGATTAGACACGAACCAACTCATAAATTTTGTACGCGTGTTCGTGGCTAGGATAAATATTTTCCGCGAACACGGCGGCAGATGTCAGTTTTGTACTTTGAGCAGAAATTTCTTTGTAATTTGTATGATCATTCATGTCGGTTTGTCGGTGATACCAGCGCTGGCCATGCTCGAATGCGGTACAAGAAAGTAAAGGGTGGGAATGTGTTGGCGTTTTGCTCAGTAAGCAAAAACGGTTTCCACTAGGCAAACGAGCTCCTTTTATTACAGCATACCAATGATCGATTTGTTGTTATTCCAATAATTAACAAATAAAGTAATTAACGAATCTTGAATGTGGAGAGGCTTGAGATTAAACTCATTATGTTCTACTCAGTAAGCTAAAAAGATCACTCTAAGGCCAACAAGCCCCTCGTATCACATCATACAAGCTACGATCGCGTTGTTATTGCAACTATTCAAAACAGAATTCGACGGTGCCGTTGACGATGCTAAGTTTCACAAAACACGAAAATCAAGCGATGTTACTATAGGTCTTCTTAATATGATAGGACCTGGGATTTATTCAAACTCAAACTCGACGGCAGTGTCCTTTACACAGGAATAAGCTTCTAAGACCGACGATCTTTTAAACCTGGAGTCAAAAAAGCTTTGAAAAAGCGCTTATACCTTAATTAAATTCTACTTTTATGCGGCGCCAGCACGCGCGGGTGAGCCACCAGCCACACCAACCGACCATCAAACGCACTGCCCACAAAAACAGACACGTCCCCTAGAAAATGCAATTTCCTTTATTTAACGTCGGTCTCTGTTCCGCAATCTAGTGTCAATCACCGACAGACATCGATTGCCATCCATTGAAGGCAATCGAATGTGCAGGAAGGCAGCTTCACACCTGCGTAGCATATCGCACCCATTCAACACACATGGGCCGGGACCAACGGCTTTACTTCCCTTCCGAAGGAAGACGTGACCAGAGATTTTTATGCCTCAGAAAAATCCCCCCGACCTCGACTGGGATTGAACCCAAACCCATTGGGGTGAGAAAGCAGTCACGCTTACCACTACACCACCGGCGCCGGCTATGCAATCGAGAAATGTATAAGAACAATCTTCAACTGCAACGTACTCACCAAATATATTCGGTAGCGCATTCCGGATGCTTCAACGCATATTTTTGTCTAGTAATTTAAAAAAATTCCTCCTCCAGTGATTCCAACCACACAATAACTTGATATCTTTTTCCTTTTTCAAATCACTCTGTGCACAAGAGCAATACACATCGCAAAAACCTAACAATAGATCAGTGCAGTCGAGTCACACCGGCAACAAAGGGAAGCGAGAGCACACCAAGCACCTAAGCAATAGGGGGGAAATATCAGCACAAAGCTTTCCAAATCAAATTATCGCGCCCGGGGCACTAAACTGATCAAATGCGAAATGAAGAAAGCATGGGTTAAAATGCAAAAAAAAAAACATGTCGATTTTGAGGTCGTGCAGAACCTTATGGCTGGGGTTAAGGTTCGCGCATTCGGATATAAAGGCAAAATTAATTAAATGAATGATGCCAAAACTAACTTTTAAACGGCGCCGGTGGTGTAGTGGTAAGCGTGATTACCTCTCACCCCAGCAGGCCTGGGTTCAATCCCAGTCGGCGCCGCCGGGATGTTCTGAGGCATAACATCTCTGATCACGTCTTCCTTCGGATGGGAAGTAAAGCCGTTGGTCCCCGGTTCATGAGCTGATGGGTCGATAGGTAGGGTCCAGGTGTGGGAGCTGCCTTCCTGGCGTCGGTAGCATTGGTGCTCAGCACGGAAAACAAGATCGACGGAAAAAACAAACCAAAAACTAACTTTAATTGTTTCTTTTTACTCCCTGAACATTTGGTGATAATCGGATAAAAACTCGAATTTTGAGAATGAATTTTGTGTGTGCGGATTTTAAACGGTACAGGGTGGGTTTTAGAGGGTTTAAGTGGTATATAAATCTTCAAATGTACGCTTTTTCAGGAAGATGTCCAAGAACGGATGGAGACTCCATTAGCCACTATAGGAACACATTGCTCTAACGTACTTCCATTATCGGTGTGCTTATCCCGAGGTTAACCCTTTACATTCCTAATCGTACGATTTTCTAAAATTTTCCAGAGAACGTTATGTTCGATCGTAACATTGGCATCGAGCTCTACTATATTTAAATATATGGTATAATCGAAAACGCTGTTTTAAATATTGGGAGACAGCTATCACCCTTTTATGATATGTACTGCTCAAAAAAAAAATAGTAAAATAGTGAAAAAAAATTTTTTTGAATCGACCATCTCCGATTTGTATCAAGCTTTGCGTAATTGTTTGTTATGGGCCATGATTCACATTTACATTCACAAGATTTTTCCTGAAATTTGGCCATTTTGAAACTTGCAAAATTTCCAAAGTGGCGTTCTTGAATTTTCCAAAAAACTGTAGCATGGAAACGGCATTTCTGATCAAAATAATTTTTGGAATATAGTTGTTGAGAAAAATTATGTCTTTCTGGGAAAAAAAGTTTTATATTTATTTTATGTAAAAAACAAATAAATAGAATAAATATTTAATGTGTTTACAAATGCATACTTTTGGAATGTTCAAAACCATGGACATTTAAAAACCGTAGAAAAATACGTTAGGTCATATTTTTTAATTGTTCGCTAGCACGGTTTTTTGTATATTTTTTCCACAGAAATTGATTTAAAATGTCTCAAACATTGTTTTTTGTGTATAGATTATTTGTAGTAATTGTCTGTCAGATCAGAGTTGTGACGAGCAGAATGTATCGGTTTCGGATACCAAAATGCTGGGGGAAGCAATGAAGCAATTGTCTTCTGTTGCTGACTCTATCACTGGTATACGAAACAACGTTGCTGCTCAGATAGACAACGCGTTGAGAATTGGCATGGAAAAAATGCAACAAAATATGAACGATTCTTTAAGTTGCTTTGAAAAATTAATTAGTGAGAAATGGAATACGATGACTAGTTCATGTTTTGAAATTAGTACGGAAAAAAATTTAGCTGCAACGAATGGTGCATCTAGGACGGTTCATTCTGAATCGGACCGAAATCCCAGACGCAAAAAACGTAAATTTCAAAATAGTGACAACGATTCGACTGATGATGTTTTTCAAGAAAATGCGAGTTTTGCGGATGTTGTAAAAAGATCTAGTCATGCAAGTAAAAGTAAAAATATTAGTAACAGTAATAGTAACATTAACAGTAACAGTAACATTAACAGTAACAGTAACAAACAGAGTAATCGTAAGACTCGTCATTGCGATCAAACCAAAAGAGTCCAAACAAGCTTGCGAAGATACTCGTAAGTTTTTGAAAACTCAGTTGGATCCAAAAACACACAAAATCAGTAATTTTAGGAATGGTAAAGATGGCTCTATTATTGTTGAGTGTGCAACAGGAGCTAATCTTAATGATGTAAAAACTGGTATTGAAAGCAATCTGGGTGAACAATATAGTGCTGTTGTTCCCACTTCGGTGCCAAGATTGAAAATAGTGGGCATGAGCGATCAGTTTTCCTCCGATGTCTTCATTGACTACTTAAAAAGTCAAAATGAAGACATCGCTATAAATGATGTTAAAGTAGTGAACATGTTTGAAAATCCACGCTTCACTTATAACAAGTTTAGTGTTGTAATTGAAGTCGATGTCGATACTTATAAATGTTTGTTATGTGCGAAAAAAGTAAATGTAGGGTTTGATCGGTGCTCGATAGTTCCCGCGATTAATGTGTTGAGATGCTTCAAATGTGGAGAATTTGGGCACAAGAGCATGGATTGCAAAAATTGTGATAGATGCTCTAGGTGCAGCCAACAACACAAAACGTCGGAGTGTACGTCAACTGTATTGAAATGTATTAATTGTTTGAAAACGAATAAAGAACGAAAAATGAACTTGGACGTCAACCATGCCGCATTTAGCTCGGAATGTTTGCTCTATAAAAGACTTTTTGATCAGAAGAAAAGCAGCTTGCGTTTCAATAAATAGCAGCCAAGTTCCAGGAATGTGAATCAATTCGATTTTTTATACTTGAATATTGCGGGGTTGTCAACAAACTACGTAGCATTACGTCAGATTGTTGAGGAAAAACGTCCTCTTTTAGTTTTATTATCTGAAACTCATATTGTAGAAACTGAAGCTTTTGATCAGTATAGTATTCCGGGATATATTGTTGCTGCTTGTTTATCACATTCTAGACACACTGGCGGTGTTGCTATTTATGTCAAAGAATCAGTTCAATTCAACCTTCGTACCAACGAAGTTATTGATGGCAACTGGTTCTTGGGCATTACAGTTGTACGTGGCATGAAGATGGGTAATTATGGTGTTTTGTATCATTCTCCCAGTTCTAGTGACCAGCGTTTTGTTGAAGTTTTAGAGAACTGGTTTGAGACATTCCTTGATTCTAGTAAATTAAATATATTGGCTGGTGATTTTAATATTAATTGGCGTGATAACCATAATTCGAATCATTTGAAGCGTTTAGCTGAGTTTTTTAATTTAAAGCAAACGGTAAATGAGTATACGCGTATTTCCAGGCACAGTAGAACTTTAATTGACCACGTTTATTCCAATTTTGATTCCATTTGTTCAGTTACGGATACTGATTTGAAAATAACCGATCATGAGACTTTAGTGATTAATGTCTTAGACCATGTTAACGATAACGATAATTTTGTAAAATTGAAGTGCTGGAGGAAATATTCGAAGCAAGCTGTTTCAAATCTTGTTGAGAGAAGCCTGGATTTTCCATTCGCGGACGGTAACTTAGATGAATCTACAGCTGTTCTTAATAACGCTTTGAAAACGTGTACCAATCAACTAGTTGAGCAAAAGTTTGTTTCTTTGAAAAACTCGAACAGCTGGTACAATTTGGATCTTTTGCGTCTTAAACGGAAAAGGGACAAATTGTACAAAAAGTTTTGTAGATCTAATAATGACAATCATTGGACTAGGTACACAATCGCGCGTAATAAGTATTCACAATCGATAAAGAAAACTCGTTGTGAATATGTTCAAAGGAAGATTGATCAGCATCAAAACAACAGCAAAGAGTTATGGAAAATTTTGAAATCTTTACTAAAACCTAGTAATTGCAAACCGCGGTCCATAACTTTTAATGGCACATTAGAACAGTCAGAACAAGTAATTGCAGCTAAGTTTAATGATTATTTCGTAGATAGTGTTTCATTGATTAATCAATCTATTGAATTGGTCGATGAACCTGACGAAATAAAACAGCCAGTTAATAGTAGTTGTAGATTTGAAGTTTTTCACCCAATCACATTAGATGAACTTAGAGTTATTTGTTTTTCATTAGGAAAATCGGCTGGAGTAGATAATGTTAATGCTAGAGTTATTCAAGATTGCTTTCATGTCATTGGCCACATCTTGCTGGACCTTATTAATGAATCATTACAAACTGGACATGTGCCACAAATTTGGAAGGAATCCTTAGTGGTCCCTATTCAAAAAGTTGCTGGAACGATTAAAGCCGAAGAGTTTCGTCCCATCAACATGTTGCACACATTAGAGAAAATTTTAGAACTTGTTGTTAAAGGTCAGCTGTTGGAGTATTTAAATAGTAATAGTTTGTTGATACCAGAACAATCGGGATATCGGGAAGGTCATTCTTGTGAAACCGCGTTGAATTTGGTATTAGCGAAGTGGAAAAATAACTTGGAGTGTAAAGATACGATTGTTGCTGTTTTTTTGGATCTTAAACGCGCTTTTGAAACAATTTCTAGGCCCTTATTGTTAAGATCAATCAAGCGCTTTGGAATTACGAGTACTGCATATAAATGGTTTGAAAGCTATTTGTCTGACAGAACTCAACGGACTGTTTTTAATGATTCTGTTTCCAGTCCCGTGGGGAATAACCTCGGAGTGCCCCAGGGAAGTGTATTAGGGCCCCTGTTATTTATTATGTATATTAATGACTTGCGACGTGTTTTACGATTTTGCGACATTAATCTTTTTGCAGATGATACTGTGTTATTCATTGCAGCTAAGGATTTAGATGATGCCGTTTTACACTTGAATGAAGATTTGCGTTCTCTAAGTAGATGGTTGAAGTATAAGCAGTTAAAATTGAATACAAGTAAAACTAAATTTATGGTAATTTCGCGTAATCGAGTAAATGAGAACGTCTCTGTTGTAATTGATGATGAGACTATTGATCGCGTTCGGGAGATTAAATATCTTGGCGTGATTATTGATGACAAACTTAAGTTCAACTCTCACATTGACAATGTCATCAAGAAAATTGCCAAGAAGTATGGAATTCTATGTCGACTGAAAAACGATTTAACTATTGCCAGTAAAATACAGCTATACAAATCAATCATCTCTCCTCATCTTGACTTTTGCCCTTCCATTTTATTTCTGGCCAATGCAACACAAATATCGAGATTACAGCGCTTGCAGAATAAAATAATGCGTTTGATTTTGAGATGTAATAGATTCACTTCCTCAACTTTGATGTTAGACGCCTTACAATGGTTGTCGGTGAAGCAAAGAATTGTATATTTGACTATGGTGTTCATTTTTAAAGTAATTAACGGTTTGCTGCCTCTATATTTGTGTGATCGAATTGAAAGAGGAAGTGACTTTCATAGATATAATACTAGAAACGCGGTTGAAATAAGAACACCACATTTCTTGACTTGTGCTTCACAAAATTCATTATATTATAAAGGAATAAATGTTTTCAATTCGATGCCTAGACATATCAAACGTTTAGCAACACTTACAGAATTTAAAAGACACTGCATTTCACACGTTAAAACTGTCTTTTGAACAGTTATCCAGTGATTTTTTTATGAATTGACAAATTATGTATCTTGACGAAGTTATCTCTAACGGATTATTTTATATGGATAGCTGTCATAACGACTTTTTAATAATTATTGTAGCACTGCAAAAACTATTTCTGTTCGCCACGAGGGTGATGATGGATTTTTAATATTTGATTTTATAGTAGATTAATTAAAAAAAAAGTAGTCTACAAAGGTTTGAGCCTCGCGCGCGTATTACGGATATAGAGGACTGAATTTAACATTTGATAAAAAAAAAATGCAATTTTGAAGCTTATTTGAAAGATACCTTGAGTTAGTAGTAAGTTTTCTGGCAAATGTTAGGGGTTCGTGAGCATTCCTGACATTGCTGAAAATTATGATAGCATCAGATTGCGGGGTTACTAGTGTAATAGGATGCTTTGTTGATTGTTCATTAACTCTTGATTGCTTGTAATACTTATGAATATTTTAGGTGGACAAAAAGGCGAACTAAGAGGTGGACGCCTGAGCTTTTCCACATTTATATCGCTGTGAAGCAACTGTAAACTTTAGAGGGAATCTATATCTGTAACTGAAACCAGTTCGATTTTGTTTGCCAACCTGGTTAAAATGTCATATTAAATTATCTTAAAGATAAATCGTCCAGCTCAAACCTTTGTAGGGGTAAGAGGTGGGACCATCATCATCATCTTTTATAACGATTACATGAATATGTTTATCTCAGTATATTCCAGATATATTACATATATCACCTTTAACTTAGCATGCTTTAATTCAAATCTCTCCCTTTACCTTAATTACCAGCCACATTTGTCATGAAAATTAACCACAGCTGGCACGCACTAGTTCCAGCTCTTACTAAGCTCTTACTGATATTGAACGGATTTTCCAAGTATGGTTCCTTTGTACCTCTATAATGAAGCAAAAAATAAATGTTTCATTATTTCAAAGAGATTTGAGTTTCTAAAAGATAACACACGATTTTATACCGATTTATGACATACTCTATTTTCACGTCCATGGCTGCTTGAAATCGCAAACGAATGAAATTTCTAATCCTACTATCAATACAAACTGATATTTGTACACACTTTAAAACAAAAATACTTGAACATATACCCAACTTACCCATTGATAATTGCATATATGTGAAATCGGTGACAGTTATTCTGAATCACCCTGTAAATTTGAAAGTGTCCATGATTTGAAACATTTGAGATATTTAGGATTTAACATGTTTTTAGAATTTGTACTTGAAGTTTGCCAGATTTTTTTCTCTACAACTTTGTCTCAGACGTCATTACGGTCAGCAGTGCCGTTTTCGGGCTACAATTTTATGAAATTTTCAAAGACATTGCGCCGTTGAAAGTTTTACAAAAATCCGGAGTGATTTGAAATTTGGGCGTAATTGCTTTTGTAAGCAAGTAAGTCAGTCGCCGTTTTCTCGCGAATAAAAGCTCAACCTCGTTAACAAACTATACAAAATGATTGAGGAATCATTCATCTACTTGATAGTGGTATTAGCATAAAGGTAACTCTAAGATCAGAAGGTCCCGAAGAAACAAGCTCAACTTTTTGGTTCAGCTCTGGTACTATCTTCGGTCCCAAGCAAATCGATGCACCTCTCGAAACATAGGAAAATCCACGAACCCCTCATTTTATCTGTCAAACTTTCATAGAGAATCAAAACAAACATAGTGTAGTACTGGAATTTATACTAGAATGGGATACGTTAATCGATTTGCTTGGGACCAATAGGCTAGTCAATTTTAAAATCGTTAGTTTCGTATTGATGTTGGTATTAGCAAGTGCTAGGTCTTACTGGCACTTCACCGATAGCGTTTATTAGCTTCTGGAGTGGACACACAATCGTTTGTTCACTGTAATATTTAAAAAAAGATTTTTTTTGCACTCAACTGATAGTAGTGAAATTTGTTCAACTAATGGACAATCAGTTTTATCTAAGAGGAAGAGGAGAAATAGGGGGACCAATGATAGGTCGGGCGAACGTATAGAAACGCCAGAATGTTTACAACAGGGAATCTATTTTCTTGTATTTTGACAGTTGAATCCGTCCCCCTTAATGAAATAGTTTTTGCACGGTCGTTTCCGCGAGAGAAGAAGAACACGTCACAGACAAAAAGTAGCCAGTTGTCTTCTCTTCCTCTTAGAGTTTTATCGGCTTCGATGCTGATCGTCTCTACCACAAGCTTACTGACGTTTTATGTTGTGACTGCTGGTAAAGCCCTGTAGTTAAAGTATGGACGACTGTCACCACAAAACTGGAAAGAAGCTGTTCCAATCGAGCAAATATTAATACATGAACCGATCGAGTAAATCACTTTCGATTCGGACTTTGCGACAACTAGTTGTGTTTCTTTTTATTGAAAGATAGTCCAGTGAAGACAAGAGTGAATACTCATCAACAAGTTATAGAGATTGAGCTTTGAATCATTTTCCATAACAAACAATAATTATTATGCAAAGTTTCATGCAAATCGGAGCTATCGAGTTTTTCCGATTTGTCATTCGGCGTGGAACTGCTCATTTGCATTTTAATATTAATTTTAGCACACATCCTAGGATGCAATATTTCAAGTTTATCCTCAAAATCAGTTTATAAAAATCATGACCATTTATGAGGAGTGCTTTGGAGAGGAGAGGAGAGTTATGATTAAATGAATAAATGAATAAATGAATAAATGAATAGATGAATAAATGAATAAATGAATAAATGAATAAATGAATAAATGAATATATGAATAAATAAATAAATGAATATATGAATAAATGAATAAATGAATATATGAATAAATGAATAAATGAATAAATGAATAAATGAATAACTGAATAAATGTATAAACGAATAAATGAATACATGGATAAATGAATAAGTGAATAAATGAATAAATGAATAAATAAATAAAAGAATAAATGAATAAATGAATAAATGAATAAATGAATAAATGAATAAATGAATAAATGAATAAATGCATGAATAAATAAATGTATAATTGAATAAATGAATAAATGAATAAATGAATAAATGAATAAATGAATAAATGAATAAATGAATAAATGAATAAATGAATAAATGAATAAATGAATAAATGAATAAATGAATAAATGAATAATTTAATAAATGAATAAATGAATAAATGAATAAATGAATAAATGAATAAATGAATAAATGAATAAATGAATAAATGAATAAATGAATAAATGAATAAATGAATAAATGAATAAATGAATAAATGAATAAATAAATAAAGAAATTAATGAATAAATGAATAAATGAATAAATGAATAAATGAATAAATAAATAAAGAAATTAATGAATAAATGAATAAATGAATAAATGAATAAATGAATAAATGAATAAATGAATAAATGAATAAATGAATAAATGAATAAATGAATAAATGAATAAATGAATAAATGAATAAATGAATAAATGAATAAATGAATAAATGAATAAATGAATAAATGAATAAATGAATAAATGAATAAAGAAATAAATGAATAAATTAATAAATGAATAAATGAATTAATGAATAAATGAATACATGAATAAATGAATAAGCGAATAAATGAATAAATGCGTAAATGAATAAATGAATAAATAAATAAAAGAATAAATGAAAAAATCAATAGATGAATAAATAAAGAAATGGATAAATCAAAAAAATGAATAAATGAATAAATGAATAAATAAATAATTGAATAAATGAATAAATGAATAAATGAATAAATGAATAAATGAATAAATGAATAAATGAATAAATGAATAAATGAATAAATGAATAAATGAATAAATGAATAAATGAATAAATGAATAAAATATTAAATAAATAAATGAATAAATGAATAAATGAATAAATGAATAAATGAATAAATGAATAATTGAATAATTGAAGAAATGAATAAATGAATAAATGTATAAATGAATAAATGAATAAATAAATAAATGAATAAATTAATAAATAAATAAATGAATAAATGAATAAATGAATAAATGAATAAATGAATAAATAAATAAATGAATAAATGAACAAATGAATAAATGAATAAATGAATAAATGAATAAATGAATAAATTATTAAATGAATAAATGAATAAATGATTAAATGTATAAATAAATAAATGAATAAATGAATAAATGAATAAATGAATAAATTATTAAATGAATAATTGAATACATGAATAAATGAATAAATGAATAAATGAATAAATGAATAAATAAATAAATGAATAAATGAATAAATGAATAATTGAATAAATGAATAAATGAATAAATGAATAAATGAATAAATGAATAAATGAATAAATGAATAAATGAATAAATGAATAAATGAATAAATGAATAAATGAATAAATGAATAAATGAATAAATGAATAAATGAATAAATGAATAAATGAATAAATGAATAAATGAATAAATGAATAAATGAATAACTGAATAAATGAATATATGAATTAATGAATAAATGAATAAATGAATAAATCAATAAATGAATACATGAATAAATGAATAAATGAATAAGTGAATAGATGAATAAATGAGTAAATGAATAAATGAATAAACAAATAAATGAATCAATGAAAAAATGGTTGAATGTAGATATTAATAAATGAATAAATGAAAAAAATGAATGCATGAATAATTAAATAAATGAATAAATGAATAAATGAATCAATGAATTAGTGAATGAATGATCCGCTATAATATTTTTGGAATATTGTTTTGACAATGTTTTTCTGAGAAATTTTCAAGTTCGACACTCAAACAACAAAAGTAATTAAACAACAACTTTTGGACAAATTTTATTTTTTTGCATTGCAATGTTTCACATGCACAGAAAACTACACTTTAGATTTTCAAGCTGATGTTCTGTGCTAAAATTAACAAATAAAAAATAATTAAAAAGTTAGAAAATTGTACCATAAGTGGTGGTTGTTTTATGATTTTTGTGAAATTTAAATTTACTTGGAGTTTTGGGTTTTTATCCTAGAAAACTTGATATTTTTACAGTGTATATTTTTTAAGAAAAGAAATTATCTTTTTCAATACCTTTGTCTCAGGCGTAATTTTGATTGGAATTGACGTTTTCGTGTTTAATTTGTTGAAAAATATCGAACACGCCCGTTTGAAGTTTATTGCCAAATTCAAAACGGCCGAATTTTAGCTCAAATGTGAGTGATTGACCCTAGGGTGAATCAACTTAACAATCCCTACAGCGCTTTCGATTCGTATTAAGGTCCCCAGCAACTGTGCCAAATTTGAACGATCTGGCTTTGCGGGGGAGCTTTAAAATTTGTATGGGAAAATGTATGGGAAATGAACCAAAACTGTTGAATTGCTTGTCAAAAATTCAAAAATCGCTAGCTTTTTACCAAACCAGGGACTAAGCTTGAAAAAAAAACTATTCAGAACAACTTCGTCGAAGACCGCAAATCGATTTGACTTCTGTGCAAAAAGTAAATATTTTTTTATTTATGACCATGTGCTCCGCGCATACCCACTGGCGTGCATATAAGCTTGTAGGAAGCGGAACACGATCCTATTTGCAATCTTCGAGGAAGTTCCATTCCATTCCTTTATTTAACGTCGGTCTCTGTTCCGCAATCTAGTGCCAATCACCGACGGACATCGATTGCCATCCATTGACGGCAATCGAATGTGCAGGAAGGCAGCTTCCACACCTGCCTGCGTAGGATATCGCACCCATTCAACACACATGGGCCGGGACCAACGGCTTTACTTACTTCCCTTCCGAAGGAAGACGTGACCAGAGATTTTTATGCCTCAGAAAAATCCCACCGACCTCGGCTGGGATTGAACCCAGACCCATTGGGGTGTTAGAAAGCAGTCACGCTTACCACTACACCACCGGCGCCGGCTAAAATCGACGAAATTGTTCGGTATAGTTTTCTCAATCTAAGTCCACAGTTTGGTAAAAATTGAGCGATTTTTGAAATTTGGACTAGGAGGAGTAAAAGAAGCTTATATAGCGCCCCGTAACGTGGATAGATCACCTTTTCGTGGTATCTTATGGGATGTAAGATCTACCACCGATTCCTAGTCCTGGCTACTTTAAACTAAGGAAACCGGATTTTGCAGTAATCCATGGAACACAGCACATTGGCAAATTTGTTTATTGTTTATACCATGTTAATAGTGATAAGTCCTCGGGCTTCTCGGACCGAGGATGATCTTGAAACAAGGCAAAATGAGTTAGTTAGTCTTCACCTATGTGATTACTTATTTTCTATTCGTTGTTATCTAGTCTGAAGTGGTTAAGACTAGGATTATGATGCATGGTCGTTATCGGTATCATTACTTAATTTTTTTGCTAAGGAATCACATTTTAACTGACAAAGGGCGCACCATAAATAGCGGGACCTTTATTTAGAATAGATTCCTTGCGATGAAGGCAAGAATGGCAACTGTATCAAAATCGGATACTTCATCATTTCTCAATAGTGATGGAGTAATACGACATGCACTAAATTAAGGACCCGAGATATACTACAATAGTTCAATTTACTGGACACAGTGGTTTCATATCCTTAACAGATGAAACAAAATCCAGGAAAAGTTTCTTAAGAAAATTCAAATAGGTAAAAGCTAACAATTTTTGAGGATTATATTTTCTTTCAATGGAAAATATTCACGGTAGAATTGAAATTATCGAAGTGGAAATGTAAATAAGCACCGAACCATAAGTTTTTTTCTTATCCATCAGACCATGAAGCAATCCGATGTCCCTGCGGCCTTGCTACATACGGCTAAAATGTTTCATCGGCGCAAAACACTTGCTTTTCACAGTCCATTTGAGAAAAGCCCTTGAGGCCATACGCTGGAGCCCTTGGTACCGACGTGTAATAAATTGGATCTGTCCTATCAATTGTGTACAAATAAATAGACATCAAAATATAAATAACTCATCGCTCCCTGCACTCCACAAACGGTCCCAGAGCGGAGCACCCTCTTCGCCAGTCACGAATTTCAAATTGTCGTTACTCTTCTCGTCGATCGCTTAATTCAACAACCTTAACACTAATTAGCCATAAATTGCCGCCGGAGTTTTTTTTTTCGTAAGTATACAGCAGATAGGTGCCTTCCCTTGCGCGCAGATTTCTTAAATCTCTTTCTGCACATTCATCTCCATATATGTACGACGTGATCTTCCTCGGAGTGGGCACGTTAGCCACGGATTGACTGCGGGCGCTCCAAATTCCTCCTCCAGCCATTCCATTCACGATGCGACGACGGTACAAGTTTCCAATTTTTGATGATGTGATGTTTGTCATGTGCGACGACCACCACCACCACCACCGTCTTGGCGCCGGAGTAGCCGGGTTTCGTAATGGCATACGCTATTAATTAGAATAGATAAGAGCCGTCGAAAGATCGCCGCCACGACCGCGTCTTCACTTTCGTTTTCGTTCGGCAAATAATGACCAATCTGGTGCGTGTTGTGGCCATGTGAATTTCCTTGTCACGTTCCTACGTTCCCCTCGAAGATGCGGCATTTGCTCACCTTGCGGGTGAACCTTCCTTATTAGGTCGCCGGTTCGGAGCGTCGAAGAAGCATGCTTGAGAAATCACTCGTGTCCATATTGGTACTAACCGTGTAAAATAAGGTATGCTGGCCATATTGCCGTCGCCGCCACGGTAGATTCTCTTCAGACCGTTTGAGACCAACTCTGACTGATTGAGCGCTAGCAGGCAGGGGAATCACTTGACGCCAATAAGCCAACATGAGGCAGGACGATACAGAGCACGTAGAGCTTGTGTCGTGACCTCTTCGCTTGTGTAGGGATCTCGTTTCGCGAACGAAAATATTATCGTTTGAGGGAGGGAGGGTGGTAGGACAAGAGGATGGAACGACACATTGGCAAATTTGTTTATTGTGATGTTTCAATTTGTGTCCGAAAATTTCTCCCTTGTTGACGTGCCATATCGTGAAACCACGATCTTCAAACCTGAGCGGGTTGCATAGTTTGTTTGTTTTTCTTGGCATGGGGGGCATGATGCAACTGAATTGATCGAAACAGACACGATGTTCCGTAAAGTTAGGTGTTTCATGTTGGTCATTTATTTGATTTGATTGTTATAGGGGAATTTACGTATTCTCGGCAACCTAAGCAGCGACCTTCTTTCTATAGCCTTTTTCTCTAAAGAACGCACACATATGCAGTATTGGTTTGTTTACAATCTTTTGCTGCCAGCTGCTCTAACAATTTCAGTCGAAAGAATTGTCAAAAACTGTTTTGAAACGCTTTTACAAAGCTCCAATCTTCTCTAGTGAGAGCGAGTATTGTCGGCACCCAGTTTTTCTTCAGCAACCGTTCCATTTGAACTGCATGTAAATCTGCTGTTCTATTATCGGCAACTCGAAATCAGCTACAATTTGTAGTGCGTTTGTTTCATTTCAAGAAAACCTTGCTAGATTGGTTTTTCTCAGTGTTAAAAGTATAGTCAAATTGAAGCTGAAAGCATAAAGAATCGTTTGCATGCATTCAGCGAAGTGTTTTCGTAAGAAAATCCAGTGAAAATAGTGTTTCAATTTGGGTTGCCGAAAATAGTCTGGCATGCCGAAGCCGTCATTTCCCCAACTCAATTTTCGATATTCGATACACTGCATTTAATGACAAGGTCTAGTAAAGAATCATAACATTAACTGAGGTCTGCAAAAGATGAAATCTCCTCCATTCGATTCTCCAGACATTTTTACAATAGCGCAGTGAATTTGAGTTTATTCTTACTGTCGGATATTTTACCTTTTTTACCTCGCATAATTTAACAATAATTAAGTAATTTTTCAAAAGGTCCCAAGCAACAAATGTAAGTTAATCGAATTAATCAATGCAGAATATTGCTCTCCCACTATTGTATATTCTACGAAAACACCCGTTTTAAATATAATTTAATTTATTTATTGTACACACACTTAGAAATAACTACTTTTACACGAGATGTAATCTATATTGGACGTAAATCATGTAACGTAAACAAACATTTCATGTAAAATTAAGTGTTCTCAAACCGAAACATCAGCTAGTCGACGAAGCGTTTGATTGAATTGATTTTCACGTTTGTTTCAACTTATTCTTATGTCAAAAGGCCCGCTTACATGTGTCAGTCTCAGTGAACCGAAATTTACATGACTCTTTAGTAGTGTGCAGTTTAAAATTATGGGTGCTTGATTGCTACTTTGGTCATTTTGTCTGCCTAGCATGATTGGTGCTCATTTTATAATGGCAGGGCATGCAAAACCAATGGTCTGTAGCATTAGAGCATGTCCCATTGAATTAAAATATACCCATTATTGTAATTGTTTTTAAGATAGGTGATACGAGACGAACCAGCCCAAGGCTGAAAGTCTCGTTAATAAAGAAAACTAAACTAAACTGTAAGATATGAGCTAGAACTAGGAATTGTTAAAATATTTAAAATAAACTCGCCTATTCCTAATAGAAAGTGTAGACAACTACCACCCCTCCCATTGCGAGCAAGGGAGAAGATAAATAGGCTCTCGACCGATTGATGAGACTCTCTTTTGCGGAAAACCTTGTGATAGTACGGATGCGCGAAATTCAAGCTGAACATTGCATTAGGTCTTGAGTAACATTGACAGATTCTCTTCGTCGACTTTCTCGTTTTATCCCCACGGTCATGTAAAAACATCCCCAGGTATTTTCAGCACACAGCCCGAAGCTTGTGCTCAAGTTATAAACGAAAGAGAAAGTCGACGAAGAGAATCGATCAATGTTACTGCGGACCTAATGCAATGTTCAGCTTGAATTATTAAGTCGAGTGTTAGAGAAGAGTATAAAGAAAAATTACGGATTTTTGCCTTCGCGTGTGTGACGCCTAGTGCGGCGAGTGAAACGGGCTGTTACCCTGGCCAGGAGAACCAAACTCAGTCTCTGTAGTGCGTGATTCTGGTGTTCTGACGAAGTGTCCCGAAACCTGCACGTGGCATGCGCGTTAATTGTTACCCAGCTGGTCCCCAATCCCCGCCGTTAATCGGCCAGGGATTTGTGGTTCGCGAGTGTCCGTCGGTCGAGAGTGAAGAATTGCCTCCTTCTAATCTAATCTAATCTAATACAACGAGAAAGCATCCTGGAAAATGATTAGGTTAGATGAGGCCTAATCATTTTTCTTGTCTAATTGATATTTACAGCATATGATGTAAAGATGTAAACATCAATACGGCCAGGCCTAATAATACGAAGCGTTAGAGAAAAAGTCCAAGGGTTTCCAAAGGAAGCAAGTAGGTGGAAGAGCAGAATATGGTGAGAGCTGTCCAAATTATTGTTTAAAAAATAAAAAAACAAAATTAAACTAAATACACGCCAGGATTGAAAAGAATGTTTTCTAACCTGCAAGTGGCCCCGTAACGTGGGTAGATCACCTTTTCGTGGTACGTTACGGGTTGTAAGATCTACCACCGATTCCTAGTCCTGACTACTTCAAACTAGGGGAACAGGATTTTTCAGTAATCCAAGGAACACATCTTAGTCCTTATTACTTTTTTATGCCTTGTTGATAGTGACAAGACTCGGCTTTGTCTACCGAGGATGATCTTGAAACAAGAAAAAAATGAGTTAGTTGTCTTCATCTATGTGATTCCTAATCTTCTATTCGTTGTTCCCTAGTTTGAAGTGGTTAAGACTAGGGTTCTGATGCATGGTCATTATCGGTGTCATACCTTAATTTTGTTGCTAAGGAATCCAATTTTGACTGACAAAGGGGCGCGCCTTTGGAGGGTGTTTCAACACTCCGAAGGGTATAAATAGCGGGACCTTTCAATTAGAGTCGGATCCTTGCGATAAATGCAAGAGGGGCAACTGTAAAAAAAATCGAATACTTCATCATTTCTCAATAGTGATGGAGTAATACGACATGCACTAAACTAAGGACACGGGATATACTACAATAGATCAATTTACTGGTCGCAGTAGTGTTTGGTCCCGAACAGAGGAAAAAAAAACCTGCAAGTGTGTATGTATAACCAATATCCATTTGATAACGGTGATGCATACATGTGGGGCTTATTGTGAGTGAAAGTAACCTCAGAATGGGCGTGACTCTCCAGACATTCTGAAATGGGTTGCTGAATCTGCAATAGAGCTATCACTTTCTAACTTCCGGACTAAAGCTGTCTACAATGACCATAAATGCGACATTGTAGAGAGAGCTCTTCCATAATAACACTGCCGGCCAGTGGGGGTTAGAGGGAATACACACACTGCTTCACGTAGAATAGTGAAGACGCTCAAAAGTGAAAGTACACCGCCCCGGCTGCAGTATCGATGATACCGACCTGGAATTATCCTTAGCTCGGCCATAAAAGTCTGCACTCGCGAACTTCTCTAGAAAAAAACGCCAGGAGTGAAGAATTGCCTCCTTCGTGCTAATAGTGTTGGTCCGAGAAACCGGACCAGAACGGTCCACATTAGTGCGTGAGTGTCCGAAAAGTGCGCCGAGAATCTCTGCCACTAGTGCCCCGACGCCTGCGACGACGCTGAGAACAACGAGCGCGAAGAGGGCGGAACGTAACCTCTCAATCGACAGTTGCATGCTACCTTCATAATGTTATAGGTCATATGTAAGGGTACCGGTAATTTTTGCGGAGCTAGGTATTCTATTCTGAAGTCTGTGAAAGGGATGCTAGATGGAGTAGAACAAAAAGTTTAATTATGTAATTGTGAAAATTCGTCTGATGTAACATGTCGTACAACTTGACCATTCAAAACGACGTATGTGATTTTTTCCATATTGTAGCACGTAATTCAAAACAGAAATGTAATTTTACCAATTCTTCTGAATGAAAATTTGCTGTAAAACACACAGCGATCAGGTGTTAACAATTTAAAGATAGGATGACTTGCAAATGCTTTAGATTAGATTAATAATTCGATTGTTTACAGTTCCGTATTGAACAGCCATGAACGGCCATTCCATCATGGATACAACACTTGGTTGTTGCTAGGGGAAACTTCCTACACCACGAAATAGACCATCTTCGGTTTCCACGCTTTACCGATGTTCGTACCACCTCTGATAGCGATGACTATGTTTCCACCTCGTTTGTCGACTCAGATCAGCAAATGTCGATAGAATTATTTATATCATCGTTTTGGATGATTTGCGTTATGGGGTTGAATTCTACAGAGAACATTACTTATTTCAACTGAGGTCCGTTTGCTTCTCGTATCAATGTTCATCTTGTAGTCGAGAGGCGCATTATCTGATTACAAAACAACCGTAATCTAGTTGCAGCTATTATTTCAAGAAGCGATTTCAATGTTTCGATTTGAATGGTATGAGGTTTCATTCGAACTGAAGATGATGTTTTGGTACAGTGTGGTCCGTCAAAAGATGTCAGAAGCAGTGCTGAAAAATCTCGACCGATGGCGATATTCAAAATTCTGCTTTGGTCACTCATTTGAGCTAACAGTTGTGGTCAAGACAAACCATGTCAATTGTCAGTGACAATGCTGTCAGTGACGAACATGTGCAAATTTTTACATGGCGTCAAGCATTTCCCTTGGAATAGTTTCCCTTCATAGAGATTTTTTCAGATTTATTCTAAAATAAGTATGAGATTCTCTCTGGGGGTCCATAAAATATGTATTTATAGCAGTTTAGAAATTATCTGAAGCTCAATTAAAAAAAGCATGAAATTCATCCTTAGATTTTCTTCGAAGCTTCCTTCCATAATTCTATTTAAAATTCACTTTAATTCTATTTTGAATTCACAAGCAATTCAGCTTAGCCTTGAAATTTTGTTCAGAATTATCTTTAGAACTAGGACGGAGACGAACCAGCCAGGGCTGAAAGTCTCCTTAATAAAACTATAAAAAAATCTTTAGAACTAGTTCTCCTCTAAATTCTTCTTAAATTTTGCTTAGAAATTTCCTTAAAATCCTCTAGTAATTCGTTTCGCGGGTCCTGACATCTTCACAATGCGGAGGCGAACCAGCCTAAGGCTGAAAGCCTCCTAAATAAAGCTAAATTAATTAATTAATCTTCACAATGCACTTGGAATTTTTCAAGGAACTACTTGAAAATTCTACACTGAATCTGAACTCACACAAGTGACCTGCAGTGAAAGTCTAAATTCTCTAACAGTTCTTTCTAAAACTCCCTTTATTTTTCTCTTATATACCTTGGTGTTATCCCTGACATTCATTCTAAAATCTAAAATCTTCTCGAAATTCCTTTGAATCATAAAATCTAGTCTGGTCTATGATTCTTAATTATTTTTCATACGCCCAAAATGTTTTTTTTTTTTTTTCTAAAAAATAGAATGATTAAAATTTGTTCCGATTTGTCTTCGAAATTCACGAAATTTGTCTTCACTTGTCACCCTGCTCATCCCAAACTTACCCTACACAATCCGACCGACTCTCCACAATTGATAAAGCGAGAGCGAGAGAGTGTATGATTGGTGGGGTCATGTAATAGATGCGAAATTTGAAATGTCAGTAAAAGTCATGTTCGAGCCAAATAGAACTGCTATTTACGCCGTATACGTTAGATGCTATTGATAAAAAGATAAATTACGATTTCACGACAAATGCGGTCGACTCAAAGTTGAGATTAGTTCACTCATTTTCTTGAAAACTTAGTCAACTCATAGACTGAGTAAAACTTTCCGAACTTTTACAGGAATTTGTTTTCTAATATGAGCAACATCTCGATGTACATATGAAATTAGTACACGGAAAAAGTTTTCATGTAGTTTCCATTGGGAATGCACATTATATTTTTCCATCAACAAAATCAATTATATCTATCTGAATTTCACATTGAGTTCAATTTTTCTATTTCTATCTTAAATTTGAGTCGATCTTATATGCCATGTAGTGCGGAAATCCCTTAGTTACTGGCCTTTTTGCACGACAACAGCGGGGGAACGAGCACATCTTAGTGAGAGATTCAACTTTCCACCACCTAAATATGGAGAAATCGACAATCAAAAGATCAATTTATAAGATTATTAATATGATTCTAAACACTTCATGCTCATAAAGTGTTGATGAATCAGGATCAGGGTTGCTGAACCGATTTAGATAGGAAGGAATATCGAAATAAAGATTATAGAGAAATTGAGAGTACTGTAAAACGAAGTCAAGTGCGATGAATTGGTGATAAATACTAACACTGTTGTAACGATTTTACAAATACAGTTTAAGTAAGATGTATCAAGCAACATATTCATTACATTTTACAAAATAATTACACACCTGGGGGAGAAAAACTTGCCTAAATATAACACAACTTGTTGATACCAACCTTTTTGCCTTTCTCGTACACCAAGGTGTACCGAAAGACAATGATATCACTTGAAAAACACAATTTCGTTCCAAGACCCGGAGAGACGAATGACATAACTATACCAATAGACTCATCTCAACGGGATTGGAAAATGTTTCTGTATGTGTGTATGTATGTATGTAAGTTCGTTTGAGTGTAACTCACTCAATTTGTGCTTCAGGTCACTCAAATGTGTTTCAGATCCCCATAGATCGCTATTGATTTTTTTTTCCGATCAGAATTATGGTTCCGAAAATATGAACAAAAATGTTAATTCCAAATTCCACTGAGGAATTCGCAAAAGATTGATATATCACAAACTCATCATGCGACACCTCAAATCACATTATAATTTTACTATAAGATCCATAGTGGACATATTCAGACCCAATGATCACAATGACCTCGTTCAGATGTACTGGGTACCCCCGGGAAGTGGACAGATTCTGACATGCACCAAAATGCATCGTGCAACACCTCACCTTTGTTTTCGTTTCCCCCTTCTTCCATCCCACGCAAATATTTTTTCTTCTTCTTGTCTCTGTGTGTTCCCTGTGTGTAGTTGTTTTGTATCTATTGCGGTGGCAGTTGCCCCGCAATGGATGGTAATAGTGATGGCGGGGGGAATACCCTTCCTGCCCTTCCCACTGAAGACGAACTGTCCGACGTGGGAACGACAGCCACGGTGACGAAGTACACCGGAACCATCCCAAAGCGGCCCAGGCGAAAACGAGCACCGTACCGCCTACCCCATCTCCTCCTACCCCGCCTAATCCATCGCCACCACCACCACCAGCACCGTCACCCCCCACACCACCAAACCCGTTTCCCCCTACCCCACCTAATCCCTCTCCCCCCCACACCGCCAAAACCGTCTCCCCCTACTCCGCCTAACCCCGCCAAGAAAACAAAAACTGCCCCCCGCCATAAGGCATACCCAGACGCCTCGACAGGCCCATGGTTTGTTTTTTTTTCCGACCCAAACAAAAACCGCTTAACGTTAATCAGATCGAAAAAGATCTATTTAAACGTTTCTCGTCAGTGACCGACATTTTGAAGGTGAGGCCAGACAAACTGCGCGTCACTGTTGGTAACCGCAAGCAGGCGAATGAGATCGTTGCCTGCGATCTTTTTACGTTGGAGTACCGCGCTTTCATTCCCAGTCGTGACGTGGAAATCGAAGGAGTGGTCACCGAAGCGAGTTTGACCTGCGATGACTTCTTGAAGAGGGGGGTTGGTGTCTTCAAGAACCCCGTTCTTCCAGAAGTCAAGATTCTTGACTGCACCCAAATGCAGTCAGCATCCCTCGACGGGACAAAAAAAAAATCTACTCGCTGACTGACTCGTTTCGAGTGACTTTCTCCGGATCGACTCTGCCGGATTATGTCCGAATTGGGAGGATTCGACTTCCTGTGCGGTTGTTTGTACCAAGGGTGATGAACTGCACCAAGTGCAAACAATTAGGCCACACCGCCGCCTTCTGCGGCAACAAGCCACGATGCGATCAGTGCGGTGAGAAGCATGCGGAGGGTGCTTGTGGTGCTCCTCCTAAATGTGATTATTGTTTGGCAACTCCGCATCCTCTCGCAGATTGCCCGAAGTATAAACAGCAAGGAAAAAAACTTGAACGGTCTCTGAAGGCGCGCTCTCAGCGAGAGAAAACAATAATCCGTTCAATCTTCTCCCAGTTGACGAGGACGACACTGACTCAGAGGGCAATGACGGAAGTCCTTTTGTTTTCAAAGGTCCTTCAAGGAAGCGATCCAAGAATGACTCACAGAAAACTAAAAAAACTGACTCCGAAGCCCCCTTGGATAAATCAAGAGGTCACGGAAATAAACCGAAACCCAATCCACCGGGTTTTAAGCCTGTCGATTATGACAAAGAATTTCCGGGGCTTCCGGGAACATCTAAAATCCCAGATGTCCCAGTTTCGCAACCAGAACAGCAGAACGCCATGTTCACGCTTTCTGGAATTGTGGACAGCATTCTCGATCTGTTCAACATCACTGACCCTCTACGGAGCATAATTAACATGATGCTTCCAATCGTGAAACCTTTTCTGAAGCGATTTGCTTCCAAGTGGCCCCTCCTTGCTTCATTCGTATCCCTCGATGGATAATTTTCCAAAAAATGATACGGTATCTCTCCTTCAATGGAATTGTAGAAGCATTTTACCAAAACTAGACATATTCAAATTTTTACTGCATAACATAAACTGTGATGCGTTTGCTCTCTGCGAAACATGGCTCTCTCCAGATGTTAACCTTTCTCTTCACGACTACAACATTATCCGTCTCGATCGTGCAGATTCGTACGGTGGGGTGCTCCTAGGGGTCAACAAACAACACTCATTCTTCAGAATCGACCTTCCTCCAGTGTCAGGTATTGAAATTGTCGCATGTCAGGTGAATATTAGAGGTAAAACCTTCAGTATTACCTCGTTATACATCCCTCCGAGAACGGCTGTTTCTCGGCGATTTCCAACGGTTCATCTTCACAGTGTCCAATCAACATCGCGTACGATCTCACGAGAAACATCAATTGGGAAGAATACGCGAACGCGGTCCGTGACGGTTCAGAATCGGTCGACGTTCTCTCTCCGTTGGATGAGTACTCCTTCCTATCGCGGCTCATAGTGGATTGCGCGCTTCAAGCACAAACGAAGCCTGTTCCTGGCACTACCATTCGCAAACGTCCTCCCACTGTGTGGTGGGACCAGGAATGCACCGACGTGAATAAAGAGAAGTCTACCGCGTTTAAACAGTTTCGTAAATACGGTTCCCGCGAATACTTTGAGCGGTATACGGAGCTAGAGGAAAAGTTTAAGAGCTTGGTCAGGGCCAAAAAACGCGGTTACTGGCGTCGGTTCGTCGAAGGGCTATCGCGAGAGACTTCCATGCAAACGCTCTGGAATGTCGGCAGTAGAATGCGTAACGCGGCATCGTCGGTCAACGAGGACAAGGAGTACTCTAACAAGTGGATTTTCGACTTCGCGCGTAAGGTTTGTCCCGATTCGGTTCCGGTTCGATGCAACACTCGCGATCCGCCGCTGGAAAACGATGACATGGACTCCCCGTTTTCGATGGTAGAATTCTCAATTGCTCTTCTTTCATGCAATAACTCGGCTCCGGGAATTGATCGAATCAAGTTGAACCTGCTCAAGAACCTCCCAGAAGTCACAAAGAGGCGATTGTTGAACTTGTTCAATCGATTCCTTGACCTCAACGTTGTTCCGGATGATTGGAGACAAGTGAGAGTTATCGCCATCCAGAAGCCCAGTAAACCCGCGTCGGATCATAATTCGTACCGTCCCATCGCGATGCTTTCGTGTATTCGGAAGCTGTTAGAAAAAATGATTCTTCTTCGTCTGGACAAGTGGGTCGAGGCGAATAAGCAATTTGGATTCCGTAGGGGCAAAGGGACGAACGACTGCCTTGCGTTGCTTTCAACTGAAATCCAATTAGCCTATGCTGAAAAACAGCAGATGGGTTCAGTTTTCTTGAACATTAAAGGGGCGTTTGATTCTGTTTGCATCGACATCCTTTCGGACAAACTCCATGCGAGTGGGCTTTCTCCGAGTATCAACAATTTCCTGTTTAATTTGTTGTCCGAGAAACGAATGAGCTTCTCTCTTGGCAACTCGGAAATTGCACGAATCAGCTAAATGGGTCTTCCACAAGGCTCATGTTTAAGTCCCCTCCTGTACAATTTCCATGTCAAAGACATTGATGAATGTCTGGCCGAAAATTGCACGCTAAGGCAGCTTGCAGATGACAGCGTGGTTTCCATGGTTGGACCAACAGCACCGGACCTGCAAGGACCATTGCAAGATATCTTGGATAATTTGTCTACTTGGGCAATGAATCTGGGTATCGAATTCTCTCCGGAGAAAACAGAGATGATTGTTTTTTCTAGAAAACTTTATCCAGCACAGTTTCAGCTTCAACTAATCAACAATCACTCACAACATGTCGTTTAAGTATTTAGGAGTCTGGTTCGATTCCAAGTGCACTTGGGGAAAACACATAGCGTATCTGAGGCAGAGATGCCAACAGCGAATCAATTTCCTTCGTTCCATTACCGGCACTTCATGGAGAGCCCATCCGGAAGATCTGATAAGACTCTACAAGACCATTATGATTTTGGAGTACGGTATCTTTTGCTTTCAATCGGCGGCGGGAACGCACATATTAAAGCTCCAAAGGATTCAATATCGTTGCATTCGAATCGCGCTAGGTTGTATGCAATCGACGCATACCATGAGTCTTGAAGTTCTTGCGGGCGTCCTCCCCTTAACAAATCGTTTTGCGGATTTATCGTTCTGGTTCCTCATTCGCTGTGAAGTCATGAACCCGCTGGTGGTCGAAAACTTTGAGAAGCTGCTAGAGCGGAATCCTCAAACACGATTCATGAGCTTGTACTACGAGTAAAGGGTGATACGGTCAAAATTTGGTCAATATCAACTTGACGTATTTCTTTCAATTTTGCATTTAAAAAACCTGAACACCCCTCATTTTGAAGGTGTGTGTGTGTAGAATGTTGCTCCTATTTTGATTTTGGAATTCACTCTTCAGTTGTCAAAATGCCGTCCAAGCAAGAAGAGCAGCGTATCAAAATTTTGCTCGCGCATCGCGAAAATCCGAGCTACTCGCACGCAAAGTTGGCAAAATCGCTAAAAGTTGCCAAATCAACCGTTACAAATGTAATTAAAGTGTTTGGGGAACGTTTGTCGACAGCCAGGAAGTCTGGATCGGGGGGAAATCGAAAACCGGAAGCCGCTGAGACGACAAAGAGAGTTGCCGGTAGTTTCAAGCGAAACCCTAACCTCTCTCTCCGAGATGCCGCAAATAAGCTGGGTGTATCGTCTACAACCGTGCATCGAGCCAAAAAACGAGCCGGACTATCGACTTACAAGAAGGTAGTGACTCCAAATCGCGATGATAAACAAAATACGACGGCCAAAGCGCGATCCCGGAGGCTGTACACGACGATGCTGACGAAGTTTGACTGCGTGGTAATGGACGACAAAACCTACGTCAAAGCCGACTACAAGCAGCTTCCGGGACAGGAGTTTTATACGGCAAAAGGAAGGGGAAAGGTAGCAGATGTTTTCAAGCACATGAAACTGTCAAAGTTCGCAAAGAAATATCTGGTTTGGCAAGCCATCTGTACCTGTGGCTTGAAAAGCAGCATTTTCATAGCTTCCGGGACTGTCAACCAAGAAATTTACGTGAAAGAGTGTTTGAATAAACGTCTGCTGCCTTTCCTGAAGAAACACGGTTGTTCCGTACTGTTTTGGCCGGATTTGGCATCTTGCCATTACGGTAAAAAGGCCATGGAGTGGTACGCCGCCAACAACGTCCAGGTGATTCCCAAGGACAAGAACCCTCCCAACACGCCAGAGCTCCACCCAATTGAGAAATACTGGGCTATTGTTAAGCGGAACCTAAAGAAGACCAAAAAAACTGCTAAGGGCGAGCAGCAGTTCAAGGCAAACTGGCTTTCTGCGGCGAAGAAGGTGGACAAGGTGGCTGTACAAAATCTGATGGCAGGGGTCAAGCGTAAGGCCCGGCAATTCGGATTTGGAAAAGCGGAAGCCTAACTGAATATTTTTCCTGAATTTTATACTAATTGAACTTGAAAAAGAAATTTAATTTGATTTTTTAAATAAACGATTCCACCGATTTACACGCGTTTTCCCTTGACCAAATTTTGACCGTATCACCCTTTACATGACTTTGGACATCGGCCCCTCCTCGTTCAACCCCAATCGCGCTGTCTCATATCATTTCAGTTGTTCTTCCGTGAGACTCGATCTCACAATGAGGCAGGAGATTCAAGGAATTCCAGAGCCTCACCGTTCCCTGATTGTCCCAACTATTTTTGCGAACAAATACCGCCGCGTCCCCACCGAGAAGAGATTTTTCACAGATGGGTCGGTGTTAAATGCGTCCACCGGTTTTGTAGTATTCCACGATCTTCATAGCGCCTCATACAAGCTTTTAAAGCCGTGTTCAGTACACGTTGCTGAACTAGCAGCTATATCGTACACGTTAGAGCGTATTGCCTCACTTCCACCTGACCATTATTTCATTTTTACGGATAGCCTAAGCTCCCTGGAGGCTATGCGTTCAATGAGGTCGATGAAGCACTCGACGTATTTCCTCCAGGAAATACGATCGTCATTGAGTGCTTTATCAAACAGCTCGCATATCATAACCTTGGTATGGGTCCCTTCTCATTGCTCTATCCCGGGCAATGAGAAAGCGGACTCGCTGGCCAAGGTGGGCGCTATGGAAGGCGATATTTACGAGCGACAAATCGCCTACCACGAATTTTTCACGATTTCTCGTCAGCAAGTCCTCGCCAACTGGCAACAAAAGTGGAATGATGGTGATCTGGGAAGATGGCTACATTCTATTGTCCCACAGGTGTCGATCAAACCCTGGTTCAAAGGGTTGGATATGAGTCGTGATTTTATTCGTGTTATGTCCAGGCTCCTGTCCAATCACTGTTTGTTATACGCCCACCTCTTCCGAATTACGCTTGCCGACAGCAACTTGTGGTTATCAAGACATCGAGCATGTTGTTTGGTCCTGCTCCTTGCATCATGAGGCGAGATCCGTTATGTGTGATTCCCTTAGGGTCCGAGGAAAACAAACCTTTAAGCCAATTAGAGACGTCTTGGCTTGCCGTGATATCGACTTTATGAAACTTATTTACGACTTTCTTAAAGCTGTTGATGTATGTGTTTAATGTTTTGTGTTTTAGTCATCCTTTACGTTTAAGTTTTAAATTAGTTCAAAATGCTTTCCCTTGTCCTCCCTCCAAATGATCAATAAATGTAATCCCTAATCTCGAGTTAACCGCGAGTAATCGGCCCCCGTTCTATTAACATCAGTTGTAAGAAAATGATATTCACACACAATCATGTAAAAAATATTCGGCTCCGCAAAGCTAACGCATTTGAGCCTTAACAAATAAATGGATTATAAAAAAAAAAACAAACATCGATTTTGTGAGAGAGGCAAACAAATAGATACAATTGTAGATGAACATTTCAAATGGTCCTATCTGCCTTGATCGATTATCTTCATTAAGTCACGAATGACCCAAGAGTGTTAAAGTGACTATAATAAAAAAAAAAAAAAAAAAAAAAAAGATTATCTTCATCGAATTTCTCTTTCGTTAAGAACTCAGATGTAAAAAACATTTACAACAATTGTAGAAACCTTCCCCTACACGATGATGACGTTGGTTTGCGTGGGCGGCCTACGCTTTTCAAGTTTTGTTTACAAAGGTGACGGACCCTTTACAATTGTTGGTCGAGAAACATGAACAAAACCGAGATAGGAGATAAACAGTAAACGGGAAGGTTTTTTCTAATCAGTTCGCAGCAGATCTAGATCAAAGCAAGGCTTGGATAGTTATGGAATAATTCGAAATAAATAAATTTCTGTTGATATTCATGCACAGGTCCTTTTTACATTTTACCCTAGAATTGTGCTAGATTCCAGAAAAATCGATAAAATTTGCTTCAATAAAAGGTGCTTCAAGTTAATTTGATGCTTGGGTATGGGTTTTTTGGATATTCTTATGCATATCTATAAGTCCTGGGAACTATTTCTCTCACGCGTTCAATTCTCAACCCCTGAAAAGTCACGAATGGCCTTAAATGTATTAAAGCGACAATTTAAAAAAAAAATAACAATAAATCAATAAATTCTGTATGAATCGTATAAATAGGTACACAGGTAACAATTTGACGCTTAACAAGTGTAGTTCAATCGATTTTAATTTAGCCTTAGTTTGAATAATTGTTGTACATAGACCGCGTTAACCGTTGTTCAGCTTTTAAACATCTAAATCTGGTGATTTTAATCAGCCGAAAGCTTAACAGTTACATAAATTAAAAGCTTTATAAGATATTAAATAACAGTATTTTCCAGCCCTTGTTCAGCCTTCTAGTTTTATTAAGAAAAAAATGGAAGACTGCTTCACATCTTATATATTTTTATGGGACTGCAACAAGGTGCTGACTAATTGGTTTTACATATTTATATTGTTATTATAATCCTAAAGATTACCTTTGCATTTCGGGATTCAAACCGGAAGTCGGTGATTCATAGGCATCAATCATACCCAGGCATGGCAAATCATTTGCATTCATTTTGTGCATTCATTTACATTCATTTGCCTCTAGCTTTTTTCTTAAACAGCATTCCGCAAAATGATGTACAGAGCTTTTGTAGGTTTTGTTATTAGCTACAACTTTTGTTAACAAATCAAATCTGTATCTCTTATGCTTGACGAAGCACAGTGAACAGAAGCCACTACTGTTTTTCTGTGAATGTATTTTACATTCACTGAGAAACAGTAACAAGTTCTGCCCGCTCTAATTCGTGATGCATAAGAGATACAGATTTAAGTTATGAGCAAAACTTGTAGCTAATAACAAAACCTACTAAAACTCTATACATCATTTTGCGGAATGCTGTTGATGCAAAAAGTTAGAGGCAAATGAATGTAAATGAATGTATAAAATGAATGCAAATGATTTTCCATGCCTGATCATACCTACTGGACCACTTAAGCATATGTGTGGCAAAAGGTATGATCATTAACTTGAACCACGTCAAATTTAAGTTGAATAACAGCAACAGGAAGAGTATTAAACAGCAATGTAGAATTGTAAACAACAACTGGTGATAGTAAAACATTCCTCTCATTTTCAAGTGTAGTTAAAACAATGTAGCCACAAGTGCGCGATTTATTTCGATGGTCATGTGGAAGCTATTTTAGTGCCATAATTGAGTTATATTTTTGGAAAGCTTTCTAAAAATTCAGTGCAATATAGCAGTCAAAACTAAGAAATGCAAATGTTAATACTTCCGACGTCTTCGCAGCCCACTTCTACCTGGAGCTATTCCTGAAAAGCTTCTTTACCTTGTCTCTACTGCTGCCGCTGCTTGGGACTAGAAAGGTAGGCAGTGAATTTAGAAGAACTAAAATGCCGGAAATGCAACGAGTGACACTGACTACATTTAACAAATTAGGCTATCAAAATATGTGTAGCGCATGGAGTAGTGTTGAGCTATAATAAGGCTTGTTCAATCTTTAGATCAGCTAGCTTATTGAGGTTGCATTATGGAGATACAATTCGCTATATGCACTACTAATCAACTTTACATTCAGCCTGGTATTAATCAGCTTTGTACACTTTACATCAACCATAATCATAATCATACATAATCAGCTTCTGTTCTTACTGTTCAGCTTGTTACTTGTGTACTGTTACTTGTTACTTGGGTACCAACGTTCTGAACTATGAAAGGTGTTTAATGTTTTTCCCCTGATTTAATCAAAATGAAAGATTTTAAGATATCGGTATCGAAATCCGTGTCGTCATCGCTTTTCGCGATACTTTATCGTAGCACAATACGATACAACAGTACGATAGAATAGGCTTGTGACTGTTTTGCTAACATACATTGCTACTGCCTTGTTCTACAATCGAACAAGATGTTACAATCTTGTAAACACCGAGGAAGTTAACGAAACAATCATCCTCATAAAAAACTTACTAGCAGTAGCACTAATCTTCTCCCATAAACAAACCCCTGTTCTGCTGCTTCCTTCTCTGGTCGGCAGCCTTCATTTCAGTGGCCATTAAATGATCTTCGCCACCGACTGCGCGCGCCTCTCAATTGCATGGACGTAATAACTTGGCAGCGAAATTGTTTCATTAGGATCGTTTAGTCCAGCAGAGAGTACCAATTTGTAATCAAGACCTCCGGAGTAATAAGTACAAACGAGATTGAAGCAGACCTACGTAGGCATGTTGTTCATACTTCTATCATGGTTTTACGGGATAATACTGGCGCTAAAAGGCTATCCATCGCGGTTCAATCCAACGACGACGATCACTTGTAGATATTGCTACATGGCATGTGCTGGAATGATGATGGATGTGGCAAATTATAGGCGGCACACAGCGGCACGCGCGTACATCTCTCACCCGTGTCCACCTTGTGCAGCAGTCCAATAGATTTGTCGGTCATTTTAGACATTCGCTCCGTGCGCGATAATGTAACTATTTCAAATTCCACAAACGCATTGGTGAAATGACCTGTCGACACCATGCGGTTGTTCATCCAAACGCGTCCGCCGCCGGGAGGAACAGCCCGGACCTGCGCCCTTCAGCATCTATGAGGCGACGACCGCGACGACGGTTCGTAATAGCATTTAATTGTTTAAGCACTCAATCAGTGGAAAGTATTAGCCGTGGTAATAGCATTTTAAGCGCACTTTTGTGTGTTACTTAACTGTGAAAATCTTTTGGGTCCAGAATGGCACCATCGCGGCCAACCGTAGGTACGCGATTTGCGGCCTTCAGAGGCGTCAGCGCTGTCGCCGTACTTTTGCCAACGTCAGTTGATTGACGCGGTTGTCAAAGATTAGCCACATTCCGATCCCCACTTCGTCCGTCCACCCCCGATTCTCGATGGGGGGACTCATTTAGCGTTTGTGCCGCATCCACAATTTACGACTTCATTGAAGTTCTCGTCTTACTTACCGAGTTGGCCATAGGTGTAGGTACACGGGTCTGAGTTTCCTTAATGGAGAAATGATTTGATGGACGACCATCGATGATGGTGGCCGCGTTCGGTGGTGGACGGTTGAGAGTGCAAAAAAAAACGTCCAACAACTCGATCATTTAGCCTGACAACTGCATGGCCTAATATAAATCATTTCCAAGGTTGGCTGGCTAGCGGGATGTGCCGTTACCCACACGGCTAATTACCGATCGAATGGCTTTTGCGAATCTCGAACGTCCATCAGCTGACGATACTTTGTAGCGAGCGATGACTTAGATAGGGGAGGGAAGGTTCGTTTGCTTATTTTGTAGAAGGAAGCAACATTTCGTACTCCTTTGATTAGTTGAGGCAAGACTGTTGTAGTACAAATAAACAGGCATAACACTCGCATGTTGTTCATCGAACATGCATTTAACGGTCAATTTAAATTCTTATTAGTTGGAAGTACCATCGTCTGTGGCGCGCATAGTAAATTTTCTTGCGTTTGACGTTTACACACCAGCACCATCTGTTGAGCGCATTGCCCATGACAGTGTACTCAACAGATGACGGTAGTGTTTTAGCCGGCGATGTTTCACTTTGAAAATATCCCATGTGCTATGTCTGTTTGCCTGTGGTTGCAGCTTTATGCAAAAATAGTTGTTAAGTCTCCCTGCCTAACGCTACCCTAAAAATATTAGGGTTTTGACCTAGCTCCCGTCCTACTGATCAAAACCCGTGTATTATTACAATTTTAATCGATTTGTTATCAAGAAAATTAACGCTTTTACTAGGGATGACTTTAACCTTTCCATGTGTACCATTTGCTTTCATAAAAGGTTAACAAATTCCGTTGGTCCCCGGTTCATGAGTTGATGGGTCGATAGGTAGAGTCCAGGTGTGGGAGCTGCCTCCCTCGCGTCGGTAGCATTGGTGCTCAGCACGGAAAACAAGATCGACGAAAAACAAATCAAGGAAAAAAAGGTTAACAAATTGATTTTATTTTAATCCACAGATAATTTTTAATCGAAAATAATCTTATAAGTCTAAAATATGTCCTAATCAAGGAATCAAATATATCCCAAACTGACAAAATGAGTAGCGACCAACGAACCGAACGATAACGCTTTATCAGGAAAGGAAAACAATAATGACTTGGAAATGGAAAACAATAATTATAGCATGAAAAACTGCCTTTGCAATATAGCTCGCTCGGGCCGGTACAAGGAAATGACCAAATTGTTGGCCAACTGCTTCACGAAGTAACACCGAAGATGATACATGTGTGTTAATGGATTTTTTTTACTATGTCTTTTCTCGATTCCGATTAAGCTATGTCCTCAACTGTGTATATTGCAACAAAATAGGCAAGCAACATATCATTATCCTCCTGAAGCTCCGATCAAGTTCAGAGAGAGTGTATCATGGGAGTAGTAGCGAGCTTTTTGTCTATATCGTTGGTTGCTTTATGTGTTTGGATTCGCTGATCCTATCGCATAGATGGAATGATAAGTTCGCTACTTTTCAAATTTGTAAACATTGGAGGGTAATAACTTTTTCAGATTTATTAAACTGTGTCTTTACAGAACCTCATGGCTCTTCTAAAAGTTTAGTGAACGTTGTAGAACTTTAAGGGCCTTAGTAGTTCTTCAGGAAACTGTGTAGATCTTTAAGAAAATTTTCAGAAGTTCAAGGAATTGCGTAGCAATTCAGGAAACTGACTAAAAGAGCAGCCAATCTTTTTGAACTTTCAGCTAACTTTCTAGAAGTTCAGTTAACTTTCTAGAAGTTTCGTAAAAGTGCGTAAAATTTTGTAGAAGTTCAGAGAACTTTGTAGAACTTCATTTAACTTTGTCAAAAATATTCGAATTTTAGAAAAATGTAGTAAATTTTGTGGAAATTTGAGCATCTTCTATTTTTTTTACTTCAAGGTTCTTCATAAAACTTGTTCAGGAAATTTCATAGAAAATCGGAGAACTTCGTAGAACTTCAGCGAACTTTGTAAAACATCGAGAAAACTTCGAAGTGGGAACTTCGAACCAGTTTGGGCAACATCGTAGAAGTTATAAGATCATTGTTTAATTTAAGGGAATATCGTTGATGTTTCATAGCCGTGGAATATTAAAGGAAATCCCGTAGAAGTTAAGGAAACTGCAGGAGATCTACGATTTTTTAAGAGCTTAGAAAACTTTACAGAAGTACACTGTGCTTCATTGTAGTTCATCATGTAGAAGTTTAGAGCATTACGTTGCAAGTCTAGGAAAATCTTGAAACTTCATAGAAATGCAGGGAAGTGTGGAAACACTCCCGGAAAGCTTTGTAGAAGTTCATAGAGTTTCGTAGATGCTCATGAAATATCGTATATGTTTAACAAAGTTATTAGCAGCTTAGGGAACTTCATAAGTGCTTTGTCAGATGACTTAAAAAAGTTCAGGGAACTTTTTTTTCCTTGATTTGATCTAGTTTTCCGTTCTAAGCACCAACGCTACCGACGCACACTGGGGACAAAATCGAAACAATGTGTTAAAATTCAATAACTTCGGTGCTCGCTGGAACAAGAGACTAAAAAATAGTCATTCTTATAGAAAAAGTCTCAGGAATCGATTGGAGTGGGTTTCCTCTTGGGCACGATAGGGTAAGTTAGGGTTTTTCACAGTTTTGCCCTAAAATCTCCTATTTTGCATGATTTGAATGCTGTATCTCAAGATACCGATGATATAGACGGATGATTTCTTCGGCAAAGTTGATCAGGAGATCAAGGACTGTTGAATAATGGACAGAACAATTCGAAATTCTTCCACTAGGCGGCGCTAGTGATTATTTAAAGTGAATATATTTGTGCTGCTGTATCTCAAGATCCTGACTATTTAGACGGATGATTTCTTGGGCAAAGTTGATCAGGAGATCAAGGACTGTTGGATGATGGACAGAAACATTCGGAATTCTTCCGCTAGGCGGCGCTAGTGATTATTGAAAGTGAATATATTTGTGCTGCTGTATCTCAAGATCCAGACTATTTAGACGGATGATTTCTTCGGCAAAGTTGATCAGGAGGTCAAGGACTGTTGGATGATAGACAGAACAATCCAGAATTCCTCCACTAGGTGGCGCTAGTGATGATTGAAAGTGAATATATTTGTGCTGCTGTATCTCAAGATCCTTACTTTTTAGACGGATGATTTCTTCGGCAAAGTTGATAAGGAGGTCAAGGAACAATCCGGAATTCTCTCGCTAGCTGGCGCTAGTGAGCATTTGAAATGAATATGTTTGTGATCCAGATTCAAGGAATCAACCTCTGCAAAAAAAACTGCTCAAACATGGACTTGGTAAGCAAGTTGGTCTCTTTAGTCCAATTAATGAGCGTATTCTGCAGAACGAATCTGACTGGGGTTTCGGGTTCCGCCAAATATCCTCTCCTCTTTCGGATACTAACAACAGGCTCATAAAATGTTCGGAGAGAAGAGAATCATCCTCTTTTAAAAAGCTAGTCTGGTTGTAGTGCGTAAAATCTGTAGCAGAGTCCGGACCAGCCGTGACATGCAATTTACAAGTCAACACTTTCTGGTTTAACTTTGAAATCCTGTCTGCTACATCATCCAGCTGTAGAATCCGTTGCAAATCGCATATAACCATATCACGGATTGAAACGCTTGATGATAAGTATTCTTTTTCTCGGTTTGGAGTTGAGAACGGTGGAATTATGGCGTTTCTAAATTCAGCTACTTTTTTCCAGGGCTGCAAAATTGCAATACCTAAATGGGACAATATGAAGGGACTAATAACAATGCACATCTCTAAAATTGATCAAAGATTTAGAAACTTGACCTATTTTAAACATAAAATTGTTCTACTAAGTTTTTTTTTATACATACGTTAATTAAACTGTCATACCTAGATGCTTCTTAGTGAATCGAGCCAGCTCTCCATATTTGGTTTTACTTAACCCAAGTTTTGATTTTATCGCCAAAGATGACTCCTCCGAACACAGAGATGTTCCACGAACAGAGTCAACGGATTCGATGGTCTCTTTTGCCCAAACCTCACCGCCGCTCAACAAGTGCTGTAAGATTTGAGCAGTTGCTGGATTAGCAGCCTTTATGGCAGCAATTTTGGCTGAATACTGCAAGTTATCAAGACCTTGTTCTTTTAAAAGTCCGATACTGCGTCTTTATTTCGAAAATCTTGTCAACTTCTCCTTGCGCTTTCGACCTCGAGGCTTTAGGGTTGACGGTCTTCGCTGACTGTTGGACTGGTATCCAAATCCGGAGTGGCAAAAGGAGGTGAAATAGGAGATGATTATGACGAGGGATCTTTGGGTTTCCTTGAATGAACCCGCGTATTTTTCGAAGGCCTGGATCCTGAGGGTTGGTCTTCGACCTGATAAAATAATTGATGATGAATTATATTCAAGCATTTTTTCGTAAAATTTGGAGTCGGTAGTTTTTGATTAGGATTTTTTATAAAATATTCAAACAAATATCAAATCTTCTTTTAATCGCGGTTGATGCTATTGATTATTTAGTAACATGAACAAAAACAGTTTTCATCAGTAGTATGTCTTGCTTTACATTAACACATTTCCACGTTTTTACTAATTTTCATTCAAGTTCAATTTAAATTGGTTTGGAATCCGTTGTTTTTTTGAAAATTTAGCACTTCGCTCAACAGGTACAATTTTTTCCGAACTGTTAATTTTTTAATGTTCGACGGTATCGTATTAAAAACGTTTATTCGTTAATTTATGCTACTCTCTAAAATTAAGCACGCCCAGGGATTCTTACCTCGAATATGCTTTCAAGCCACTCTGCATTCTTCTTAAAGAATCGATCCTTACTGTGGGTTTGTGACCATCACCGATTAAATTGACCAATCCAGTTTTTAACACTTTGCGCAACAGCCGCAGGTGCTTTCGACAGTGCCCTAGACACAAAGCCAAGTAAACGGTTCTCCAAATTGTCCTTGAGTTCAGATCAAATTCTCATCCAGGTTCACAGATTCAAAGCCCTTTGTATTAAAGCATCTCCAAACAGGGTTAAACATATCATGCACATTATTTACGTTTGAATTCGATATGTTTAAGACGTTCTAGGTTCACCAAATTGTCCTCAAAACTTGTTAATTAGGCTACCATCTTGCATTTTAGTTTGATTAAATTCATAGATCAAGGGGCCTCCATAAGCTCGGTCGGTAGAGTCTGCTATTATAAAGCAAACCATGCTGTAGGTGGCTGGGTTCGAATCCCGGTTGGTCTAGTATTTCAGATTGGAAAATTACTCGACTTCCCTGGGCATAGTATATTATTGTACTTGCCACACAATATACACATGTTAAAATCGAACAGGCTTGGAAAGCTTTCAATTAACAACTGTGGAAGTGCATCTAGAGCACTAAGTTGAGAGCAGGCGTTAAGTTACAGTTGGGACGTAATAGCCAGAGAAGATCATAGATAGCTCTAACTAGCAGAGGAATTCCGAATTGTTCTGTCCATCATCCAACATTCCTTGACCGCTGATCAACTTTGTCGAAGAAATCATTCGTGTAAATAGTCAGGATCTTGAGATACAGCAGCACAAATATATTCACTTTCAATAAACACTAGCGCCACCTAGCGGAGGAATTCCGAATTGTTCTGTCCATCATCCAACAATCCTTGACCCCCTGTTCAACTTTGCCGAAGAAATCATCCGTCTAAATAGTCAGGATCTTGAGATACATATTTACTTCGAATGCTAACTGGCACCACCTAGCGGAGGAATTCAGAATTGTTCTGTCCATCATCCAACAGTCCTTGACCTCCTGATCAACTTTGCCGAAGAAATCATCCGTCTAAATAGTCAGGATCTTGAGATACAGCAGCACAAATATATTCACTTTCAATCATTACTAGCGCCACCTAGAGGAGGAATTCCGAATTGTTCTGTCCATCATCCAACAATCCTTGACCCCCTGATCAACTTTGCCGAAGAAATCATCCGTCTAAATAGTCAGGATCTTGAGATACAGCAGCGCAAACATATTCACTTCGAATGCATACTAGTGTCGCCTAGCGGAAGAATTCCGAATTGTTCTGTCCATAATCCAACAGTCCTTGGTCTCCTGATCAACTTTGCCGAAGAAATCATCCGTCTAAATAGTCCGGATCTTGAGATACAGCAGCACAAATATATTCACTTTCAATAATCACTAGCGCCACCTAGCGGAGGAATTCCGAATTGTTCTGTCCATCATCCAACAATCCTTGACCCCTTGATCAACTTTGCCGAAGAAATCATCCGTCTAAATAGTCAGGATCTTGAGATACATATTCACTTCGAATGCTCATTAGCGCCACCTAGTGGAGGAATTCCGAATTGTTCTGTCCATCATTCAACAGTCCTTGACCTCCTGATCAACTTTGCCGAAGAAATCATCCGTCTAAATAGTCAGGATCTTGAGATACAGCAGCACAAACATATACACTTCGAATGCTCACAAACGCCGCCTAGCGGAAGAATTCCGAATTGTTCTGTCTATCATCCAACAGTCCTTGACCTCCTGATCAACTTTGCCCAAGAAATCATCCGTCTATATCATCGGTATCTTGAGATACAGCATTCAAATCATGCAAAATAGGAGATTTTAGGGCAAAACTGTGAAAAACCCCAACTTACCCTATCGTGCCCAAGATGAAACCCACTCCAATCGATTCCTGAGACTTTTTTCTATAAGAATGACTATTTTTTAGTCTCGTGTTCTAGCGAGCACCGAAGTTATTGAATTTTAACACATTGTTTCGATTTTGTCCCCAGTGTGCGACGCCAGGAAGGCAGCTCCCATTCCCGGACCGTACCTTTCGACCCAATAACTCATGGACCGGGACCAACGGCAGACATTTTATGCCTCAGAAAATTCCGGCGGGATGGGAACTTTGTATGAGTTATACGAAATTCAAAAACGTTTAGCAGACTTGCAAGAAATTCGGTGAACTTTTTAATAGTGTGTATAAGCTATGGAAAAATCAGGAAACCTCGTAGAATTTTACACAATTTCCCAGAAGATACCGGAATTTCCCACAAATGCAGAGAACATTGAAAGCTTCGGATAAGCTGTGCTCATGCATTTCTCATACTCTCGCTGCTCCTCTCTCCATTTGCGCTGTAGCTCTGAGATAATCAGCGTGACGTGACGACATTCCCTGCTCTGCTCTCGACACATTTTATCGACGACTATCGCCAAGTTAAAGACGAACATCTCCCTTCACACTGGACAGTCGAAGAATACATGCTCCGGCGTTTCGTCCACGTTGCCAGACAGAGGGGTGACGCTGCGAATCCGAACCGATGCAGGTATTTCCTGAAGCAGCCGTGGCCAGACAAGAGCTGCGTTAGGTGGAAGTTGACTTTTCCGTGTTTTCTGTTCACACAGGTCGAAACAATCGGTATAAGTCTAATTATCCACTTACCGTTCTTCGCCTTCTCACGACTTGGTTGTTGAAGTTTAGCCAGTCATCGATCATCAACAAGGATGGAGCCTTGTGGCACTCCCACTGTGATCCTAATCGATCTCTGTCCCATGTCTGTCTCGTAGACCTGGACCCGGTTCTGGAAATAGCTCCTCAGAATCCTGCATAGGTAATCAGGGACCCGCATTCTCTGCAGCGCTTCGGCAATGGCCTCCCAGCTGCCGCTGTTGAACGCCTTTTTGACGTCGATCGTTATCACGGTGCAATATCGACCTCCTCTCTGCTTCTGTTTGGAAGCCTTCTCGGCTCTCTCGACCACTGTCCGAGTTGCATCCACCGTTGATCTCCGTTTCCGGAATTCGAACTGCCTCTGCGACAATCCGTGCGCACTCTCCGTGCATTTTGTTGGATCGTTTAGGATGATCCTCTCCAAGAGTTTTCCAAGTGTATCCAGCAGGCATAAAGGCCTATACGATGCTGGATCCCCTGGTGGTTTTCCTGATTTCTGTTCTTCCTCTCTGAACACGTCTTGTGGCTCTGAGACAACTAGCGTGGAGGGTGCTAAATGCCTCGTCCCACCAGTAAGCTGTACGCCGTCTGTTATTTGACTCTAGTTTCCTCGGCATGGTCCTTGTCGAAAGCCTTCGTCTTCCACTTCCGGTCGCAAGTTCTCGTCCTCCGTACTGCCACGGTATTCCGGTGGCCGGAATACCGGTGCCACCAATGACGGACAGCATAACTTCAAGCTTTGACAGAGCTTCCAGCAGACTGTGCCCTCTTGCATTGGAACATCTGCTTCCTCACTCCACTGCACAAGCATTGAAGTCTCCTTCGATGACTACCGGTCTTCGTCCGATCAGCTCTTCGGTAAGTCCATCCAGCATCTCATGGAACTGCTCCATCGTCCATCTCGGGGGTGCGTAACAACTGCATATGAAGATTCCATTAATTGTGGCGATCACGAAACCTTCGTAAGAGCTCGCAACCACTTCTTGAATGGGGTATCTGCCCATAACATGTATTGAAGCCATCGGGAGGAACGCGATACGTTTCCGCAGTGATTGCAACGTCGTACTTTGTATCTGTTGTCGAGTACCACAACAGTTGCTGTGCAGTGTCGCAATGATTGAGGTTTATTTGGGTTACCTCCTTACTGTTGGCTTGCCATTGCCTTTATATATGCTAGGCATTTGAAGCCTCCCGTCGTATGATCTTTTCCGTCCTCTTTTTTTGCAGAGCATACACCTTCGTTGTTTCGTGCAGTTTTTCTCTCCGCAGATCTGTCAGGGCCATTGCAGTTCCTTGCCTGGTGACCAAAACCCATGCACTTGAAGCATTGCTCCAGTTGCCTGGTAACCCGAGGAGTGGCTTTCAGCAAGCACACTGACCACCATACCTTGACCTTGCCCGTCTCCATTAGCTGTTGAAAGCCGATTGCATGCCACCGTGCACCTTCCTCATTCGGATTGACATCAGGCCATCTCCACCTTCAACGCAATTCTCAGCTCCTCTTATGTAGTCATCTCCATCAGATCCCTGCACTGATACTTTTCAACGAGCTCCTTGGAGGCTGACCTCATGATCGAAGGATCCTTCCTCAGCTCAAAAAGCATCTCGCCTTTCTGGGTGCGCCTGGTTGTCACCTAGTTTCTTCAACTCAAGCAACCACTGGACCGGATTGGACGCAACAACCGCCAAATGGAAGGTGTTGTGGTCCCATAGAACGCTATTGATTTTTTTTAATCGGTCTCCTGGTTCTGGAGATATGACCGGAATATGTTCCAGAGAATATGGTGGTGAGCCTATAATTGCCCTGAATCGTGTTAAACCCCTCATTTGACACCTCAAATCACATAAGAATAATCAAGAGATCAATGGTCATCATATTGAGCGTCCATAATCGAATTGGCCACATCCGGACATGCTCTGGTTATCCCAGAGGATGTGGCCAGTTTCTGATTTGGAACAAAACCCGTCATGCGACAGCTTTAATCACATGTGAATTAAAAAACATGCGATGGTGGTAATATATAGAGCTCAGGATCACATTAGGCACATCCGAAGTTCCTTTCGATGACCAAAACCCATCATATGACACATGAAATCAATACGTAAGAAGGGTCGTTACAGGCAAATGTTCGCAGATCAGCAGTTCAGCAGTTCGCGGTTGGATTTCAACATAGACATCTCAGCTCGTGCCGTGCTCTGCTCTGTGTATTCATTTTTGTTTGCTGCGTTTAGGCGTTCCACCTCCCGAAATATAGACTGTATACTGGTCGCAATAAAAAAAAATTATCTTCCGCTATAAAATAAGCCTCCTCCGCTAGAACGGGAGCCGCTTCCAGTGGTTTCATTGTATGGCAGACTCGCCAACGGGGGCCAGAGCGCTTCCATTGCAGCAATGGATGCAAAACGTGGTCAGCACTCACACATTCATCACGAAACGGTTACTTTCCAAAGTCGACGACGCATCGACTGAAAGAACTGCTGATGAAGAACAATGAGGAGGACCACACAATGCTAGGCGAGTAAGAGAGGTGACACAGTCGGAAGAAGTGATAGTTTGTTTACTAAAATGAACCACCCATTTTGTTATGGCAAGTTTTGCTATAAGAAATGCTCCTCGTGTTTATTAGCGAAATTCACATCAAAGATTGATTAATTGCGTAGGATATCAGTTTGGCACGGCATTTGTGACCAGAATACACCTTCTGGTCATATGAAACAGGTCACGTTTCGACCAAGTCAGTCTCGAATGTCTTGGGCTAAAACTCAAGGACCTTCCACTCTCCGGGTTGTAATTGCAAGAAAGAAGAGCATCCTGGGACTCGAAAGTCTTAATCGTTAAGGAGGAAAACCCTTCTCGGCTCGACCAAGGTGGCCTTGTCACGGTCAGCTGATATTTGCCAACGAAAAGGGAGACGCCGTTGCCAACAGAAAAGGCTACTTCGGTAACTGCACAGGGATCGCTACATTCCCTGGTTGCGAACCGCCATCGCAACGCTCAAACACAAGCCTTCGATCCACAACCTTCAACCAACAACCGATCCACAACCAGCATTCGCGACTTGTGAATTCCACCCGATGATCCTGCTCTCCAGATCAACGAAGCTCTTACCTTCCGGGAGCTTCATTTTGCCCTCGGCAGCAGTAGTGGTAAATCTGCCGGGCCGGATGAAATTGGATACCCGGTGTTAAAAAACCTCTCCCTCGACGGAAAAACGAGGCAACTCGCCCTCTTCAACAATCTATGGCTCACTGACTCGTATCCGGACCTCTGGAAAAAAAGCTTGGTTGTGATCATTCCAAAGAACAACACGGCAGAAGCCTCCTCCTTTAGGCCGATTGCGCTCACTTGCTGTGCGGCAAAAGTGATGGAGAGAATGGTAAATCGTCGTCTTAAGCAGTTCCTGGAGTCAAACGGCTTCCTCGACGAACGGCAGCATACGTTCCGGCAAGGACACGGCTCCTCCACTTACGTTTCAGCCCTCGGGAAAGTACTTAAGGAAGCCCAGGACAACGGTCACCATGCGGAGTTAGTCTCCCTTGATATTTCAAAGGCGTTCAACAGAACATAGACACCTGGTGTCATCAGGCAGCTCATCGACTGGGGCCTAGAAGGTCACATCACACATTTTGTACGGAATTTACTCCTTGATCGTACCTTCCAGGTGACTGTCGGGAACACTCGCTCGGATCCGTTCCCCGAGGAAACTGGAGTGGCCCAGGTATCCGTCATAGCGGTAATGCTATTCCTGGTGGCAATGAACGGGGTATTCAGCCGATTGCTCAAAAACGTGCACGTAATCGTTTATGCCGACGACATACTCATCGTCGTAAGGGACGAACGACTAAGCGGACCAGGAACATAGCTCAAGCAGCAGTCTCCGCCGTCAGCAGGTGGGCGCTTTCGGTTGGTTTCCAGCTCTCCTCGCCGAAGAGTGTATGGTGCCATATCTGTCACTCGGGCCATCTGATTCGAGGACCACCGATCACCATCCAAGATCATCCGATTCCGCTCAAGAAAACAGTGCGTGTTCGCTCCAACAACCGTGAGATCCACCTTCGTGTCGCTCGGGCTGTTATCGACAGTCGACTTTTCTATGGCCTCGAAATAACCTGCTTAGCCACCGAGAAGCTCAACCACATCCTCGCTCCGGTATGCAATATCTACGTACACATCGTATCCTCCTCCTTTCCACGCCTGTAGACGCCGCATGTGTGGAAATCGGAATCCTCCCTTTCCGCTATCGATCTGCTGCAGTCCTTGCTGCTAAGACATCCGGGAACGAAAGGGTCTTTCTCCTCAACAGCCCTTCGCACTGCAGCGAACCGTGACCTCCCCTAGGTGGCCAGGGTCCACTGGCATGGAGAGAAGAGTTGGCGATTAACCGTTGTCAAAATATATAAGCGGATTAAGAGTGGATTCCAAGCCGGAGATAACTCTGTAGCGTTGAGACGTTATGTTGCAGAGCTTCTCGGGTCGGTTTATCCGGGGCACGTTCATCGCTTTACGGACGGATCGCGGTCGCGGGCTGGAATTGGACTCGGAGTGGCAGGACCGAACACTGCAACGAGTCAAAGTCTACGGGAGGAGTGTTCCGTCTTTTCCGCTGAAGCCGCAGCTATTCTAGACGCAGCCATCACTCTGGCAGATCAACCGATCCTCGTGTTAACTGACTCACACAGCGTCATCCAAGCGCTGGAAGCCGAAGCCCCGAGCCCTGGATAGAAGCCATTACACGGTACGCCCCACCTTCAACCGTCTTTACGTGAATCCCGGACACTGTGGTGGGAAACGAGGTTGCGGACAGACTGGCGGGATCTGGTGCATCCCGTCCCCGCTACACCAGGAACGTACCGCTCCTAGACGTCAGGCGTTGGATTGTGAATACTATTATGGAAGCCTGGCAGCAGGAATGGTTCCAGTCGCGGACCACTTTCCTGAGGAAGATCAAGAAAACCGTACGCTCCTGGCTGGACAGCCAAAAGTACTAGGACCAGCGGATCATCTCAAGATTCCGGACCGACCATGCGAGGATTTCCTGTAATTTCGGTGGGACACCTTCCCGCTTGGTCTGCTCAATTTGCAGCATCCGTGCCTCGGTGGAACACGTGCTGTGCGTCTGCCCGGAGTTCCAGAAGCTACGCGAAGAACATGAACTCCCGGACAACGTCAGTAATCAGCTTGGTTACGACCCCTCGACGTTGGCTGCGCTGATCGCCTTTCTGAAGGAAGCCCACTTGTATGATCAAATCTAGCCCCCCGTCGGTGGCTGCACTGATCGTGCGTTTCTCACGTTTCTATTTTTTCTGCCGTCGGGGTTTCTCCACCTTACCGGGCACTGTCTCCTACGGTGGAGCTCTACCGTGTTCGCGCACCCAGTCCTCACCACAGCCCCGATCTAATCCTCACTTTACATTAAGTTTTTAAAATGTTGTCTGTCTCATTCGTTGGGTAATCAGAGCCAAAACAAGCCTTCGATCCGCCATTGTCGTGACCACAGCTTCAGTCACCAGGCGCCATCTTCCAATCCAGTTGAAGCCACCGATCCGCCATTGTCGACGGAGTGATCAAGCCACGGACCGCCATGGCGGTCAAACAACATCGGCCTCAACACAATCACCAACCTCGAGCGCTCGCCATCGGCCAGCAAACACCACCGGTACGTACCAAAGAAGCAGAAACCCATAGAACACACCCCACAATAGCCCAATAAAACCATCCGCACCATAATACCATTTTAATAAATTTCTAGACTTTTTGCACCCACACTTTAGCTTCCAATTAATTTCACCATCACTAGAGAAATCCCTCAGATTCTACACACTTTGTTCCACGTAGCCCCTCCGAATCACCCAGTAGCATGCCGGCCCTGTGACACAGTTCAGGGGTCTCATGCTACTGAGCTAGTTATCCGGGAGTCTTGGTTGAGCCAATAGGGTGGGTCTCATCTAGTCTCAACAAATCGGGTGAGATATTTCCTTTATTTTTCTCCTGACTTTCATTCTATAATTATAGGTAACATTATATGCTGGATACGGGAGGGTCCACCAGGGCACCCGATTGAAGCGAAATCGATGAGAAGAGTTGAAATACCAACTCTCTGTCTTTATCCTATTGATACATGTGGGCAATCCACGGATTCACACAATCCGTTTTTGGCCCTTCATTTGGTTGAGTAAAATTAAAGCTTATTAAACTTGAACAAGAGGATAGTCTACATTCTACTGGCAGTGGTTTTGCTACAGTGAGTAGTACTTCCATATCATCATCATCATTGTACACATTTAATGACGCCTGTTTTGTTTGTTTTTACCAATATATTGCGGTAATGTTTCTTTTTCTTATCTCGGCAGTGCTGCCAGATTTCTTGATAAACTCTTCGCTCACTTCATTTACAATTTATTACAGAATCTTAGTGTAGTACTCACCACCGAAATATCCTTGACCATAAACTGTAAATAACGAATTAAAAGGTTCAAGCGAAGTCCTAAATTAACACATATCAGTTATATGCCCGCGCCGGGTTCACTTCGTGCCAATCGGATTTTGGTTATCGCTTTCTCCAAATCGAAACCATAAAGAACTAACCTTATTCCTCTCAAGCTCAATGATCACATCAACCTCGGGAGTGGCACGTGATAGGTCACTCCCGAAAAGACCTTCGCAAATATTTCATGCCCGCCGGCTTAAGATTACGGTTATACGTTGTTGTATGCCTTTAAACAGAGCACCCTGCTACCGATCCTACGGTGACGATGACGGCGACGATTGAGGTGGCGGCTGGTGGCAGGTCGTGATTTACGCGCAGTAGCAGCGAGCTACCTTCACCTGGCTTTACATTTTATGTGTTCTCTATTATCAAACTTGACATCGATTTCACCTTTTTCGGAAAGTTCACGCTACTGCCATCGCTACCACAACGTCAATAAGCGGGCCGCGCCAGCAACGTGCCATAAGTGTATCGAAAAATAAAATATGACAACTACCTGCTCGAATTTCTGCGTTTACAATGGCCATCAGGGGCAAGATAACCGAGAAAAAGGGGAGCAGGTCTATCCATTTTCGACTAAGCTACCACACCAATCGGTTAAAATACTTATGTCAAAACTATATCATAATTACTTTATGATTTCTAACATATTTCTCTTGTCAGCGATGATTGATTACCGGGGAGCGTGCGTGAGCTGGAAAACTGGATATATATTCGCACCCCTTTTAGCGAGAGTGTGCCCTCGCTGCTGGTGATGGTTGGTGTGGACCGCGCTCGTCGAAGATGCCAAGCTCGATGATAATGGATCTTATCGTAATTAATCTGTAAGGCGGTGGTGGATGGCGTGGATGGCTGGGAGCGTTTCTTGGGTTCAATTTACGGTTCACGAGACCGCCACATACCTACCGAAATGGAGTGGGGTCGTAGCCTACCATCGACAGTGACTATCCTATAGTGAAGTCAGGTGAACTGGATGTTGATGTCAGTGGTATGCGCAGTATAAGGCAGGAAAAAATATTTCGTTCTTCAAAGCAGTGACTGCACTTTCCTGTACTACGCCACTGTTTTCCAGGAGGTCGTGTCTTTACCAATTTCGGATTCCTCATGGAATTCAACGTTTGAATCACGTTCAAACTGTGGTAAAACAATCGCTTATGGCCACCACCGACCCGCAATCCTAGCTACCGAGATTGCTATCAATTTATTTCGACTGTACGAAATTTCCACTCTCATTTCATTCATCGGCGGATCGCGGCTATGGATCTCCGGTTACGCGTCGGTTGATGATACAGAAAAGATATGCCCAAACCATTTATGAACCCAAACGCTTCGATTGATATCTGTATACGGCCAAACCGACGAGACGATGACGACCACGGGTTGTTTTGTTTGTGCAACCCGATTGGAATGGATGGCGCGCGATGATGGTTTCAGATTTCTCAGGGGAATGATTTATTAATTAGTTCCGTTTTGTCGGGCGTGTCATCTGTTCATTTGTCTGTGATTGATCAACATACGCATACCAACGGGTTTAAACGAATTCAGGTGTTCATTTCATCTGGTAGGTGAACATCTGAATTTATCCATCTGTGGTGAGATCGAACCCTTCTTACACTCAAAAGTTGTAGTAAAGGGCGAACACGAAATTATTGCGACATCGAAAATGTCATGCCAATTTTCTTATAATGTTTAGAATCAAACCAAAATTTTAGGGTAGTTTTATACATATATTTACTTCAAAAATCAAAAGAAAAGTTAATCGATGGAGCCTTGAATGTAAAATTGAACGCATTTTCGCTTGATGCCCTCCATCAAAGTCTTTACAGTGTCATCCGGTACCAGTTTCTCAGTTTTTTTTTTCCATTTTCTTAACATGTCCTTCTCGTCTTTGACTGCCTTCTTGCTCTTCCGAAGTTCCCGCTTCATTATTGCCCAGTACTGCTCCACCGGGCGCAGCTCCGGACAGTTTGGCGGATTCATGTCCTTTGGAACAAAATGGACAGAATTGGCCTCATACCACTCCAGGACACTTTTAGAATAGTGGCATGATGCCAAATCTGGCCAAAATAGCGGAGCTTCGTCGTGCTGCTGCAAGAACGGCAAAAGGCGCTTCTCGAGGCACTCAGACTGGTAGATCTCGCCATTTACTGTGCCCTTTGTCACGAAAGGCTCACTCCTCAGTCCGCAAGAGCAGATGGCCTGCCAAATGAGATATTTGGAGGCGAACTTCGACATTTTCTTCTTCTTAAATTTGTCGTCCACATCGAACTTGCTCTTGCCGGTGAAAAACTCCTACCCCGGAATTTGCTTAAAATCGGCTTTTATATACGTTTCGTCGTCCATCACACAGCAGCCATATTTTGTCAGCATCTTCTCGTAGAGCTTCCGTGCCCGAGTTTTAGCCGTCGATTGTTGCCGCTCATCGCGGTTTGGGAAGTTCTGTACCTTGTATGTATGTAGTCCAGCTCTCTTCTTTGCATTCTGGACGTAGCTCTGCGACATGCCGATCTTTTTAGCCAAATCACGGCTTGAGACGTTGGGATTTGCTTTAATCATCCGCTTCACCTTTCCCTCCGTCTTTTTGTTCTCCGGTCCCGGTTTTCTTCCAGCTCCTTTGCCGTGGTCCAACGTCAACCGCTCCTGGAACCGCTTCAACACTCTGGAGACGGTTGAATGGTGAAAGTTCAACATTTTTCCCAACTGCCGGTGCGACAGGTCAGGAAATTCCAGGTGTTTGGAAAGAATTTGTTCTCTCAACTCGCGTTGGTTCACCTCCATTTTCGTTGAATCGAAAAACACGACTTCGAGTTTGACAGCATGTACACAATACACATCAATGAGAAAGTGTGCAAAATTTGGTTGATTTTTACCCAATGGTAAAAAAGTTATGCCCTGTTGAATGTGTCGCAATAATTTCGTGTTCGCCCTTTATGGCGAACAAAGTAGTGTTTTTGTTGAGTTGTGCTGTGAAAATAAATTCATAATTTCGTGTGAAATAGTGCCGTGTACCGCGAAAGGACTATATCAACGCGTGCCCGTTGTGTGTGTGTTTTTTAACAGGATAAGTACCTAGAGGAAATGTTGCCTAGCAACTCGTTTTTGTTTAATTTTGTATTTCCCCCCCGGCCAGCTATTGCTTCTGTATAGTGAGCTGTGGCGGTAAAATTTTATTTTGTGTTCTCCTCCCCTGTATATGTCTGCTGCTAACAGTGTTAGCGTTTAATTTGTTAAAATGGATGCGTGTAAAGCGCCCATTACACATATCAATATATTGACAATAAATTGACATACTGACAATATTATTGAAAAGGTGATATTGAAGACGATGATTGATGACAAGTATTGACGAAAAGCTGATTTTATTTTCACTTTATCAATACTCAGAATGTATTGACAAAAAACCGTCAATTTCGCCATCATATCATCGATATACAAATATCGACAACATTAATGGCAATACGTTAGAAGTCTTTTTTACCTCAATGTATTGAAGTCAATATTACTTGTCTCAATTTCCCCACACAAGAAACATGGATCAGCGAAAGAAAGTGTGTTTAGAGTTCATGTTTGCATTTGGGTCCAAACAGAAACGATTGCTCAACCTGTATGTATTGAAAATCCTAGCTATACACTGAAGTCGGTAAATTTTGCCGGGTTTTTGAACAGCTGAAAAAATTGAAATTTTTTCAAATGACCGTTACTCGAAGGAAATCAATAAAATCGACAAATTGGTTTTGTATCGTTCAAAAGGGGTTAACTAGGTCCGAAGATTTCGGTTTAAATTTCCATTTTTTTAAATTTTTCACTGATTTGTAAACTTTTACCGAACAGTTCCGTAGTTCAAAAATTACCAAACAGTGGAGTCCTAGTTTATTTTTTTTTTTTTTTTATTAATTACTTTATTTGTACAGGCTCAATCGAATAAACTTTACAGAGCCGAGTTATCATTTTTGTTATACATTATCGATTTCTTATACTTAAAGTTAAAGGAGCTGGACCGGATACTCGCGGTTGTCTCGAGGTTAGTGGGGATTTACAATTTTTTTTGGATGGGAAAGGGAGAGGGAGGTTTGAAATGTGGTTTACGATACAAATATTTAATTAATCCTAAAACATGAACGAATTTCTATTCATCTTGAAAACAAACATAAAAAAAACCCACACGTACAAAGAGTCCTAGTTTAGTGGATATACATTAGACTGTTTCAAAATAGGTCAAATCTGGGATTTCAAACGCTACCCTCTGGAATGGTAGTTTTGGGGGTCAGAAACACCCTGCCAAAATTTGAAGTCATTTGGTTCACGGGAACCCCTCGCTCAAACGGCTTGAAGTTTGTATGGGGAAAATCGACAAAATGTATGGGGGAGCGAGCCACTTTCACATTCGCGGCTCAGGGTGGCGCTGTAGTGGGTCGATTTTCTTCGTGTAGCACCTTTGAAGTATTGGGAACATCTTGGATGAAGACCGGATGTGAATCCGAGTTACCTCCGAAAAGTTATTAGCGTTTCAAACGAACACCACCTGCTTCACTTCTGGGGAGGGCCTAACGCGCTTGTGCAGTTTTTATTTTTACGAACAGGTATACGAATAGCAATGTTTGCATAGGTATAACTTTTTTGTTTAACCATGAAATTGGTTGAAATTTTCACAGTGAGTAGAAAAATGTTCGAAATTTTGGTCTACTAAAAATTGGAACAGATTGGCCAAGTGGTTCCGGTTTTATTCCGGGTTTCCGAGAGGCCATCGGGGGGAGAAAAGGTACCAGTCGTCTACAAGAAGGTGGTGCTGAAAATCCACAGCAACAGGCATCTATGGGTAGTGCTGATTAATATTTTAACAAAATCAACCCATAACCTGGTTCTAAATACTGAGCGTCCACCGGAAGGCCTTCCGATGACCTGGATCAACCTTAATCTGGATTATTATGTATTTTTGATCAAAGTAGGCCTTGATTATTCTCTGCAACTATTTGAAATGTAGTAAATTAATGATTTTAGATATATAAGCGTTTCAATGGCTCCAAATGGTCACCAGATGATCCGCCGGAAGATCCGAAACATCCGTAAAATTTAGTGCTACATAAATTCGATCAAAGTAGGCCTTGATTTTTCTCTGCAACAATGAGAAATGTTGTAAAATGGTGATTCTTCATATGTTAGCTGTTCAATGGCTCCGAGTTATCACCAGATGGTCCGCTGGTAGATACGGAACATCCGTAAAATTGATTGCTGTGTAAATTTGATCAAAGTAGGCCTTGATTTTCCTCCGCAATTATATGGAATACAGTAAAATGGTGATTTCTGAAATATTAGCTGGTCATTTGCTCCAAATGGTCACCAGATGACCCACCGAAAGATCTGGAACATCCGTAAAATTGTTTGCTAAGTAAATTTCATCAAAGTATGCCTTGATTTTTCATTGCAACTGTATATAATGTAGTAAAATTATGATTTTTTTATATATTAGCTGTTCACTGGCTCCAAGTGGCTCGCCGAAAGATCCGGAACATCCGTAAAATGTATTGCTGCGTAAATTTGATTAAAGTAGGCCTTGATTTTGCTCTGCAACTACGTGAAATGTAGTAAAATGGTGATTTTTGTTATATTAGCGGTTCAATTGTTCCGAGTGGTCACGACATAACCCGCTGGAAGATCCGGAAAATCTGATAAATTTATTGCTGTGTAAATTTGATCAAAGTAGGCCTTGATTTTACTCTGCAACTATGTGGAGTGTAGTTAAATGGTGATTTTAGATACATTAGCTGTTCAATGGCTTCTTCAATAGATGGTTTTGAATAGAAAAATGCCTTGGCAACAAGTCCTTCTTAAGTACCATTAAGTTTCGATGAGTTTATTTTATACCTGCATTATACAAAATATTGGTATTAGTATTATATAAAGAGCAATAGGCTGAAGTGTTTTTGCAAAACAAAGACTATTCCACGCAAATAAGGAAAAAGTATCCAAGTATTTTGTTGTTAAATGATGTTTAAATTTTGTTTGTTAAATTTTAAACAAAATATGCAAAGGACGGGTATACACTACTGCTGAAAAAACTCAGAGTACACTGGAAAAAATAAACTCATAATTTCATAAATATATTACTTTTGCTTTCCTTTTTGCTCGGGTATGCTCCTGGAGTTAAAAATTGTTTAAATTCGACTCCTAAAAAACAGCTATATTAAATTGCTTCTTGTAATCGTTACTTGTTTGTTGACTATTATATCTCCAATAAAACCTTTGAGGCCGTATTTCACTCAGCAACTCATTTTGCTTATTTCTTTCGGGGACTTTATTTTATGTATACTATCTGGTAGTGGGCAAATATTGTGGTTGAAGGGACTTTTATTTGGGGGATAACTTCGTGTCTCCGTCTCTAACCTGAAGCAGGCTAACGAGATTGCTGCCTCCCAGCTCTTCACGCTCGAGTACAGAGTTTACATCCCAGCTCGTGATGTGGAGATCGAAGGTGTGGTCACCGAAGCGAGTCTGACCCCCGAGATCTTGGAGAAGCAGGCGGTTGGCCGTTTCAAGAACCGTTTGCTTCCTCCGGTGAAAATACTGGATGTCCAAAAACTGGGCTCAGTATCTGTCAGCGAGGGTAAAAAGAGTTTTACCCCCACAGACTCGTTCCGTGTGACCTTTTCTGGTTCAGCCCTTCCTCACTACATCGAGCTGGGAAAACTTCGACTACCTGTGCGCTTGTTCGTTCCCCGGGTCATGAACTGCCAAAACTGTAAGCAGTTGGGACATACGGCCTCCCACTGTGGCAGCAAGGCACGCTGTTCCAAATGCGGAGAGAAGCATGGGGATGACACCTGTGCAGCTACCGCACCAAAATGCGTGTACTGTAAGGGAACTCCTCATGCTATCTCGTCATGCCCGGTGTACAAACTACGCGGGGAGAAATTACAACGCTCACTTAAGGAACGTTCCCGGCAGTCTTTTGCAGAAATGCTTAAGACGGCCACGCCATCGACCAACGACAAAAATCCCTTTTCTCTTTTGTCAGATGACGAGACTGACTCTGACTTGGCTGAGGAGGGAACTTCTTTCTGTTTTTCAGCACGGAAACGAAAACGCATCCGTTCGCGGAAAGTTGAGAATGAAGAACCCCAAATCAGCTTGCCCAAATCAAGGAGTGGTGGAAAAAAGGAAGTTTCTACTCCTCCTGGATTCAGAAGAACTGACTATACCCAGGATTTTCCACCTCTCCCGGGGACATCCAAAACCCCTGATGTCCCATTTTTAAGAACAGAAGCCCCTTCTTCATCTGGGTTGTTCTTATTTGATAAAATTGTGGACGATATTCTCAAGTACCTGAATATTTTTGATCCTCTCAAAAGCATTGTTCTGGCAATGCTTCCTACTGTGAAGACCCTCTTGAAGCAATTGACATTGAAGTGACCCCTCATTGCAGCAATCATTTCCTTCGATGGATAATTTTCCAAACGAGGTCGGGGATTTGATCACTATTCTACAGTGGAATTGTCGAAGTCTTATTCCTAAATTAGACTCTTTTAAGTTTTTAGTTCACAATAATGATTGTTATGCATTTGCTCTTTGTGAAACTTGGCTCTCTTCAAATATAGATCTTCCTTTTTATGATTTTAACATTATTCGACTGGATCGTGAGGATTCGCGTGGAGGAGGGGTACTTTTGGGGATCAAAAAGTGCCATTCTTTCTATAGAGTGAATCTTCCACAATTTACAGGTATTGAAGTTGTCGCATGTCAGGCTATTATTAAAGGTAAGAGCCTTTGTATTGCTTCTGTTTATATTCCTCCTAGAGCCGTTGTTAATCGAAAACAACTTTCAGATATATGTTCAGTACTTCCTGCTCCACGATTGATTATGGGAGATTTTAATTCCCACGGTACAGGCTGGGGGGAACTGTATGATGACAACCGTTCTACTTTTATATATGACCTCTGTGATAACTTCAATATGACAATTCTTAACAATGGAGAAGTAACACGTTTGGCTGGACCATCTTCGAATGGAAGTAAATTAGACTTCACACTTTGCTCTAACTCATTATCGTTGGATTGCACGTGGAATGTGATCCAGGATCCCCACGGTAGTGATCACTTGCCAATCAAAATTTCGATTGCCAGTGGGTTCAATCTGTCGGAATCCGTTAACGTCGCGTACGACCTCACCCGTAATATCGATTGGACAACGTTCAAGACCGCGATAGAGGAAGCCGTGTCGTCGGTAGAAGGGCTTCCACCGTTGGAGGAATATAACTTCCTCTCCAATCTGATCTTGGACAGCGCGCTTCGAGCTCAAACTCGGCCGGCTCCTGGAACGTCTTTGCGTAGGAAACCTCCTTCCCCTTGGTGGGACCACCAATGCACTGAGGTTTATCGTAAAAAGTCCGACGCGTTTAAGCTTTTCCGGAAACGTGGAACACCCGTGTATTTCGAAGCGTACTCGGCTCTTGAACGCGAACTCAAGAGCCACATCAAAGCCAAGAAACGCGGATACTGGTGGCAATTCGTGGACGGATTATCGCGCGAAACGTCGATGAATACGCTTTGGAACGCGGCGCGAAGGATGCGTAACCGGTCTTCGATCAACGAGGGCGAGGAGTACTCAGATCGTTGGATTCTCAAGTTCGCGCGAAAAGTATGTCCTGATTCCGTGCCGGCACAGATGATTCCTCGCGAAACGACGAATTCTGTAGACGAGATCAGCCAGCCTTTTTCAATGCTGGAGCTCTCACTCGCGCTCCTTTCGTGTGGCAATTCGGCTCCGGGGGCTGATAGAATCAAGTTCAACTTGTTGAAGAACCTCCCAGACGTCGCTAAGAGGCGCATGTTGAACTTGTTTTGTCAGTTCCTGGAGCTCAATATTGTTCCGGATGATTGGAGGCAAGTGAGAGTTATAGCCATTAAAAAGCCTGGAAAACCCGCTTCAGATCAAAACTCGTATCGTCCCATCGCGATGTTATCGTGCATTCGAAAATTGTTGGAGAAAATGATCCTTTTTCGCTTGGACAAATGGGTTGAGACGAACCACCTACTCTCAGATACTCAATTTGGATTCCGTAGGGGCAAGGGAACGAACGACTGTCTCGCGTTGCTTTCCACAGAAATTCAGTTGGCTTTTGCTAAAAAAGAGCAAATGGCTTCTGTATTCTTGGATATCAAGGGGGCTTTTGATTCAGTATCCGTTGAAGTCCTTTCAGACAAACTCCACGCTTGTGGCCTTTCTCCATTAATAAATAACTTTTTGTACAATTTGCTGTCAGAGAAACATATGAGCTTTTCTCATGGAAACTCTACAGCTTCTCGATTTAGTTACATGGGTCTCCCCAGGGCTCATGTTTAAGCCCCCTTTTGTATAATTTCTACGTCAGAGAAATTGACAATTGTCTAAGTGACAACTGCACGTTGAGACAACTTGCAGATGACGGCGTAGTGTCTATGACAGGGCCCAAAGGGGTCGACCTGCAAGGACCCTTACAGGATACCTTAGACAATTTGTCTACTTGGGCTATTCAGCTAGGTATCGAATTCTCCACGGAGAAAACTGAGTTGGTCGTTTTTTCTAGAGAGCATAGCCCAGCACAACCAAAGCTTCAACTTTTGGGTAAACCGATCACGCATTCTATGTCTTTTAAATATCTTGGGGTCTGGTTCGATTCAAAATGCATCTGGAGATCCCACATTGAGTATCTGAGACGAAAATGCCAACAAAGGATCAATTTTCTCCGAACAATTACCGGAACGTGGTGGGGAGCCCATCCGCAAGATCTTCTAACGTTGTACCGGACAACGATTTTATCGGTTTTAGAATACGGTAGTTTTTGTTTCCAGTCGGCGGCTAAAACTCACATCATCAAACTGGAACGTATCCAGTATCGTTGTCTTTGTATTGCGTTAGGATGCATGCACTCGACTCATACGATGAGTCTAGAAGTGTTGGCGGGCATGTTGCCACTATCGGATCGGTTCTCGGAATTGTCCCTCAGGCTCCTCACCCGTTGCGAAGTTATGAACCCACTGGTAATCGAAAACTTTGAAAAGCTTCTTGAGCTGAACCCTCAAACTCGTTTTATGTCATTGTACTACGTGTACATAACACAGGATGTCAGCCCTTCACAGCATAATCCTCATCGTGTATGCTTCTCCGACTTCGGCAATTCAGTTAGTTTTGATTTATCTATGACGCGGGAGATTCGTGGGATCCCAGAAAATCATCGTTCCATGATTGTTCCGTCAATTTACGCTGCAAAGTTTGGCCAAGTTGATTCCGCAAGATCGTTCTTCACAGATGGATCATTAATAGAGTCGTCCGCTGGTTTTGGTATTTTTAACGAATTTCATAGCGCCTCTCGAATGCTTCAAGCTCCTTGTTCCGTATATGTTGCTGAGCTGGTGGCAATACATTGTACGCTAGAAACGATCGCCTCACTTGCACCAGATCATTATTTTATTTTTACGGATAGTCTCAGTTCTGTCGAGGCTATTCGCTCTATGAGGCCGGTAAAGCACTCCTCGTATTTTTTCATGAAAATACGAGAGCTTTTAAGTGCTTTATCTTTAAGATCTTTTGTCATCACCTTTGCATGGGTCCCATCTCATTGCTCGATTCCGGGCAATGAGAAGGCTGACTCACTTGCTAAGGTGGGCGCTATGGAAGGCGATATTTACGATCGACAAATCGCCTACGATGAATTTTTCTTCATTTATCGTCAACAGTCACTCGTCAGCTGGCAGAATAAGTGGAGTGAAGGGAGTTTGGGACGATGGCTATATTCGATCATCCCTAAGGTGTCGAAGAGTTATTGGTTCAAGGGGTTGGATGTGGGTCGAGACTTCATTCGTATGATGTCTCGCCTCATGTCCAATCACTATTCGTTAAACGCTCACTTGTTCCGTGTTGGGCTGAAGGACAGCAATCTCTGTGAATGTGGACAAGGTTACCAGGACGCAGATCACATTATTTGGTCTTGTGCTGAGCATCGCGGAGTCAGATCTGAACTGTACGATTCCCTTCGGGCTCGAGGTAGACAACCTAATGTTCCAGTTCGGGATATTTTGGCTAGACGCGATCTGGAGTTTATGAAACTCATATATGTTTACTTTAAGAATATTAACATTAGATTGTAAGTTTTATTAACCTTGTGTTTAGTTTGTATTTTGTACGTGTGGGTTTTTTTTATGTTTGTTTTCAAGATGAATAGAAATTAGTTCATGTTTTAGGATTAATTAAATATTTGTATCGTCAACCACATTTCAAACCTCCCTCTCCCTTTTCCCATCCAAAAAAAATTGTAAATCCCCACTAACCTCGAGACAACCGCGAGTATCCGGTCCAGCTCCTTTAACTTTAAATATAAGAAATCAATAATGTAAAACAAAAATGATAACTCGGCTCTGTAAAGTTTATTCGATTGAGCCTGTACAAATAAAGTAATTAATAAAAAAAAAAAACACTGCATGCCTCGCTGCATGCGCGAAGGTGCTTTTGTGAGTCAGTCGATCTAAATGACGTACGTTCTCCCTCCTCTTGGGTAGGGGAAGAATATTGACAAAGTGAAATGAAAATCAGTTGTTCACCAATACTCGTCATCAATCCATCGTCATCAATATTACCTTTTCAATAATATTGTCAGTATGTCAATTTACTGTCAATATATTGACCCGTGTAACGAGCACTTTAGCGTATTGTCATTAATGTTGTCAAAATTAATGTATTGATAATATTGTAAGGAAAATTGACAATATGATGTTTGTCAATATATTGACATGTGTAATGGGCGCTTAATGTATACGAGCAGTCTATTGCTATGAGTGGGCTCCCAGTTACATGTGTAGGTCCGTGCAATGGAACGTTCCAGTTCGCTTGTGCGGCACTCACTAAGACTGCGGTGAGGCTTATAGCAGATAATGCAAATGTTCTGTTCAAGTGTGCTATTTGTCTATCAGATCAGAGTTGTGACGAGCAGAATGATCTGACCTCGCGCGTCAAAAGGATAGAGGAAGAGATGAAAAAGGTTTTTCAACTGTCGGACTCGATCACTGGCATGCGAGATCGATGTCAATCTTACAAGGTCTGGAACAACAGACAGCTTGCTGGTGTTAGAAGCAAAAATGTTGTAAACATTGCTGAGCAAGCGAATGAAGGCGTCACGGCAGCACAACATTCCATGCTGCGAACGGCAGACGTGTCATCACAGAAAACAGTTGTTTCGGGTAAAAAGATAAACATTGCGATGAAATACGAACACAACTAAACATTTCCACATTTTACTAATACTAATAAGCCGGTTGGGTCAGACCTTGTATAATTGACATCGATGCGAGATTACATTGCTGCTCAGGTTGACATCGCGGTTTACCGTGTACAAATCAATAATACGTTTGTTCCGATCCGTAGTGCATAAGCCACAACATATAGCCTATTACAACACATTGTATGAATATTTACACTCATTGTTTTTAAAACAAAAGAAGCGCTCCTAGCGAATCCACTTTCTCTACCATCATCCGTAGGACGAAGAAAATCTAATGGCGTTTCAATGCGTTAGGACGGAATTGAAACTCGTAGGACGACTTTAGAATTAAGAAGCAGTGTTAGATTTCTAATAACATCTCAAAAATGTTTGACTATTTATCAAATCCAACGGTACGTATGGAAAGGTGAATAAATTTAGAAGTTATCTTTGAGGGAAACATTCCATGTTTATTTTCAAACCCGTTCAAAAAAGAGAGGTAAAGTGCAGGATGTGCTTAGTAGGACGGAAATAAGAACAAACCCCCTATAAAATTTTTACACTGCCGTACTCTAACGGAACTATCAACTCTACTCAACTCTATACTCCTCATCTATCGTATAAAATGACCACTTTAAGTCTGTTATTTGAAACTAGACATCTTCAACTAAATATAAACTTATTTTATGTTAACAACCAAAGGACAAACTATGCCAAAAACGTACCATTAAATAAATGATGTCTTGCTATAATGCATGTTGCGAATCAATTGATTTAACAATCAGTAAAAGCTCTTTGAAGTGAGACTTTCTCTTCGAGGCTAGCCAGTCAATAACATTATTTTCTCATAATATACTTTATATATACGGATATATATATTTGAAAACTTAGTAAAATTATAAAATAGCACTTAAGGCAACTATTGTTAAACGGTCTACACTGATTGACTACAAATAATCAAACAAATAAACAAACAATCCCATATAAGTCAATGTGAACATTACAGTTGATTTTGATTTGAGATAAGCATAAACTGCAAAGTTATGATAAACTAACATTAAAATTTAATTTCATTAGTGGATGATCCACTTCCCATAATATGATTTTATCAGCTGTAGTCTCAATCGACATTTGTTTCCATGCAGCAGTCAAGTCACTGTGAAAATGTTCTTTCGAGTGGTCATTTCGGTTTCATTGGTTGCTCTCAGGTGCACTCCTTCGTGCTCGTTTGGTGGAAAACTTTCTAATCAAATAGAATGGCATATTCTGTCGGATACCTTCATCGATGAAACGACCCAGTTCATTGGATCAGTTTTGAAACCTGCCTGCAACTCGTTCGATATATACCAACTGAACTTTATCCAACTATTTTACGACCCCTACAGCAACGTTGTGATGAATGGTGTCCTGAAGTATATCTCCAGAGCAGCCTGCAGCCATAAGGTAATCACCAAGTACTCCAGGAGTCGAATGGGAACCACTAGCGGAGCTCAGTACTATGTTGTTTTCTGCAATACATTGCCTCAGGTAGGTGAATGCAGGTGTATGCAGAGATTTGAGGTTTGAACCAATCTAATGTGTGCTTTTAGAATATGCTATCCCTTCAGCAGTTTGTCTATGAGCGGCAGTACTACCACGGAGATGCCCGGTACCTTTTTGTAACGCTGCTGAACAATGGTTCGCGCTATGATTCCAGATTATTTGTACGCGGCAACGATCGATACCGTCTTCACAACCTGTTCATAATCAAATACGACGCATTTGGTTGGTATGCAGCGTCTTTCATTCATCCATTCACTCTGAAAGAGCACCAATATCAACCCGGTCAGGACATAGAGCGAACATTCCAAGCAAATCTTAGGAATACACATGGCTATCGTTTTATATTCTATTACTCAAGACTGTTGTCTCTAAACTCAAAGGATTACAGAAAGTACGGATATTTCTTCCAAACCATCGCAAGAGCTTGGGGCGGAAGGGCAACTATTTTATCTTACATGTCGAAAGAAGAGCTGATGCCCGATTTTATGCTTATCGAAGACCTTTATTATAACATGAAGAACATGACGCTCCAGAAACTGCTCCCTATGAATCAGTTCCGGTATTTGTGTGCAGTGACTCCAGCCCAAGAAAAAGAGGTTCCTTGGCTACGTATTTTCATCGATCCTTTCCACTGGACTGTTTGGACCACTTTCCTGATCGTAGTTGAGCTTTTCGCTGTATTCATCTATCTATTCGGTTACCGAGGTAGCATTCGGAGAGGTCTATTGACCATTCACTTCGATCTGTTCCAGATATTCATTGATGGACCGTCCGATCGACAACGGAGCCGCTCGGAGGACTTTGTTGTTGGAATGTTTGTACTGCTGAGTATGATTCTAATGGCAGTGTATGAATCGGCATTGGTTTCTTCGATGTCTGTAAAACGGTTCTATCCGGAAATCGACACCGTCGAAGAAGTGAACAACTCCAAATACCCAGTGGTGGTGTTCAAAAATGCTGTGGAGCAGTTTAATCTTAGCTTCAAAAATATGCTTTACTTCTTGGACGATGAGCGGTTCACCGATTATCGGGGGTTTAAATTTACCGATTATCAATTTGTGATTGCATGTGATACTGAAGTCTTGTATAATCAAAGACCTGAGGAGGGACGGATGCATACCGTTGAGGAGAAATTTGCCACTCAGACTGATACTTTTGCAGTCAGCAGTTTTTCGCCTTATGGAGAAATGGTCTACAATTACTGGAATGCCTTCATGGAGGCTGATCTGTTCAAGTACTGGTATCTGAGGGTATATGTTCCGAAATATTTCGAACAGAGAACTGAGCACAACATACGACCCTTCACTCTGCAGGACATGAACATTGCGTGGTTTGTAATTATGGTTGGTCTATCGGTGGGTGGTTCGGTTTTTGTGGCTGAGCTAACTGCTATATTTTGTACTCGAAACCAAGTGCTTAAGGTATTGCGTGCTTAGAAACTGCATCAGAACGTTATCTTTCAAACGAAAAGGGTACCGGTTAGTATTAAGTTGTCCAAAATGGTCCCACACTGGCCTTGAAGCGTTGTGTAAACTGCACCATTTGTGTATTCTTCGGTGCACGGATCAATAATATTTACCTTATTTGACAAATAACAGGTAATCATCAGTGTTGCCACATTTTTTTCGGTAATCGGTATTTTCTACCGTACAAAATCTGTTTAATCTGTATCTGCCAGATACAGAGGCTGACAAAAATCTGAAAAATAATCTGTACAATTTCTTAATTATGATAGTGCGGATTTTCGTATACCTCCTTTTCAAATTTCCGAAAGAGTTTTCCAAAGTTTAGAATCTTGCAAAATGATTTTAGTTTGTTAAGTTAATCTACTTAAATATCTCTGAATCCTAAATCATGATATTTTTTTTTAGGATTAGTATCTTTTCTACAAGTATAAAAATACAAAAAAAAAACCAAGTCCCAGTAGTGAGAACAATTCTCATACTTGTTTTTAATGAAGTAGCAATCACATTTCCCTAGAATTTGAATGTTTATGTCCGAGATTAAGAACATCTTTATCTAATCATTTATATTTTTCAGCTCAACAATTTAGCGGCGCCGGTGGTGTAGTGATAAGCGTGATTCCTCTCACTCCAGCAGGCGTGGGTTAAATCCCAGTCGGCACCGCCGGGATGTTCTGAAGTCATAACATCTCTGATCACACCTTCCTTCGGAAGGGAAGTAAAGCCGTTGGTCCCCGGTTCATGAGTTGATGGGTCGATAGGTAGGGTCCAGGAATAAGAGCTGCCTCCCTGGCGTCGGTAGCATTGGAGCTCAGCACGGAAAACAAGATCAATGGAAAAACAAATCAAGGGAAAAAAAACTCAACAATTTGAGAAAATGAAAAATTTGAACATTAAAAGTTTATGATTTATGTATTACTTATTAAATTTTAATGGAATGCAGTGTTGGGAAAATATCAAAAAATCAAATCTCACCAACGCTCAAGATCACGCTTGATTTTCGTAGACAAAAAACAACAAGCAAACTACTTCGGTTGATTTTGCAAGCTGTGATATCGCAGCTCGGAATATCAAGCTAACAAAACTCACCAACTGCAAATCTCACCAAACTGTGGTGAGATTGAGCTTAATGATTTTTGCTTCACACCCGAATGCAACCGAAACTTCCATAACGGCTTGCAGCAGTGCCTTCGCGTCTGCCATCGATGAAGATTAAAAAGAGATAGCAAACTATGCTTTCTCTTTCTAAAAAAAAAACGATGTGCAATGGAATCATTTTTGTGTCGAGTCAACTCTCCTCAGCTTGATTTTTGCACATTGTGAATAGTCTCGCAATATCAAAGGAGTTTGTAAAATCAATATCAAGTATGATATTTTGTTCCAATATCACGCGTGATATTGCGAGCGCATGAGAGCATAAAAATATCAATTGATTTCGGATATTGCCTACACTGTGCATAAATATAATCAAGAGTTATACTCCATTCTACATTTTATTCGGTTGATTTCAATAACAAATTTCTGAATTATTTCGTTTTTTGGATTGATTCGATTCGCAATGAATAATCGTAATCACATCCACTATTCATCGATAATGTTGAATGTGTTAGAATTATCGAGCATTGTGCTGATACAATTTTTAGTATGTATATGTTAACTCTCAATTTTTTGAGCATGTGAATCTGAACCGAGCATGGTTTGTGAATGTTTCATGTTTCAGTTATGGAAATAATATCTGAGCCACTGGGCAAATCTGTTGAGTAGGTGATTGAAGTGCTCAGTTATGTCCTGGAGATTTCCAAGAATTTAGACTGGCTAAAGAAGATTGGTTGCTCTTGGTTGCAAATTGTATCAAACAGATGGCATTAAGTGCAAATAATGTTTGCACAATGTTTTCCGAGAAGACTTTGCCATGTTCCTATCGTTCCTACACACTTAATCACGGTTTCCTTGTTCGGTAATTTTTTTACAGTTCTGTACTGTAAATCACAAAAAACTACCGAACATTTAGCTGTTCTCAATAACATTACTGACGTTCATCAGTTTTTGCAAGAAACTACTGAATGCGGTAATAGCAATTACTGAATTGACCGTAAAATAACAGTTTTACGGGAAATGACTAAAGCTCAGTGAAATTGAACACCGAGTTTTTAGTACCAATTATGTTTTACTGAAACAGTCATCAAACGAAATTCCAAAATTACTGGAGACTCTCTTACGTCATTCTCCTTCGTTCCACCTCGCGCACTTGACTTCAGAAATTTGTGTGTGAAAATAGCAACATGTTTGTGAAAATTAGTTAAATGACTGGAAGTCAACGCAAGAGTGCAGAATCATTCACGAAATCGGGCAGTTACTGCACTCCTACATCGACTTCCAGGTGTTCCATTGTATTTGCGGCAAAGAATTTCAATTGTATGTAGCAGTGCTCCAGACTTAGGCACGCAATCTGGCACTCCAAGAAAGCAACCAGCCGGCTGAACCACGAGGAAGTATTGAGCGCTTAAGCTGGACTATAGCTCAAGATAAGTTTAAACAGCATCATTGCTATTATGCCTCTAAACAAAATAAACCTGAGTCCCATAATAAAAATCTTAAAAAATCCGAAATAATTTATTTAATACTCATTGATATTTACCCAAGTAACATTGCAGGTTTTATCGCGGTTTTATATCATTCTACAAGTCTAAATCATGGCCTTCAAAACCCTCATAAAACTTAAAAATTTACTTGGGTTTTCATCAAAATACTGAAAAACTCAGCAAAAATAATGTTAACAAATAAATTACTGGCAAAGTCAGCAATTCTTTTACATAATTTTGACATTTCAGGGATTTTTCCACTCACCGAGTTTTCAGTTAAACCAACAACTACTGAGTTGATTGCAGAAAACTCAGCTGTTTAAAAACTCAGTAAAATTTTACCGACTTCAGTTATCTAAACTCTGTGTGTAGGGTTTTTGATCTAATTTCCGTCCTACTAAGCACATCCCGCGCTTTACCTCTCCTTTGTGAACGAGTTTAAACAAACAATGGACTATTTCTGTCAAAGATGGCTTCTAAATTTATTCACCTTTCCATAGGAACCGTTGGATTTGATAAAAAGTCACAAATTGTTGAGATATTGTTTAAAATCTAACACTGCTTCTTGATTCTAATTTCGTTCTACGAGTTTCAATTCCGTCCTTACGCATTGAAAGGCCATTAGATTTTCTTCGTCCTATGGAAAAACGTAGAAAAAGAGGATTCGCTAGGAGCGCTTCTTTTGTTTTGGGAACAATGAGCGTAAATATTCATATAATGCGCTCTAACTGGATTTATGATTCTGCTAATGAACTAACGCATCGGAACAAGCCTATTATTTATTTGTGCATGGTGAAATCATTGATATTATTGATCTTTTCTGATAGATAGATATGATAGATATCGAAAAAATCAGTCAAATTCTCCCAACACCACGCTTGGACGATATTCGCCGTGTGGGCCGGTGCGCCGTCCTATTGAAAGACGTAATGATCCTTCCCCTAGAGGTCCCGAAGTGCCGTGGCCACAACCTTCTCCAGAACCTCGGTCTTATAGTAAGTGGCTTTAATTTTTTCACGTTTTTCTCGATAAACACCAATAGGAGCTTCCCACGCCTGGATACGGCCCCTCAAGCCATTACCGACGCGGCGCTCTGGAATCGCGGGATGCTTATTTTCGACGGGGGGATGCTGGCCAACGTCGACGCCCACAGCCGATCATTTTGGACATTGTGCGGCTGTTGCAAGACAAAGAGCTTCTCATCAGAAAACACGAACTCCTGACCTGCGTGCCGCGAAAGTATCAGTTTGGTTCTGTCCAGCCTCTTCTTCGTTGTAGCCTCCGTTACCCCGTGAACCATGCGTTTCTTGTACGGCTTGTATCGCAGGTCCTTCGTCATGATGGTGTGGGCAGTCTCGATTGACACATCCAGGTCAGCAGCGGTCTTCCGGATTGAGCGGTTCATTTTTCGACGAACCCGCTCCCTCACCACCTTGAGGGCTGCTGGCGTCCTTGCCGAACGTGAGCGCCCAGATCTCGCACGGTCCTTGGCCGAACCCGTCTCCTGGTACCAACGGATGGTGGTATAGATGAAATTCCGCTTCACCCCTCTCGCAAACAACTTTACTACGACGTCGCGGTACTCCTTCATCGTGCGCGGTAAGCAAAAACCAAATGACAGCAAGTCGACACCGTGCGCCTCGGTTACCCTATATATGAGGCTAAATCGGACACCAATACCAATACACAAACTGCACATGGTGCGTACCTACACAACGATGAAAAGTTGTATTCCAACTTATTGAACACCCAGTAGGGTAGAGCGCTACTTCGTCGTAATCGCCCATTTCCGTTCTATCGATCAGAAAAGATCAATAATATCAATGATCTCACCGTGCAAAAATCAATAATAGGTTAGTTCATTAGCTACAACATAAATTCCATTAGAGCGCATTGTATGAATATTTACGCTCATTGTTCTCAAAACAAAAGAAGCACTCCAAGCGAATCTCCTTTTTCTACGTTTATCCGTAGGACGAAGAAAATCTAATGGCGTTCCAATGCGTTTGGACGGAATTGAAACTCGTAGGACGAATTTAGAATCAAGAAGCAGTAATAGATTTTAAACAATATCTCAACAATTTGCGGCTCTGTATCAAATCCAATGGTACGTATGAAAAGGTGAATAAATTTAGAAGTCATATTTGACAGAATTATTCCCCTTTTTTTTGTTTAAGCTCGTTCAGAAAAGAGAGATAAAGCGTGGGTTGTGCTTAGTACGACGGAAATTAGATCAAAAACCCTATAAGCCATTTTGAGAAAACACATGGAACAGCTTCTGGAGGCCCCAGAGGAAAAGGCCTTTTTCTAGATTCAGCAGAAACTAGTTATGCGAATATTCAAATTTTCAGAATTTTCTGGTCATGTCATTGTAGACCATGCCAGTTGACAAGAGTGACAATGACCCAATGTCCCTGGAACAGGTTCCGGATGCTCCGGAGGATGTGGCCAATCTATGATTTCAACAAAACCAGGCGTGCGGACCATGGAAATAAACTGGTTTTGTAATGACCACCCAATATCCCTGGAACAGGTTCCGGAAGCCCAGCAGGTTGTGGTCAACCTCTAAATTCAACAAAAACTAGTCATTCGACATATAAAAATATCTAGAAATTCATGGATAATTCATTAGAGACCATGATAATTTACTAGAGTAACAATGGGGGTCAATCATGGGCTTCTGGAACCTGTTCCGGGGTCATCGCTATGCCATTGTATTCTGCTTAGTTAGTATGGTCTTTAATGAATTGTCTACGAAATTATGAAAATTTTGATATGTCGCACGACTGTTTTGTTTTACAATATGAGACTGGCCTCTTCTCTGAGGCTTCCAGGATCTGTTCCAGGGCCATCGGATGGTTTTTGTCACTCTTGTCAGATGGCACACGGCGAATGAGAACGACCCAAATTTGAGTTTAGATCACTCATAATCGCCAAAAGTGCAGGAACTCAGCGATGAGTAAAATTTGTCTCACGTTTTCCCATGTTTTTCCTGGATTTTCCAGGGAAAAATTCCCGAATTTAAGAAAAGTAAAGATTGGATTCACTCAGTCTATTGGTACTACTCCGAGACTGAATATAATTTTCGTCAATTTCCTCATTTTCCGGCAGATTTTTTAGGTTTTCCACAGGAAACCATGAGACAAATTCACTCATCGCTGAGTTTCTGCACTTTTGGAGATTATGAGTGAACTAAACTCAAATTTGGGTCGTTCTCATTCGCCGTGCATGGTCTCTTATGACATGTCCATGAAATTATATAAATTTTGATATGTCGTACGACAGTTTTCTGTTGCAATGAGATACTGGTCACTTCCCCGGGGCTTCCGGAAACTTTTCCAGGGTCATCGGGTAGTCTTTGTCACTTTTGTCAGTTCACAAGGTCACTTTTGTCATTTGACAGGGTCTCTAATGACATGCCAATGAAATTCTAAAAAATTATACATACATGCCACATGACTAGTTTTTGATAAAATCAGAGTTTGACCACCCCCCAGGGCTTCCGAAACCTGTTCTGAGGACAATAAGCGGTCCATTCCAAAATTTAGTTAGTTTTAGAGCTTTCTTTACATTTTTTCCCTTGATTTGTTTTCCGTCGATCTTGTTTTCCGTGCTGAGAACCAATGCTGCCGACGCTAGGGAAGCATCTCCCACACCTGGACCCTACCTATCGACCCATCAACTCATGGACCGGGGACCAACGGCTTTACTTCCTTTCCGAAGAAAGGCGTGATCGGAGATGTTATGTCTCAAAAAATCCCGGCAGCGCCGACTGGGATTGAACCCAGGCCTGCTGGGATGAGAGGTAATCACGCTTACCACTACACCACCGGTGACGCTAAGGGCATCTAAGTTCATGACAACAGTCATTGATGCCCTATAAACGTTTGTTTGAATGATGATACTGTTAAGCTATGGAACATCACTAAAATTAAATTGAAATTTATGCACTTAAATATACCTTCTTGTTGTAAAGAACTTATCAGATCAATCATTAGAGTTCCTTGATGAAATCCTATCAAGATTTCTATTGAAATCTATGACCGGAGATTGTATACGAGACAGCTGAAAGACGATTAGACTGACTCAAAAATGAGTCGAGTTGCCTCAATTCCGTCAAAAATGGATTTACTTAAAAGTTAAGTGAATTTGAATATGATGAAAATCAGTGACAATTTTATTTATTCAAGGAGTATACTAATAGACCGAGTGAGACCTCTATCGGTTTTGCTCATATTAGAGAATTTTTTCCTGGAAAATCCCGGAATATTCAACTCACTTTTGACGAAATTGATTCGACTTGACTCAATTTTGAGACGGTCTGATCGACCATGTGGTACCGGTACCTACACGGAGAAAAAATACTACCCAAAATTTGAGTTCTTTTTACTTAATATTGAGTTCAGCCTCTCACTTGCACTCTTTATTGTTGTCAAAAAAGGAACGAGAGATTCGACCCAACGATATCGTTCAGCCCAATAAGTTACTTTTTGGTAAATTGCATATTCTCAAATTTACAAGAATTAAACTTAATTTTGGGTAGAAATACTTAAGATTAAGTTTTTTTGCTGGTGTTAAATGGAAACTACTATATGCGATTTACTCAAATTTATGTTATTGGGCTGAACCCCGGAAATGAGAGAAAAGTACTTAGATTTGGGTAGTTTTTCATCTCCGTGTATATTCTACGGAGTTTGAAGCTTTTTGAAAACTGGAACATGGATGTTAATCACTACTTTTATAAGCATTTGGTTGTTATGTTTGCTTAACTCTTTTAGAATGGGTGGCGAGCGTTGATGGTATTTCAGATGTTTAATCAAGGGAATAATCTTGGTTGGTTCCGCTTTGCCGGGCTTGTCATCAGTCTGTGATTGATCAACATACGCATAGCAATGTGTTTAATCGAATTCAAGCGTTCATTTCATCGAATTGGCAAAAAATGGTTGAGCTGTTACATCTACTATATAGGTATCACTCGCCTACGATACAATGTTTACAAATCCTAAATTGACTGGAAAGCGTTCTAATTTTGTTTGCGCGTATAACGGGGAAAAGGTGGTGAAACTCTTGTCGTGTAAATGCTTATGTAAATATCTGTATATATTGTCTGGACGAAAAAGGTTGATTATTTCAGGGAGTTCACTTCATTCAAGCCCCACCACTACGCTGCTGCCTAGCCGTCACGGATATCGTACAGGACTTTGACACAAACTGGATCACATCGAACCGATTTCCACCATGTAGGAAAACATACTGATAACGGCTGTATTCATTCAGACAACATCGACGTAGTACTGCGGTTCCTGTTGTTCACGACGGATTTTCCTACAGGCTCCGGCCACTACCAACGCTTCCAAGGTGAAGATTACTGAAAAGAAGGGAACATTTTTAGGAACCGTTTTCATTGCACACGTGTGGACTTACAAGTAAACATTATGATGATCTTCATCTCTGTAACTGTCTTTTCCATGTAATCTTCATTGTACTCTGTAGCCGACAGGACAACTCGTCGCACGATGGCGGATGCCTTCAAGGTTATGGTGCAGGTCTGGTAAATTTGTAGAAGTTTCTCCATCCGCTGAAATCGAAAAAGTGTTGAACTTATTTAAGTTTCAATTCCCAATCAAAATACGGACCAGTATTGGCAAAATAACCAATCAAATGATATTTTTCCGCTCCCATGCGCTCTCAACCAAAGAACACGCACTTTTTTAGTAATTTTAATACTTTGAAAATAGTAATAACTTTAATCTGAGTACTTTGAGAGATATTGAAAGTTATCAACAAATAATTCACGATACTTAAAATGATGAAAGGATTTTTAGATATATTTAAAATAATTCAAATATTAGTTTTTGTTAGTTATTAAAGTATTTAATGAATTGAAGAGTGTATTTGAAGTGATAAAAACAGTAACGATAAGTTTTAAAATATTTTTCCAGCACGCTGCGATGCATTGGAAGACTTTTGCGTGCCCCTCGCTCTCAATGTTACGCGTGATATTGGATCAAAATATCATGCTTGATATAGATTTAGCAAGCTACTTTCATATTGTGAGATTATTTACATGTAAAAATTAAGCTGAGGGTTGACTCGACGCAAACATGATTTCGTTGCACATCGTTTTCTTAGAAAGAGAAGGTATATAGTTTGCTATCTCTTCACCGAAGCTACTGCTGCCTGCAGTGACGGTAGTTTCGGGTCGCGTTTGGATGTAAAGCAAAAATTGTGAAACTCAAACTGACCATGCTCACAATTTTCCAATCACATTTTTTCATTTAGTTTTTAAAATTATTCCAAAAATTGTTGATCCGACATTGTTGAACACTCATTGTAGCACGTAAATCATACCATATGACCCGTAGTTCGTGTGACTCGGTGGAAGTATCATCATGAGATTGTTACGAAGCGGTTGGGGTTGAACATTTAGATCGCTTTGACCCAGGATAACAGACACGAAAGTCTATCACCTTGCCGTAACCCCATTCGAGATTCAAAAGGACTCGACTGTGTCCCCGATACTCTAACAACGCACACCACTCGATTCATTGTCGCCTTGACCAATCGCGTCAGTTTATCCGGAAATCCGTACTCGTGCATAATCTGCCATGGCAGATATCGATTGATTGTGTCGTATGTGGATTTGAAATCGATGAACAAATGATGTGTGGACACGTTGTATTCGCGGCAATTCTGGATACCTACCGAATTTGGTCCGTGGTAGCATGGGCACCCATGAATCCCACCTGGTATTTCCCCACGAACTCTCTTGCAAATGGTAAAAGACGGCGGCATATAATTTGGAAGAGTACCTTGTAGGTGGTGTTCAGCAGTGTGATTGCACGGTAGTTGCAGCAATCCAACTTGTCGCCCTTTTTGTAGATTGGGCATACGACACCTTCCATCCACTCCTCCGGCAATATATCCTCCTCCCAAATCTTGGCAATTACCCAGTGCAGCGCTCTTGCCAGTGCTTCACCACCGTATTTTAATAGCTCACTAGGTAGTTGATCTACACCAGTTGCTTTGTTGTTCTTCAGTCGACCGATCTCCTCCTCAACTTTTCGAAGATCAGGGGCCGGTAGCCTGTCGTCTTCTACGCGTAGTCTAAGGTCTGTTGCCGTGCCACCTTCGCTTTCTGCTGCATCACCGTTGAGGTGCTCGTCATAGTACTGCTCCCACATCTCAATCACCTCAAGTCCGTCCAAGTCTATGCACATATCGGCTTGCGGCACAAAGGCTACGCGAATTTTTAGCTTCTGGTAGAGCTTCCGTGTGTCATTTACGCGGTACAGATTTTCCATCACCGAGTCTTGTATGTTCCGCGCTTGTCTGTATCGCTCCACATTCAATCTCGTGCGGTGTTGCAGCATTCTTGCCCGTGCTGCATTCTTCTCCTCTACTAACAGTTTGCATTCGCCGTCAAACCAGTCATTTCTTCGGTTGGGGATCGCAGTGGCTAGTGCCACTGCAGCAGTACTACCTATGGCGGAACGGCCATCTTCAAGAGTAGCTGCGCCAAGCTGCTCTTCGTGGGTAGTGCAACTTCCAGGACCATCATGCACCGCTTTGGAACTAGGACGGTGATCAGCCGCTCCTAACATGGATAACAGACGCCGTTTTGAGCCGCACCTCCATGGTGAACAGACGGCCGGGTTTGGCGAAGCATTTCCTCTATCACCGTACTATGGTTACCGTGCCAGTGTTCGTGTCGCACCTCTTCACTTTGCTATTGCCGGACTGGCAACATTGCCCAGGCTACGCTTCCCAGCTGTGTCCATGTATTAGCAGGTAGTCTTTTGTTATCATATGACTGGGGGAGGCGTTAGGTAGGAACTTGTGAAGACCAGAGCTAGGTATTCCGCTCCTTCCAGGTTGTCAACTCACCATTTTGTAGTGCAAAATGGTAACAATAAGATAATAAATGCTCTCCAATCTATTTTGCAGCTAAGATCTTGAAGTTCTACAGGCTCAATATAGTCTTGAACAATGCCCTGACAATCTTTATGAATCCATGCAGCTCAAGAGAGCCTTTTGACAACATGCGCATCATAGAATGGTAGCAATAAGATATTCAAAGCTCTCCATACTATTCTGGAACTAAGATTTTGAAAGACGGAAAGTCGGAAGAAATTTTTGGGGGAATTTTTGAATTCGCTTCTTAAGCAAGCCAAAACATCTTCCAGAAAAAGAAACTCTTTTGGAGTAAGTTTAAAGAAAGTTCTATGAAAACTCGGAAAAACATCCGGAAAGCTTCCATCTTCTGGGTAACATTTCAAAAAACTTTTGGAAAAAATTGTAACATCCAGAGGAAGTCAGAAAGGTTTTGGATGAAAATTGGAAAAATCCACCGAATGAAGCTCATGGAGAAACATCTAAAGGATTCGATAGATACTTCCGGTAAAAGTTTGAAGGAACTTACTGGAGAAGATGGAAGAAATTTCCTTTCCTTCTGAAGAACATCAATAGCATCTTCTGGCGGAAGCCAGAGCCCTTTCGTGACAGGCGTAAGAAGCTTCTTGGTGAAGTTTGGGGAAAAATCTGGAAGAAAGAGTTGACTGCTGAATGTCGAAAGAAATTTCCGGTAGAAATCGGTAGAATCTTCTAGGAAAAGGGAGCACAATATTCCGGGGAAAGTTGAGAAAAACTGGCGGAAGAAGACGGAAGAACCCTTCGAGTGAAGCCAGAAGGAGCCTCCGGGAGGGATCGGAAAATAACTTACGGAAAATCATCTGTTTCTCGATTCCTGGGTAGCCGAAAACGGCGAGGAAATAGATACACTAGTTGAAAGAGTATCAAGCGTAATACGTTTTCAAATATGAATATTTGAGCATTTGAGCAAAACATTTTTCATATTCAAAAAGACTTACAATAGTTTTATTCTGATATTTGAGCGCAGGTTGGCAATAATCATTTTGATCATTTAAAAAAAAGGTATAAATCAGTATAGAATCTCTAAAATCGGTATTCTGAGGACCCTTATCTAAAAATCGGTACAAATACCGATGAATCGGTATATCTGGCAACGCTGGAGCCATCAAAATAAGAGGGGATTGATCATAGCTGAATACATTCGGTTGCTTTATTCGTGAGAATGTTATAGAAGACCCACAGGCGCAGCCTAGAGGGGGAGAGGGGGTAGGGTTCAATCATCTCCCCCAGAGCGTCGAGGAACATTTTAAATTGAAAACTCACCTTCGTTGCTCGATACCCTCCCTAGCTCGTTGTTTCATTATCAAGTTCGGGAGAGTTGACTATGCTGAAGACTGTATGACATTTGAGTCAATTTGAGCGTTTGTTGCTACTTGAAAAAACAAAATTCGATTTCATTTCGATTCTTCAGACTTCAGACAGATTTTTCCGAGAAGGCTCTTCCAATTTTTCCCCGGAAATTTTTCCATCTTTCGGTGTTTATTAGGGTATTTCTTACGACTTTAACCGGATGACTCTTCCCCGTTTTTCAGGAGACGGATTTCACGCCAACTCATCCAGTGGTTGGCAGCACCCTCTCAGAACCTTATGGAACTTTGTGGGTGTGGAGACTTAGCAATTTTAAGCAACTTTGCGTACTTATTTTTTTCAAAATTTATCTCGCCTAACATTTGATAAGGGTCAAAGTTTTTTGTCGATTTTTTTTCAAATCGATATAGCTTAAAAATGACAAGCCCTACAAAAAAGTGATGTATGGCGAACTTTTAGCAAATAATCTGAAATTTTATAAAAAAATTTAAATAAAATAAAAAATCGGTTTCTACACTCTAAAAAAATATATTTAAAAATTAAAAGTCATTTTCCCAAAAATGGTACCCCTCAGATTTGCTTGATATTTTTTCTCATGAAAGGCAATATAATTACCTAACTTTTCTTCATACATCGCAAAGTGGGCGCTTTTAAGGAAAAAAGTTGTTCGAACAACAACTTTTTCATGTTAATTTTTTTTTAGCGTGTTTGACTCAAAGTCGAATAGTAATACGCGCACAACTTTATTAAAATTCGATTAAACTTTATGGGTATACTTTTCGATAATCTGGGCGAAATCTAGCCTAACATTTGAAAAGGGTACAGAGAAGTTACCTGCAAAACGTCCAATAAGAGTTCAGAACAAAACGTTCTAATGAGGAACAGCCATCTCAGCATGGTTTGCACTTTCCTGTGATGGATTGTATTATAATATATGCATACACTCTATCCAACTTCTATAAAACCACCCTCAAATTGTTCCAAATCAACAGGTAAACTAAGTAAAAATCACTTAGTATGTTTTATTCATGAAAAGATTTCAATTCATGTATTTGTGATTAATTTAATTAGAAAAATAATCATTCATTTATTTTTATGTATTAGGTGTGTCCATTAGTAAGCAATATGCATATATGTTTATACCTCATCTCTCAAGTGAATACATATAATAGCGCAGGTAACTTAACGATTATTTAAGGCATGCCTAAAATAATCGTTAAGTTACCTGCTATATAGCAGTTATATAACAACGCAGGTAGTCACATGAGAGATATAAGGTATAAACTTAAAGCACCGCAGTCTGTTTCTACCGACATAATCTAATATTTAAGTTTGGTGATATCACAACAATGCTCATAGTTGCTGTAGTGCATAGTTGTTGAAACGAAAAAGTGTTTATATATACAACAATGGAAAAATCTGCTGAATTGATTATTAAAAGGGTGCAATGTAGTGCCAACATAAACAATCCCAATTGCAGCCGCAATAATTTACGTAATTTATCATCAAGTCTCATAGAGAAAATACATTCATGGGGCTTTGATCATCAATTGGATGTAACAATGCGTATTTGTGAATCGTGTCGTGGAATTTTAGTGCACAATAGGACACCTCTCCCGAAAAAGAGGCGATCGGATGGAAAAGAATCAAGCCATGCTCGGAAGTTTGAAGAGCCGCAACCATCAACAAGTCATCAGCAATCAGAACATCAGGAATTTGATGATACACTAGGTAAATAATAATAACTTTAACTGTTTCAACTGTGTGGTTTAAGGATTGTACATCGAAGATACAACTTCATTTTCAACATTTTTTTAGAGCACGAGCTGGATGAACCGCTTATCGTACAAATTTGATCGATTGGTAGGCCAACCTCGGTGAACAATCTATCAAATTTTCACGACTGTACGATATGCGGTTTATGCAGCTCGTGCTCCACAAACATGGGGAAAATTCAGATGCGGCTTCGATGTACCGTAAACGGGGATGTCTTTGATAATGGAGGTAACTTTGATAATGCAGCTAATCCAAAAAGTTATGACTTAATGCTCTTCGTATTCATTATTTTGGAAGGGAACATCGGTTTCCTATCCAAAATATTGCGTACGATGTGCCTTAAGTCATAAATTTTTGGCTTAGCTGCATTACCAAAGTTACCCCTATTATCAAAACCACCCCCGTTCATGGTACTATCACCTTAACAGCGTTATATATTAATGTGTGGTAATATTTTTTTTTCTTTTCTTTAATTTTACAGATACAGATCCATCGCTAGAATCAATCCCATCAGCGGATCAGATCCAAGGTCCATATAATGTGGAACAATTCAATTGTATAGCTTCAACCTTACAGTTATCACCAATTTCATCGAGAAGTATGAGAAGTATGAATTATCGTGTTCAAAAATCTGCAGAGATCACAAAGGCAGTGCGTAAAAATATATTTGGGATGGATTCAGACGATGTCAACAAATCAAATGATTTTGACGAAATGATCATGCAGTTAAAGGAGAAATTTAATTTGCCTTCTACGAGTACAAATGACAAATTAAAAGTGTTATCAGTGCTCCCTAAATCATGGTCAGTGAATCAAATAGTTAATGAGTTTAATGCACCCCATCAAACAGTGAAACAGATGAAAAGGCTAGTCAGAGAACAAGGTATTCTTTGTAGTAAGAAAGCAAGAAGTGGTCATGGATTTAATGATACTGAAAAACAAATTGTTTTAAATTTCTTTGACAGTGATGATATTAGTAGGCCTATGCCAGGAAGTAATGATTATGTTTCTGAATATCGAAATGGATATAAAGAGCATGTTCAGAAACGTTTATTGATGATGTCTCTTAAAGAGGCTTTTATGATTTTTGAAGAGAAATACAAAAGTGTTAAAATCGGATTTACTTCGTTCACTCAGCTCCGACCAAAGCATTGCATACTGTTGGATAGTACAGGTACACATAATGTATGTGTCTGTACTATACATGAAAATGTTAAATTGATTATTAATAGTGTAAAATTTGATTCATATAAAGAAATTACAGACAAAATACTTTGCAGTAGTCCAATTAGAACCATAGATTGTTTTTATCGTACATGTGAAGAATGCATTTCCACAGATAGTATCGTGAGGGAACTTACATCAGTATTAGAAGCAGATGATATGGAAGAAGTTTTATTTCAACAGTGGTTGACTACCGACCGTTGTAATTTGGAAACTATTATTAAACCTGCAGATGAGTTTGTTCAATATTTGACGGAAAAAGTTGAAAAGCTCATAACCCATGATTTTATTCATAAAGAGCAATCATCTTACCTAAGTAATAAAAAAAATTCTCTTCAAAACGGTGAAATTTTAGTGATTTGCGACTTTTCTGAAAATTATTCATTTATTATTCAAAACTCAGCACAGGGGTATCATTGGAACAATAATCAAGCTACGATACATCCTTTCGAAATTTACTACATAAAAGAAAACAAGTTGGAAAATTTAAGCTTTATTATTATTTCAGAAGTATGGACCCATGATACAATAGCAGTTCAATTATTTATATCAAAATTGTTAGATTTCATTAAACAATCTATTAGTTTCACAAAAATTACTTTCATGTCAGATGGAGCAGCGGCTCATTACAAAAATAAAAAGAATTTTGCCAGTTTGTGCAACTTCAAGTCCAAGTATGGATTGGAAGCAGAATGGCACTTCTTCGCAACGTCTCATGGGAAAGGCCCATGTGACGCAATTGGAGGAACTCCCAAACGAATGGCAAAGAGAGCAAGTCTTGCTCGAGATTATGGAAACACAATCACAACTCCACAAGAACTGTATGACTGGGCAGTTAAACAAACAGATACAAGCATAACAAAATTGAACTTCTGCTTCATATCAAATGATCAATACACAAAGATGTCCGATGAACTCAAGGAGCTGTTCAGTCATGTAAAAACTATACCTGGTACACAAAAATTTCATTGTTTTGTACCTATTTCTCAAAACATAATTTCTACTAAGCGATTTTCACATTCAAAAGAAACTCCGAAAAATTTCACTCTGTTTCCGATAGACTAATAATCAATGAAAAACTCAAATTATGTATGGAGAATTATAGGAAAATAAATTATGCACTAAACAAAAACACTAGAGTTTTCATTTATTAAAACACCATTCGAAATGCAGGAAAATCCTCTGTATTAGGCCCTTTCAAATGTTAGGCTAGATTTTTGTTTTAAGCACGCCCAGATTATCAAAAGGTCAAAATCTTTATGCTCATTAAGTTTCAACGGATTTTAATAAGGTTGTGCGCGTATTACTATTCGACTTTGAGTGAAACACGCTAAAAAAAAATTAACATGAAAAAGTTGTTGTTCGAACAACTTTTTTTCCTTAAAAGCGCCCACTTTGCGATGTATGAAGAAAAGTTAGGTAATTATATTGCCTTTCATGAGAAAAAATATCAAGCAAATCTGAGGGGTACCATTTTTGGGAAAATGACTTTTAATTTTTAAATATATTTTTTTAGAGTGTAGAAACCAATTTTTTAATTTATTTAATTTTTTTTATAAAATTTCAGATTATTTGCTAAAAGTTCGCCATACACCACTATTTTGTAGGGCTTGTCATTTTTAAGCTATATCGATTTGAAAAAAAAATCGACAAAAAACTTTGACCCTTATCAAATGTTAGGCGAGATAAATTTTGAAAAAAATAAGTACTCAAAGTTGCTTAAAATTGCTAAGTCTCCACACCCACAAAGTTTCATAAGGTTCTGAGAGGGTGCTGCCAACTCCGAAGACGAGTTGGCGTGAAATCCGTCAGGAGGTTTCTTTTGACTTCCTCCAGAAGCACTTCTGGTTTCCTCAAAACGCTTCTTCCGATTTGTGCGTATTTTCAAGACTTCATCCAGAAGTTTCACCAGACTGAATTTATTCTGGGAGTGCCTGCTGACTTCCCTCAGGAGTCCGATTATTTGCTCCGGAAGAGTCTTGCGCCTTCCTCCACAAGTTACTCTAAATTTTCATTGAAAGTTTCATCTGGCTTGTCCCAAAAGCACTTTTACTTATCCTGGATGTTGATCTGTCAGCTTCCTCATCATCGTCTTACTTTCTCCTAAAGTTTTTTTTTTCTGGAAGTTCTCTGAGAGTTCCTTAAACCGCTCAAAAAAGTTATCATCAGCATCCACTGGTCATAGGTGCCAATCTCATATGGTAACTACAACCAGCAAGATTCGAGCGGTACCAACTCAGAAGATTCCCGTTTACACCAAGCCTGTCGTGTTTAGCAATCGAAATGGCATGATTCAACTTGTCGAATGCCGTGGATTAATCGGTTATACCGTTTGCGTGATAATGTTTGCAACCATTGAGCAATGTCAAAATTTAAAAAAAATCTCAAAAATTTCGTTTTCGAGTTTTTTTTTTATTTATTCAAAGGGGGATGTTTCTCAGAGTCTTAAACTATGTTAATCATCGATCGAGTTTCCACTTGCTGCAATTACGGCCTCCACACGCTTCCGGAATGCTCTAATAATGTAGCCTGGATCCAATTCACTCCAGGTACGGGTCGATGTGTGTCCGAGGCTTGCTGTACTCGGGTGGCGTTTAGAACAGGCCTTGGCCTTCATGACGCGCCATATTGAGTAATCCAGCGGATTAAGATCGGGGCTGGATGGCGGCCACATATCCTTCGCCCAGAACGGAAGATGTTCCTGCAACCACTTCTGAGTGCGGTTCAAGGTGTGGCACGGAGCCCCATCTTGTTGAAATACAACATTTGGCTTCGGACCGTACTGTTCTTTGATCCACGGAAGAACATACTTACTTAAAATCCTTGTCGTCTTCTGGAATGAACACCGGGTCCATTTTTTCGCCATCCGAAGCCACCAATCTAAACACCATAACGCTAGCAGGATGCTTGGTCAGATACACGTTCTTGTGCTCGTCGGCCACGTCTTTTACCGGAAGAGAACTAATATACCGGTCGGTTCTGGAATTTGATACGGGATCGACGGTAAACATGCTCTCGTCGGTGAACAGGATTACCGGATTTTTTCGCTTAAGGAAGTTCAAGATTTTCTTGCATCGTTCGACTCGTAGCTCCCGGATGCGGTTGGTTATGAGGTGAGTTTTTTTTCCGTGCCCTCGACCTCGCCCCGCAATCTTCCTTTACGATTTTCCGTGCCGTAAAGTCACTGATCCCGTGTTCCTTTGCCATTTTCCTTATTGAACGCACTGGATTCACCCGAATCTTCCCTTTTGATAGCAGCGATAACCCTCGGAACCCGAGCTGACCTCGGACGACCTGTGGCCACCTTCGCGGATAGTTTTCCTTTCTTTTCTCGGTCTAAAACCCTTTTGACGGTCCACCGGGACACTCCCACGGCGATTGAAATGTCTTTTTACGACATTTGTGCGTGGGACAAATCACGAATACGCTGCCACTTCGTCATGGTGCAACTGTCAAACTAAGTAAATCATTTTCTTTTATACACAGCCTACTACGGTATGAGCTATAGGTTACGTGCATGCAAAGAAAACCAAGGCAAAGGTGAAACGGGAACCTTATTTGTACGATGGTGCAAACATTATCACGCATACGGTATATAACGTACAACGTCCGTCTTAACCCGTTCAGTGAAATCGGGTTTGGATGTTTAAGTCTTTTAAGATTTTATTTTAAAACAGAAATACTGACAATTCTGACGTAAACAAAAACATTGGAGATCTCCAATTTTTATCGAAGTCTGGCATCTTCGGAAAATGAAGGAAATTGCGAAATTCTATCTAGCATCAGAACTCATAAGGTTTTAAGCAATTCGCACTAAAAAAATTTTTTTATTCGAGAAATTAGTATTTGAAACAAAAAATGATACCTCGAGTTAAGCTAAAATTTAAAATCTCAGTAACTATCAGTGGCAAGTGCCTTTCTTGTATAATATTAAATAGCTAAATTTTAAATTCTAACGGCACCGGTGGTGTAGTGGTGAGCGTGATTACCTCTCACCCCAGCAGGCATGGGTTCATTCCCAGTCGGCGCCGCCGGGATGTTCTGAGGCATAACATCTTCATATTCGAAACAGGCTGTTTCGAATCTTGTTCAGAGGAGCGTGGATTTTCCATTCGTGGCCGTTAACTTAGACGAATCTACAGCTGTTCTGAATAACGCTTTGAAAACGTGTACCAACCAACTAGTTGAGCAAAAGTTTGTTTTTTTGAAAAACTCGAACAGCTGCTACAATTTGGATCTTTTGCGTCTTAAACGGAAAAGGGACAAATGGTACAAAAAGTTTTTTAGATCAAATAATGACAATCATTGGAATAGGTACACAATTACGCGGAATAAGTATTCACAATCGATAAAGAAAACTCGTTGTGAATACGTACAAAGGAAGATTGATCAGCATCAAAACAATAGCAAAGAGTTATGGAAAATTTTGAAATCTTTATTAAAACCTAGTAATTGCAAACCACGGTCCATAACTTTTAATGGCACATTAGAACAGTCAGAACAAGTAATTGCATCTAAATTTAATGATTATTTTGTAGACAGTGTTTCATTGATTAATCAATCAATTGAATTGGTCGATGAACCCGACGAAATAAAACAGCCAGTTAATAGTAGGTGTAGATTTGAAGGTTTTCACCCAATTACATTAGATGAACTAAGAGTTATTTGTTTTTCATTAGGAAAATCGATTGGAGTATATAATGTTAATGCTAGAGTTATTTAAGATTGCTTTCATGTCATTGGCCACATCTTTCTGGACCTTATTAATAAATCATTGCAGAATGGACCTGTACCACAAATTTGGAAGGAATCCTTAGTGGTTCCTATTCAAAAAGTTGCTGAAACGATTAAAGCCGAAGAGTTTCGTCCCATCAACACGTTGCACACATTAGAGAAAATCTTAGAACTTATTGTTAAAGGCCAGCTATTGGAGTATTTGAATAGCACCTATTTGTTGATACCAGAACAATCAGGATATCGGGAAGGTCATTCTTTTGAAACCGCGTTGAATTTGGTATTAGCTAAGTGGAAAAATAACTTGAAGTGTAAAGATACGATTGTGGCTGTTTTTTGGATCCTAAACGCGCTTTTGAAAAAATTTCTAGGCCCTTATTTTTAAGTACAATCCAGCGCTTTGGAATTACGAGCACTGCATATATGTGGTTTGAAAGCTATTTGTCTGACAGAACTCAACAGACTGTTTTTAATGACTGTTTGCAGTCCCGCGGGGAATAACCTTGGAGTGCCCCAGGGAAGTGTATTAGGGCCCCTGTTATTTATTATGTATATTAATATACACTTGCGACGTGTTTTACGATTTTGTGACATTAATCTTTTTGCAGATGATACTGTGTTATTCATTGCAGCTAAGGATTTAGATGATGCCGTTTTACACTTGAATGAAGATTTTCGTTCTCTTAGTAAATGGTTGAAGTATAAGCAGTTGAAATTGAATACAAGTAAAACTAAATTTATGGTAATTTCACGGAATATAGTAAATGAGAACGTCTCTGTTGTAACTGATGATGAGACTATTGATCGCGTTCGGGAGATTAAATATCTTGGCGTGATTATTGATGACAAACTTAAGTTCAACTCAATGTCATCAAGAATATTGCCAAGAAGTATGGAATTCTATGTCGATTGAAAAACGATTTAACTATTGCCAGTAAAATACACCTATACCAATCAATCATCTCTCCTCATCTAGACTTTTGCCCATCCATTTTATTTCTGTCCAATTCAACACAAATATTGAGATTACAGCGCTTGCAGAATAACATAATGCGTTTGATTTTGGTTGGTTGGTTGAGCCATAGCTGAGACATATGAGTGAGTTTTCCCTATTTTCGCAAATTTTTACTTTTTTTGTCTTATCTTTGAAACCAAATGCCCTATACTCAAATCAGTTCAGCCATCGTCAAGAAAAGTGAGTGAGAAACATTGTTTACATGGCAAAATTTAACTTTTTGGTCATAACTCCGGAACCAGACATTCTATCGGTACACATCCGATCTTGTCGAGCTGAGCTGATTGGTATATAGCACTCGACCATCCGGTCCTTAGATCGAAAATGTGCTCTTCAAGTGATATTATAACCTTTCGGTACACCTAGGTGTACAAGAAAGGCAAAACACATTAAACTTTCATTTCATTAGTGGATGTAAAATTTTCCATGGGTGATTTTATCAGCTGCAGTCTCAATCGGCCTGTGTTCCCACACAACAGTCGCCGTGAAAATGCTCATTCGTGTGGTTATTTTGTTTGCTGCGGTTGCACTCGGGTGTCCCGCCTTATGTTCGTTAGCTGGAAAAATATTTAATAAAATAGAATGGAGCATTCTATCGGATACCTACATCGAGGAAACGAGCCAGTTCATTGGATCAGTTTTGAAACCTGCCTGCAACTCGTTCGATATATACCAACTGAACTTTATCCAACTATCTTACGACCCCTACAGCAACGTTGTGATGAATGGTGTCCTGAAGTGTATTTCCGGAGCAGCCTGCAGTCATAAGGTAATCACCAAGTACTCCAACAATCGATTGGGAACCACTAGCGGAGCTCAGTACTATGTTGTTTTCTGCAATATATTGCCACAGGTGAGTGAATTTATATGCAGAGATTTGAGCTTTGTACCAATCCAAAGTATGTGTGCTTCTAGAATGTGGCATCGCTTCGAAGGTTCATTGGTGAGCGACAGTTCTACCACGGAGATGCCCGGTACCTTTTTGTAACGTTGCTGAATAGTGGTGCGCGCTATGATTCCTGATTTTTCATTGATATCAACGATCGATTCCGTCTTCACAACCTGTTCATAATCAAATACGACGCATTCGGGTGGTACTTAGCGTCTTTCATTCATCCATTCACGCTGAAAGAGCACCAATATCGACCCGGTCAGGACATAGAGCGAACATTCCAAGCAAATCTTAGGAATACACATGGCTATCGGTTTGTCTTCGATTACCTAAGAATGATAACTGCCAATGAAACGGAGCTCCTCAAATACGGATATTTCTTTCAAACCATCGCAAGAGCGCGAGGTGGAAACGTAACTATTTTATTTGAGTTGTCCACAAATGTTTTACCAGATTTTATGCTAATGGAAGAAATCTATTTTGATAACAAATGGAAAAGGCTCGTGAAACTGCTACCTATGAATAATTTCCGGTACTTGTGTGCATTGACTCCAGCGCAAGGAAAAGAGGTTCCTTGGCTACGGATTTTCATCGATCCTTTTCACTGGACTGTTTGGACCACGTTCCTGATCGTAATTGAGCTTTTCGCTATATTAATCTACCAATTCGGCTATAGAGGTAGCTTTCGGAGAGGCATGTTTACCATTCACTTCGATCTTTTCCAGACATTTATTGATGGACCATCGGATCGACGACGGAGCCGCCTGGAAGAGTTTATCATTGGAATGTTTGTTCTGCTGAGTTTGATTCTAATGACGGTGTATGAATCGGCATTGGTTTCATCGATGTCTGTAAAACGGTTCTATCCAGAAATCGATACCGTTGAGGAAGTAAACAACTCCAAATACCCAGTGGTGATATTAAAAACTACAGCGGAACAATTCAACCTTAGCTTCAAAAACAAGATCTACTTCGCGGGGAATAAGCAGTTCATGGATCCTAAGGGATATAATTTAACAGATTATCAATTTGTGAAGGCATGTGATACTGATATCTTGTATAATCGACGAATCGAAGACGACCGGATGCATACAATTGCGGAGAAATTCGGATCCCAGACTGATAATTTTGCAGTTAGCGCTTTTTCACCTTACGGAGAAATTGTCTACAATTACTGGAATGCTTTTAAGGAGGCTGATCTGTTCAAGTACTGGCATCTGAGGGAATTTGTACCGAAATATTTCGAGCGTAAAACTGACCACACCGTAAGATCCTTCACTCTGCAGGACATGAACGTTGCGTGGTTTATGATTTTGGTTGGCCTATCGGTGAGTGGTTCGGCTTTTGTGGCTGAGCTCTGTAGTTTGATATGTTCTCGAAACAAAGGGCCTTGGGCTTTGCGAGCTCAAGGGAGTCAACCCATTGAAATAATGTAAATTTTTATCATACCAGTGTAGAGCAAATGATGGCTTAAGCAGGCAGTGACAGATTTCGGCAACTTAAATGAAAGCTACGGTTTTTATAAAATATGAATGATTTGTTTGAGAAAGTAATATTTTTTTCCAAAACCGACTTTTTTGCAGTTTTTGGGTCCGCTTAGATTCATGCATCTCTCATAGAAATATCAAACAAATGGAAAATTAACTTTATTTTAAGTTTCATAAGACGCACACAAAAGAAGCGGTCATATTATTGCAACTTTCCATAATAAACCTCACAATATTACTTCTTGAAAAAAAAAAAAAAAAAAAAAAATCGAACGAGCGCTGGTCCAGCGCAAGCGAAAACTTTACCGTCGCCGGTCGTGAGTGGTTCGTTAATGTGAACAGAAGTAAAAATCGGATGAAAAATTGTGTTAATGTGTCAAATATCTGAGGAACTTCGAGATTAGGGCGTAATTGCTTTTGTAAACAAACACGCCAATCACCGATTTTTCGCGAATAAAAGCACAATCTCGAAAACTAACAACACAAACAGGTAGAGGAATGATTCCTCTATGATTTGGTATAGTTTGTTTGCGAGATTGAGCCCAACAAACATTGGAAGCAAAATAAGAACTTATTCAGGTAAAATCAAGCTTCTTCAGCTGAAAAGTGCTTATTCAGCCTTTAATCAGCTCAAATTGTTTGTTGGGTATAACCATAGAGGTAACTCTAAGACTAGTAGGTCCCGAAGAAAATCATTATTATTTTTGGCTCACTCAGTACCAGAACAACGGTCCCAAGCAGTCCCAAGCTATTTCACTCACCCCTGCATGTTCTGCATAAATCCACACACCCCTGATGTAATCTGTCAAACTTTCATAGCGAATCAAAACAAACATAGTGTAGTAATAGAATTTCAACTAGAATAGGGTACGTTAATCGTTTGCTTGGGACCAATAGGCTACTAAAGTGGTGAGCCAATTTAAAATCGTTAGTTTCGTATTGATTGTTGGTATAACTGCTCAATAAACTGGTTTTACATGTGAAATTCAGCGGCTCTTAAATTCTGTAAGTGTAGTTGTATGCTTGATGTGTCTGGGCATCGAATTGAAAACGTTTATACCTTTGAAAAATAATGAATTTTGTGAAACAGTATTCAAAAGATGTGGTCTTCTTACTTCGTCCGCGTTTCTAGTGTTATATCTATGAAAATCACTTCCTCTTTCAATCCGATCACACAAATATCGAGGCAGCAAACCGTTAACTACTTTATAAATGAACACCATAGTTAAATACACAATTCTCGCGTCACTTTTCAAATGGTCCTAACTAACAAATGTAAACAAATCGAGTTAAGCGATACAAACTATTGCTCTTCTATCCAAATTTACTTCAATTTATTTAAGATAATCATAGGTCAAAAATTGTCCAATGTACATTCTAAATGATGGGTACATGATTGTTACTTCAGTCATTTGGACTGCCTAACATAATTGGTGCTCATTTTCCAAAGGCGGGGCCAATCTAAAGTTAGGTACTCTACTCTGAAATCTGTGAAAGGGAATCTAGTATCATGTAGAACAAAACGTCCAATGTAACAGTCATTGATTATGTCATTGAGAAAAATCGTCCAATGCAACACGTCCGATGTACAACTTGACTAGTCAAAATGTCCTATGTGGTTTTTTTTCTATATTGTAGCATGAAATTCAAAGTAAAATTGTGATTTTACCGTTTCTACTAAATTTTCAACGTTATTATTCACTGACTACATAAAAAATAGTATTGCAAAATGTATTGTTAACAGTTAAAATAATAATCGGTCTTCAACTTCAATTTTCTCAAAATGGTGAATATGTTACATTGGTCTATTAGAAAGGTGACGCGAGAAATATCTTATGGACTTGCGCTGGAGCTCCTCTGGATAGGCTTAAGTATAGCTCTAGAGTTTTCCGAAGACACTCTGTACTTACCATGGACTTGCTAAAGACTTGTCCTGGGAACCCTGCACATACTGGAATGCTTATTCTGAAGTTTGTCTGAAATTTCCCGGAATTGGCAAAACAATCAGAAATTTTCGCTCCTTTCTTACAAATCTCACATTTTACCAAGAGAAACAATTTTAAGCATGTTGATATATTCATCAATGATATCTTTACGACTGTTATGGAAATCGTTGATTGAAATTGATAACGTATTTTACTAAAATTAAGTAAAAAAATATACCACCTTAAGGGGGGTGAAATTGGACCAAAACAAACATTTTTTTAAAATATTTTAAAATATGTTAATTGTAACGTTTCTATTAGGAGTTCACTAGGTTATGATCACAATGTACTTCGTATGTATGGCTATAGGTCGCGTGTAACTCTCTTCTATCAACAATACAGTGTGTTCAAACTTTTGTTTGCTTGAGCACATTTTTAAAAACGTGTCTTCGCTACTATTTATGACACTTAACTTTACAGGACTATTTTATTGAAACAACTGGATAATGTTATCTACACTTTACTCCGTGAGTTCGAAAAGCCTATTCTGGTCATAATTTTCTGTATATTAAAGATATTTGGATCAATAAATATTTTTAAAATTTTGGCAAAATGTCACCCCTTCATTCTCTATGATACTCACCCAAAAATTCGACAAATCAATTATAGGGCTTAGATCTTATTTTGGACCTACTGAGCACAATCCGCCTCTACTTTTCGAGCAGATTTATACACAACATGGAATGTTTGCACTGCAGATGCCATCTCAATTCATTTTCCTTTCCGTACTTACCATAAGATTTGATAACGAGTAACAAATTGTTGAAATATTGATGCTTATTTTGGGCGGCGCCTGACGTGCACCTCATGAGGTGACAATTCCGGAGCAAATTGTGATTAGGACCGAAACTACCAAAATATAAACAATTGGAGATTATACCGCAATCAGATGGAGCAGGGAAGATCAACAAAAAATATTCACAAACCATATATATTTTTTAAATATCCGCTATCGAAAAATGTGATTGCCTCTCACCCTAATGAGCCTGGGTTTAATCCCAGTCGGCGCCGTTGGGATTTTCTTAGGCATGAATCTATGATCACGCCTTTCTTCGGAAGGGAAGGAAAGCCGTTGAACCTCGGTCCATGAGTTGATGGGTCGGTAGCTAGGGTTCAGGGTGGGAGCTGTCGTCGGTAGCATTGGTACTCAGTACGGAAAACAAGATCGACGGAAAACACATCGAGAGATCGAACTATCATACATTTAATTCCATTGGAAAATGTATTGCTATACCTTTAATTAACAAATTAAATTAATACGAGCAAATTTGCTCGGCCTTTCTCCGTTTGTTCATATTTAGCTAGTTTCACCCTAATCACAATTTACTCCGGAATTCTCACCTCACTGTCACATGACTTCTCTCTCTCTTTCTCGATTCCGATAGTCGACTCGGGTGAATTGTTATTTCGACACCCGTTGTTACTAGAGACCGAGTATACCACTGCATCTCCATGGTTGTCACAGGAAGGATATTTTTGTTAGTGGGAAGGGTGAATTAGATCTGGATACACAGTGTAATGTGATGCGATCTTTTAAAGCCTGGTAAGCAAACGACTTATTTATGTAAAGGGGGTTGGACTCTAACCCACGATCTTCTGCTCAGTAAGCACTAACGGTCGCTCTTAGGCCACCGTGCCCCTTACATCACAACAAGCTACGACCGGTGATCGTTCATTATCGGTTACAAGGAGCTATTAAAATGAAATGATATTCCCGAAAGCAGTTAGCAATGTCTTCCGAACCGGATCAAGCGTACGTCACTTTTTTTTTTTATAAACATATGTTTTACTTTTCCGAAACGTTCCGCGAATTCTATCATTCACGATTTTCTACAATAAAGGCCTGCACGCAAACCAAAAATTTATGACAATGAATGTTAGTTCCATTTCCTATCATCCTCTGTTTATGAACATCGTAGCGAATGTTAGAAGTTGACCTTGCAGACGATGCAATGGTTTTTAATCTTTTCTTATCCGTGTTCTGTATATGCTTTCACCTACACAAGCAAGAATTTGCCTTGATTGTTATGTATAACATGGTAGAACGACGTACACACTTGCCTCGATTCTCTCCTTCTGAGCGCTTCTTGTTTGTTTTTAGCCTATCCATATTCCGAAGCATAGAGAGAGCAGTAGAGAAAGCACAGGTCTGATAATCGCAATGTTTGTGATTCGACTCCCCCAGTCGGCACTTTTTTTCGACATGATTCATTTTACTCACCTATACACTCCACATTTTTCTTTCTCCATTTTCTTACTGTAGCACGGTATATTGCATCCTCGGTTCACGCGGTCTCCACTAACATCCTCTGATGATGAATCCCACATAATTGTAAGCAAATTTTACATCCCACGGTTGGGTGTGGGATAGATCAACTCCATAATGTAACGAGGCTCAGGTTCTAACCCATTATATACTGCTCAATAAGCAAAAACGATTTTTCAACAGACAAACAGACATAACACATTTAGTATTTCTCACTGTAAAACATCGTCGCTAAAACATTAACGCCATCTGTTGAAAACACTGTGGTGGGAAGTATGCTGAACAGTGTGTAAACGTCGAACGCATGGGAATTGACTATGCGCGCCACAGGTGGTGCTACTGCCAACTACGATACTTTTAAATTGACCGTTAACCTTAGCGTGCCTAACGTCTAAATTTGCATTTATTTCACAATTCAATTAGCTCTAAAAACCTTTTTTCTTCACAACAAATTGCATTTTGTCGGCAATCTATTGAAGCTTTTGAATCCATCTGGAAACATTTGGATCAATACACGGTTCCGGAGTTATTCCGGTTCCCGGTGGGGTCACTTTTGGTCGGCGTTCGGCTTTACTGTTCTGTAATAAGTATGCACACGATGAACATCATATTTTTTCATATATATTCCGGTGCATCGGGGAAGTGGCCAATTCTCGACAAGAACCAAAAGAAATAATGCGACATATCAAACGGCATGGTTTTTCAGAACTCAGCCAGTAATGGCCTAATTGAGAGTTCACGGTCATATTCGCTATCTCAGGCATGTCCCAGTGCCCCAAGGAAATAATTAATTATCGACCTGAACCAAACCCCACCATACATCAAACTTCAAGCAGCTCTGTCAGTTTTGGCTTTATTGAGAGTCCACGATCAAATTTGGGCTCTCGCGCATTTTCAGGTGGACAGTGGACAATTCCCGATTAGAACCACAACCCGTCGTGTGATATATAACATTTTATTATGGTAATGGTCTTATAGAGAATTCACGATCACATTAGCCTTCCCGGGAATGTTCCGGTGTCCCCGGGTAAGTGGCCAATTATCCACAAGAACCAAAACACGTCATGCAACATACCAAACTTTATGATTTTGCTGAACTCGGCCAGTAATGGTCATTTTGAGAGCCCACGGTCCCATTGGCCCTCCCGGGCATGTTTCGGTGTCCCCGGGTATATTTTCAAATCTCGACTAGAACCAAAATCTTTCGTGCGACATATCAAACTTCATGATTTTGCACGGTTACACCCAACCGGGGGATGTAAGATTTGCTTACAATTATGTGGGAATCATCATCAGAGGATGTTAGTGGAGACCGCATGAACCGAGGATGCGATATAGCAAGCTGCGGTCCAATGCAAGAAAATTGGAGACCGAAAAATGTTGAGTGTATTAGTGAGGTAAATTAGTTATGTTGAAAAAAATAGGAAACAGATTTCCGACTGGACTCGAACCACGAACGTTGTGATTATCAGACGTGTGCTTTTTCCACTGCTCTCTCCATGCTTCTGAATATGGATAGCCTAAAAGCAAACAAGAAGCGCTCATTTCCTCTCACACTTGACTTCGTATGCTTTTTCTGCTGGAGAGATTCGAGGCAAGTGTGTGCGTCGTTCTGCCATGTTATACATAAAAATCAAGGCAAATGCTTGCTTGTGTAGATGAAAGCACAGACAGAACACGAAATAAAAAAGGCAAAAAACCATTACACCGCCTGCAAGGTCAACTTCTAACATTCGCTGCGATGTTCATGAACAGAGGATGATTGGAAATGGAACTAACATTCATTGTAATAAATTTTTAGTTTGCGTGTAGTAATGGACTTAGACAGTCCACAGTCCCATTAAATTGACCCTCCCAGTCATGTTCCACTGCCTCCAGAAATGTCCTCCTGGTCGCTTACGATTATGCTTGGTTTATGTCGCCCATCAAAACGTTATTTAGATATAATATTCTAGGTCTAATGTGTGATTCACGCAAATTTTACGCGTCAACTCTTAATCAATTGAATTACATTTTATTTACCTTTGCGGACTAATAAGAGTGCTTTTGAGGACATTTATTGTGCGTCATCTGGCCGCTTTCATGTTGCAAGAATGTGATGTAAATTATTCAAGGTCTGAACTAGCATCAACTCAAATTAAGTTCAGTGGTTTTCGAGATATGTGGACTCTAAATAAGGCCAATACTGACCAAGTTTGGCAAAATCAAGAAATGTGATATGTCGCACGACGGGTTTTGGTTCTTGTTGAGAATTGGTAACTTTCCGGGGGGACCGTAATATTTCTGAGGGCGCCAGAACAAGCCCGGGAGAGCTTGTATGTCCGTGGCCTATCAATAAGGCCATTATCGGCCGATTTTTGTTAAATGATGAAGTTTGATGTGCTGCACGATGGTTTTTAATTCTTGTTGAGAATTGGCCACTTCCCCGGGGCACCGGAACATGCCTGGGAGGACTAGTGTGGCAGTGGACTCTCAATAAGGCCATTACTGGCCAAGATTTGTAAAATCGTGAAGTTTGAGGTGTCGCACGATAGGTTTTGGTTCTTGTCTAGAATTGGTCACTTCTCCGGGGGCACCAGGACATGCCCGGGAGGGCTAGTGTGACCGTGAACTCTCAATAAGGCCAGTACCGGCCAAGATTTGTAAAATCATGAAGTTTGATATGTCGCACGAAAGGTTTTGTTCGTGTTGAGAATTGGCCACTTCCCCGCGGGCACCGAAACATTTCCATCAACCAAAAGTGACCCCAACGGGAACCGGGATAACTACGGAACCTTGTATTGATCCAAATGTTTTCAGATGGATTCAAAAACTTCAATAGATTCCCGACAAAATTCAACTTGTTGTGAAGAAAACGGTTGAGAAATTGTATTTTTAGAGCTAATAAAATTTTGAAATCTATGCAAATTTAGAAAAAGTTAAATACTTGTTCGATGAACAACTTGCGAATGTTATGTATGTTTGGCTGTGGTTGTTCTATAACCACTTATCAAAAAGCTATTCAAATGAAGTGACGTCCCCGAAAGCAGTTAAGGCTCTACAAAGGGTCAATAATTGTTTTTTTTTATCCTGCTGGGAATGTATACATCCTCCCAGTAGTTTTGGGCTTACGGTTTACTCGTTCTTCTCACGATTGTGGAGCAAGAACCGCAATTATCCAAGAGTGCCCATTTTTCCGTTTGATCAGCTACTAGAAGCTCAGCTATTCCCGTGGGAATACCCGGGAAGGAAAGTTCCCCATTTCAATTACCTTTACAAAGATAATACCTGATAAGTTTTCCTTGCTATATTTTCCATAGGTAGGCTTATGTTCCGCTGTGATAGTTACGAAATTAACCATTGCTGAATTTAATTTGACAATGAACTAGTATGCCATAAAAGCGTGAAGGACATGATCATAGTTTTGATATAGATGCAGGGGAAGGTGGAATAATGAGGAGCAAGAAAAAGATTCCAAAAATAATAGTAAAATAAATGTTTCGAATGTGTCCAATCCCCAGATTTGATTGTTTATTCAGGGTACGGAATATTCACAATACTAATTTAATAACATCGAAACGAAACAACCGACTTAGTAACCCCGGTTCAGTTGAAGATCTTATTGGGATGAAAGTCTTAAAATTAAGTTTAAGGTGCTGTAATTGGGACGCAGTCCGCAGGAACTTATACTCGTCTGATCTAACATAGCAATCAACGTACAATTAGATGAGTTAATTTCCTACAGATTCAGTATGAGTCAGGTAAGCTGTGATTCTTTAGAGCAGTCATGCTATGTATTTTTGTTAAGAAGCTAGAAACCCCTTATAAGAAAATGACTACAAGTATGACCTCAGGGAGATTTGGTTAGCTCCAGAAAAATTCTGTTAATTTTCATGGAAATTCTGCGAACCTCAGGGTAGTTCTGAGTACTTCATGAAAATTATGCGAATTCCATGGAAGTTTTGTGAACTTCAGGGAAGTTCTGTGAACTTTAGGGAAATCCTGAGAATTTTAGGAAAGTTCTACGAATTTGAGAGAAAATTCTGTGAATTTAAGGAAAATCTGTGAATTTCAGGCAATTTATGCAATCTTTAGAGAAACTCTGCGAACTTTTTTCAATGGTTATAAACCTGGCAGACAAAACGTTAATTGCACTTACCACACATTTGATAGGCTATTGATTCAATTTTCTTTCTATTTTCATCAGAGCCGTCACTTCCAAACGTATCGACTAGAGTCACCTGAAAATTTCACTTCAATACGACTCTTGTCACCGAAAAACGACTGTGAAAATGCGGTGAGAGTTCATCGGTGTTTATCAGAGGTGACTTTGCTAACCACATTCGCTAGCCTCGAGTCACCTCACTGCACGCACTGCGCAGAATAAGCCTCATTGATAAAAATATAATATTGCTTATTAACCCTAAGCTCGATCTACGGATTCAGCCCAACGCATTGAAACGCCATTGAATTCACTTCGACCTATCGGATGAAGATAAAAATTGATTCGGTTGGAGCGCTTCTTTTGTTTTTGGGAATAATGCGTGCAAACATTTATATCACGTGTTCGTCTTGACTTCGTTCGGTAGCTTTTGAACTAAAGTATCATAACAAACGCATAATTGACTTGTTAACTCTGAAATCATGGATTTATTTGATGTTTTCTGCTCGATAGGCCTGAAATGGGCTACCCTATTTCATTTCCATATCTTTTCTTTTTTTTGATTGGCACTTCCATCCCCATCATTCACTGCGATCAGCCAAAGACCAAGCTCAAACTTAGGCATTATATTCTTTTTCTATTACGAATCACCCTGTGCAATGCTTGCAATGCTCATCGCAAAAACCGAACAATAGATCAGCGCGGTTGAGTCACACTGGCAACAAAGAGAAGCGAGAGCACACCAAGCACCTATGCAAACACAGGGGAAAAACATTTGCACAAACCATTCCAAATCAAATTATAGTGCCCGGGACACAAAACTAATAAAGCACAAAAATAGACCGAGCTCAAAAAATTAAATTAGAACGCAGCGGAGTCAAAACACAACCGTTTTCGACCGAAACTCCCAGTGAAATCTTATTCACTGAGTTTTTTTTTATGTTTTGAAAACTAATCTGAGGTTCGTTGTTTTATAAAGTTCTATGAAAATTTTTCTTCATTTTTATTAGGTTGCCGGAAATTCCTCCAAGTGCACTTAAGTGGCTTGAACTTCTAAAATCCCATGAAATCCTATGGATTGTGAATTTAATTTATGGTTTTGTAAGCTTCATCAAACATCCCTTAGCTTATGTGAAGTTTACTGAACCTGAATGAATTGTTGAATTTCTGGTCCCCCTTAATTTCTCAAAAGTTCACTTGTGGTTCTGTTAGTTCTCATTTATCGTCTCTGAGTCTAAAGAGCTTATACGATAAAAAAAAAAAAAAAAAAAAAACTACGTGTTTCGAAAACCAGACCCTCACTTTTCAATCGGTATCTGAATTTGTTCAAATTCTGTTTAGTATTTACCTAGGTGGGGGAATTTACCTATTCTCGTCAATCCAAGCAGCGTCCGCATTTCTATAAGTATTTTCGCAGCGTCAAGCACACAAATTACGTATTTTTTTTGTTTAAATTTATCTGCTGCTATAAGCATTACAATCCACAAAATTGTTCAAAACTGTTTGAAATCGTTTCTACAACGCTCACGTGAGTGTGACCATTGTCGGCAGCCTCTTTTTCTTGGACAATCTTTCCATTTGAACTCCGTGTTAACCAGCTGATCCTTTATCGGAAACTCTAAATCAGCCGCATGTAGTGCGTATATTGTATTTAAGGAAAAATCTGACATAACAGGATTGATCAGTCGTACAAATGTAATCAGGTTGAAGCTGAAATACTAATAAATCGTTTTAATACATTCAGCGAAGAGTTTTGATGGGAAATCAGAGTGAAATCAACGTTTAAACTTTGGTTGCCGAAACCGACATTTACCCTAATAAAATTAATAGAGAAACATAAAATAAACTCGTCCTACGTCAAAAATGTGTTCGTGTATCTGGCACACATTTGATTTAAATGTTCTTGGAAAGGGATGTTAGCAAAGCTTTAATATATAAAAGAACAATTTTATCAAGATTGATGTCTTTGGAGTGAGTAATATTTCCAAAATAATTCCGATGTTCGATGAAATGACCCACATTCAATGCCTGCAATAATGGCAACAGTTTTCAAATGTCCATTTATCATGCCTAGCAAACACGGTCAGGGGAACAAATGTTTTCCCAATCGATCATCTGTTTATTAAAATATATCTTTTGTCTGCTTTGGTCCTACCTTGAACACTCCAATGATGAGGGTGAGCGACAGAAAGTTGTACAGAACCAGCATCACAAACACCGGTTCAACTGAAATGAAAGTGATTCACGATTAGATTTATTCTTATTGTTTTCTCTCTGCAATCACCCACCACCCCCTTACTCACCGTCATAGCATGCAATATCGCGATCCAGCTCATTGACACGGGAACATGCCAGCAGAGCCGAGGCCACTTTGAACGAAACGAAAATTTCCGCAAAAGCGATAAAATAGCTCCAGGTGAAATAATTGCACACCGCACAACGCATCTTTGTTCTTTGGTTTTCGACTAATTACAAGTACGATGGACGTGTTCTATGTAGATCTATATAAGGCTGATTGCTGCACAAGTTACTGCCGATTGAGATTGCTTATGGTAGTAGAAAAGGCAAATTATTGAACCAAACCAAAACAACTGAATTTCCCGTCTACGTCTTGGAAGAAGAATCTGCATCGGATACAGCACTCCACAAACTCCCACTGACGACGGACAACCTGACGGTGAAAACAAACGACACGGCGGCAGTTTGACAACATCTCGCGGCTGCGCACATGCTGCTCGGCACCCGCCATCCTTGAAGCGGAGATCCTGGTACCAACCGTGACAAACAGGGTGCACTATTCGTCCGGCAGCATCCATGGCATACATCGGTTATCTTCGCAGCGTAATCAAGAAATCCGGGCGGAAGTGGGAATTTATGGCGTCGTAGATGCCACTTTGCAGATAACCCGGCAAACCGCGACCGGCGATCGATGGTATCTCGACGCCGATGCCGCTTGGTTTCGGTGTACCTATATAGGATTTAAGTTATGGCGATTTGGTAATTGGAATTTATATCTTCGGGATCAGGTTCCATTGCAACCGACGTGCTGCAGCAGCTCTTCAGGTGCTGGTAGCGATTATCATCAATGGGCAAGGTTAATCGAAAGAAATATGTTGGTACCATAATTCGAAGAGATGGGTAATTTATGACGAGATTTGATCGAGACGATGAAGTGCAAGGTTTGCGCAAAATTATGTTATTAAAAGTATTAAAAGGCGAGAGTTCAAAAGACCCTGGACAATTGATACGATCTTGCAAGATTTCGGATGATGACATATACCATTAAGCATCAAAATCCGGACACTTTTAAACAGGGTTACTTCCACTCACTTGCTATAAAAAAATGTTTTTCGGTATTAAGAAATCATGATATAGTATAATGCTTATTAGTACTTGTAAGTTACAAGAAGAGATCATGAAGTATATGTTTGACACATCAAATCTGTCAATATTGCATTCAGTGTGTCACAATCAGAGATTTTACGACTCGTGAGCGCTCACTCTGAGTGAGCGCTCCCTCGTCTTGTTACTAATAAGTACAACATTGCATTATTGCATCTAATGATTGCATAATTATAATAATAGGGCTACAAATGGTGAGTCGACAAACTGGAAGGAGTGTTGTCCCAACAGCTCTGGTCCTCACAAGTTCCTACCTCACGCTTCCACGGGTCAGCCGATGACAAAGACCGCCAGCAAAAGATGCTGGTAGCGTAGCCTGGGCAATGTCACCACGATAAAAACATGGATCCGGATCGTGGTGATAGAAAAGTGAGGAGGTGCGACCCTCGAGCGTCTGTTCACCATGGAGGTGCGGCTCAAACAGCGTCTGTCTCGGAGCGAGCGGCTGAATAAGAAATGCTGTATCACGTCAGCTACACCTAAGGTGGCAGCCCCACCAACATGATGTAGGTATCGCGACCCCGGTAAGGTAGCATACTGAAACCCCCAACATTACTCAGAAAAACGAAGAAAGAGAAAACAACGAACGGAATTTTCGGCAACCGACCCGGCAACGAAATAAGGACAATGAATGGAAACTCGGTACTTGGAATGTCAGAACCTTAAATGAACCTGGACGAGCGGGCCTTTTGGCTCGTGAACTGCAAAAAGTGAATGTGAGCGTAGCTGCTATTCAGGAAGTACGGTGGCCTAGATCCGGAGAACGTGAATTCCGGGCGGTGGACCCCATCGCCAACACTTCCTTCAAGTATCATATCTATCACAGCGGTGGCGATAGGGCAGAACATGGAGTAGGGTTCATAGTGATCGGGAAGCAGATGAAGCGTGTTATGCGGTGGAGACCGGTAAGCGACCGCATCTGTGTATTAAGGATTCGGGGCAAATTCTTCAGCTACAGCCTGATCAACATCTATGCGCCAACCAACGATAAATCCGATGACGTGAAGGACGCGATTTATGACAGTCTCGATAAAACTTATGATGAGTGCCCAAAACACGACGTGAAGATTGTAATCGGAGATGCAAATGCGCAGGTCGGGAGGGAAGATTTCTTTCGTCCAATCATTGGTACAGAGAGCCTACATACAGTAACCAATGATAACGGCCTGAAACTGATAAACTTCGCCGCTGCTAGAGGTATGGCCATCAGTAGCACCTACTTTGCACGCAAGAATATCCGAAAGCACACCTGGAGACACCCAAATGGCGAAACTTGCACCCAGATCGATCACATGTTGGTGGATGGCCGGCACTTCTCAGATGTCATTGATGTAAGGACTTTTAGGGGGCTTGTTGTCTGCAAAATTCTGGCGCGTCTATCGACCGTTACGAATTCAACAAACCGGAGATCGATGCGTTTCAATATCCATCGCTTGTCAGTAGAAGGTGTTGCTGCAAAGTACCGCCAGAAGCTTGATGAGCGGATTAGCGAAATCAACGTGAACGAGGATCTCAACAATCTGTGGAACACAATCCACGGAGCGGTGAACACAACAGCACAAGAAGTGATAGGTACAGCTCAAAGACGACCACGTAATGGCTGGTTTGATGAGGAGTGCCAGAGGTTGACGGATGAGAAGAACGTTGCCAGAAGCCGGATGTTAGTGTCTGGTACCCGGCTGAACAGAGAGCGGTACAAGGTAGCAAGGGCAGCTGAGAAACGAACCCACCGCAGAAAGAAAAGGCAATACGAAGAACGCGTGATTGCTGAGGCGCAAGAAAGTATGGAACAGATATGCGAAGGTTCTACGCGACTGTCAATGGTGTGCGGAGTAAAACAGCGCCATCTCCCGCCATGTGCAATGACCTTGAGGGGAATTTGCTGACAGATAAAACAATGGTGGCTGCCAGGTGGAAAGAACATTTTGAGACATTGTTGAATGGAGAGAGTGAGGGAGTATCGAGGAACAGGGTAAACATCGCAGACGACGATCAAGCTGTGGAGCCTCCAACGCTAGACGAGGTTAAAAAGGCAATACGTGAGCTGAAAAACAATAAGGCTGCTGGGAAGGACGAGCTCCCGGCCGAACTTTTCAAACACGGAAGTGAGCAGCTGCATCAAGCAATCCACCGTATTCAAACGAAGATATGGGAGGACGAAGAACTGCCTGCTAGCTGGTTGGATGGCCTCATTTGCCCATTATTCAAAAAAGGGCACAGACTCGAGTGCGCCAATTATCGAGGAATAACTCTTCTGAATTCGGCGTACAAAATACTGTCACGCGTTCTGTTTAACAGATTGAGACCGCTTGAGGAGTCCTTCGTCGGTGAATACCAGGCTGGTTTTCGTGAGGGCCGATCAACGACGGATCAAATGTTTACCCTGCGTCAAATCCTTGATCAATTCCGGGAGTACAACTTGCAGACTCACCATCTGTTTATTGATTTCAAAGCAGCATACGATTCAGTGAAGAGAAATGAGCTTTGGCAGATTATGCTAGAACATGGTTTTCCGGCGAAACTAATTAGACTGATTCGCGCAACGCTAGATGGATCGAAATCAAGTGTAAGGGTTGCAGATGAGATTTCGACCTCGTTCGTGACCTTAGATGGATTGAAGCAGGGTGATGCACTTTCAAACTTACTGTTCAACATTGCTCTTGAAGGAGCGATTAGGAGAGCTGGTGTGCAGAGGAACGGTACCATCATCACACGATCGTACATGCTCCTTGCCTTTGCGGACGACATCGATATCATCGGAATTGACCGTAGAGCAGTGGAAGAGGCGTTTGTGCCTTTTAAGAGGGAGACGGCGAGGATTGGGCTCACGATAAGTTCTACCAAAACGAAGTACATGGTAGCCGGTAGACAGCGTGGGAGCAATAGTGGTGTTGGTAGTGTAGTGTTGTTAGATGGTGAACAATTTGAGGTAGTGGAAGAATTTGTGTATCTTGGAACACTAGTGACATGCGATAATCATGTTACCCGCGAGGTGAAGAGACGTATTGCAGCTGCAAACAGGGCCTTTTACGGATTACGTAGCCAGCTGAAGTCCCGTAGCCTGCAAACGAAAACGAAATTCGCTATGTATAAGACGCTGATACTTCCGGTAGCCCTCTACGGCCACGAATCGTGGACGATAAAAGAGTCTGACTGGAGAGCATTTGGTGTCTTCGAGCGTAAGGTGCTGCGAACAATACTCGGCGGTAAACAGGAGAATGGCATCTGGCGGCGTCGCATGAATCACGAGTTGTACCAAGTGTATAACGGTACGGATATAGTGAAGCTTATAAAACACGGCAGACTACGGTGGGCTGGGCATGTAGTGCGGATGCCGGAAGAACGACAAGCAAATATTATATTCAGCAGAGAACCCGGTAGAGGTCGTCGACTCCGGGGTAGACCTCGGACACGTTGGCTATTTGCAGTTGAGGAGGACATCAGGTCGCTAAACGTTCATGGCGACTGGAAGCGATTGGCTCAGGACCGAGTCCAATGGAGAAGAGTACTTCGTTCGGCGTTGAATCAACCTGGCGATTCGTAGCCCATCAAGTATCAAGTATCAAGTAAGATTGCATAATTCCGAATAATATTTTTTTTTATAGCAAGTGAGTGGAAGCAACCCTGCTTTTATAGCTAATTATCAATGCATACTATGCTTAAAACAGATCGTAAATATTAACATGACATTATAGCATCGTCCATAATCATCACTGATGTTTTGTTATGTTGCAAAGTAGAAGTAATAATTAATTAAAAATAAAATGTCTGGATTAAAGAGTCGTCCGGTATTCGGAGCATCGCGGTAAAACAGATTGAATGAGATTCGATCTCCCATGAAGTGCACTGGTTCATTTTCTGTTTGTTGGGTTTTATCCTTTTTCCCCTTGTTTTTGCTTAAGGGGAGGTTTACTTGGATTTGGCTGAAAAACAGTTGAACTTTGGAATTTTTTTTCAGGAGAATGAAAAGACATACGAACTTCCGGTTTCGATAATTATATTTGTTCACTATTCCTGAATACTTGGAAATTTTTTGAAGGTAAAAAACAAAATGGCGGCTCGCGTGGAGGAGTGTCAGTCAGGTTTTGCTGCAGAACTTCGAGTGCACACCCTCTGGTGGTGAACTGAAATGAAATTTTTTTATTGTGGTTAAATTTGATAATATTCCCTATGGCTTATACCTAACTAGAACGAAATCCGACAAAAATTGACCAAATTATGGACATTTGAAAATTTAGTGCTTTTTTTACCTCTTTTTTTCTCACTTTGACCTTGCTTAAAAAATAGTAACTTTTCAATTTAGGTATAAGCCATACAAAAAATTGTATCCTTCAAAGCGCAATTTTCCGATTGTAAATCGGATCATTTGTTCAAGCCCTATGCTCTAAGTTGTTATAAAAAATATGGTTTCGAGAAAAAACGCGTTTAAAGTTTTTGTTGCGTCCCTCAGCGCGCATGACAAAGGTTCACTCAAAGCGCCATAACTCGCTAAATATGTTTCGGATCGTAAAATCCTTTTGGCCACATATTCTACACACTTGTAGCTTTCATTTTATGCAAAAAAATCAATTTTTTTGAAAAAATCCAAGTAAACCTCCCCTTAAGAGAAATAACTTGTAAACTCACATGTAGAATGTTATTCGGAAGCGTTCCTGCGATGTAAACAGCAAAGGGAAGATATTGAACTTGAGCTTGACACAGATTAAGATACTGCCTTGAATAGACACCGATTCAAGAGCTCTTCCGAGCAGGGCCCCCACAAAGTCACTTTCAATCGAAAATCGTCAAGCGACGATGAAGCTGTCAACCATCACTTTCAATTGAAAGTCATTCTGTCTTCTTTTCGAGCAGATCCCCCTCAACATCAACAGAATCACTTTCGATCAGTTTTCATGCTGTTTGTTTTAGCTTGACTCGTGCTCGTTTCTTCTTTCATTGTCAAATAAATTTACTTTTGCATGCATTGATGCAAAGCTGTTCGATCCAAATTCGTGCGGTTTTTATGACTTTTGTTGTTTGGGTATTTGTTTAATCGGGGTGATATCTAGATATCGAAAATTGAAAAGCGACGCCATTTTGACATCCAAGATGGTGGCTTCCAGTTTAAGAAAAAGTGGGAAATGCTATCAAATACTTATCAATAAAGGTATTTTGGGAATCGAGATGATGTCTAGAGGATGAAAATCGATATCCGACACCATTTCGAAATTGAAGATGGCGCCTTCCAATTTACGAAAAAGTGGAAATACAGTTAAATACACATCAATATTAGTATTTTTGTAATCGGTATGAAGTCTACAGATCGAAAATTGATATTCGAAATCCATGATGGCGGCTTCCGATTTTAGATTAAGTGGGAACTACTGTCAAATACCCATCAATATTAGTATTTTTGGAATCGGGATGGCGTCGAAAATCGATATCCGACGCAGTGATGGAAAAGTTCGCGAAAACTCACTATGACTCGTGAACTTTTCCCTTGGTAAACTTCGTGAAATATCGCGAACTTTTCCAACACTGATCCGACGCCATTTTAAAATCCATGATGGTGGCTTCAGGGTTGAGAGAAAGTTTTAAATTCTATCAAATACCCATACAAACGGTTTTTTTTAGCATCAGGGTGACATCTAGAAGCCAGAAATCGATGTCCGACGCCATCTTGAAATTCAAGATGGTGGCTTCCGATTTCAGAAGACAAATAGTCTACAAATAGCAACGAATATCGATTTTCAGCATCTACGCGTCGTCCTCGTTCCGAAAATACCCAGATCTTAGGGTATTTGACACTTTTTGTGAAACCCGATGGCCACCATATTGGATTCCAAAATGGCATCTGATATCGATTTTCGACTTTCACACGTTGTCCTCATTCCGAAAATAAGCATATTATAATTTGACACTCTCTGAACCCTGATGGCCGCCATATTGGATTCCAAAGTGGTATCTGATATTGATTTTCGGCATCTACGCGTTGTCCCTGTTCCAAAAATTTACCATATTGTAGGCTATTTGACACTTTTGCTGGAGTTAAACATATCATCGGATATCGATTTTCGGCAGCCACGCGTCGTCCCCGTTCCGAAAATACCTATGTTGTAGGATAGTTGACACTTTCTGAATCCTGATGGCTGCCATATTGGCTCCGAAAATACCCATATCTTAGGGTATTTGATACTTCATAAAACCAATGGCCACTATCTTGAATTCCAAAATGGCGTCGGATCCCCGTTCCGAAAATATTCTATTGTAGGGTATTTGAAACTTTTTCTGAAACCCGATGGCCGCCGTTTTGGATTCCAAAATAACGTCGAATATCGATTTTCGGCACTTTCGCGTCGTCGATATTGTGTGGATACTATCCGGATACTATATTTTGATGCCTGCGTCGTCAGGTCGTGGGAAATCGAATGAGCCCCGAATTGAAGCGAAAGCGGAAAAAAACGAAGGAAGCAGTTTTCGAGTCATTCATTGCGTCATGTTTGATAAGAGGAATGTTCATCGTGACTCGATAACAAGAAACGCGATGACACGAAAATGATATTGCTCGAAATGAAGCGATTCTGCGGAGAGTTCATTTTCTTTTCTTTGTTTCGAAAATGCAGAACCCTGCTTCCAAGTATTAGAAAGCACAGCACTAACATCAGTTAGACTGGATGAAATAGGTTAAACGAATTCCTTTCCATTTTATGGCTAGGTTGTAGGAAACAGAAACGAAGCTAGTAACTTCCGTCCAATTTCTCCAATGAGTTGTGTGGTCAAAACCATGGAATAAATGGTGAATCATCGCGCGCTTAGAGGAAAACGGTTATTGGATGACATGATTACAAAGGCTTCCAAAAAAGAGAACACCGTCAGACCGATATTAAGAAATTAAGAAATTTATTAAGAATTAAGAAAGCATACGACAGAGTCTGGCATCGAAACATTATGGACCCAGTAGTGAAAAATCATTTTTAAATTAAGATGAACAACTTCATTTCCAACTTCTAGATTTGCTGGGCACATGTCCAATAGAACTAATCAAGAAAATGGAGTTCCTCAAAGATCGGATCATTCAGTACCTCTTTTTCTCCTTGCTTTAAACTCCATATACAAGTTCATACTAAAAAAATGTTCAGGTTTTCCTATACGCATAATTATCATCACTACCGGTGAACGAGTCCCAAGGAACACAAATTCAAAGAATTATGTTGAGTATACTGCTATACAACCAAAACAAGACATACCAAGGTGATATAAACTGTTGTAGCACATTTGTGTTGATTGGGGTAGGATTCGTTCACATTTCATAACATTTATGCAAAGTTTCATACAGATGGTCGAGTTTTTCCAATTCGTCATTTGGCGTGGAAGTGCTCTTTGTGCTCGTACAGCTGATTTTTCTATGATACAAGACAGGGAAATTTCTGGATACTCTGTACATGTAGGTCATTTCCTTTGGCAAACATTGAGGTAAGAGAAATTATGAATTCATATATACATAAATGAATATTTTTTTTTAATCACGTAACATCCGCTTCTCGTGAGCTGTGCTCACCATTGTTGACGGCTTGAAACAGATGTGTAAACAGTAATTTGATGTAAGCTGGCTATATAAAAGATAAGAATGTCTCGTTCCGAATTCAGTGAACGAATAACTATCACAATGGAGAAATTGCATCTGGTAGCACTACTCGCATTTGCTTCGGTTTACACAACCCTTGCGCTGGACTGGTACGCTCTATCGCAGGCCAACTATGCAGCCATCCAAACTGGGTTGGCACAGCTCAACGATGCTGCAACGCAGATGAATCAATCAATTATCGAGCAGCGAAACCGTGTCCTGGCAGGTCTAGACAATATAGATGATTCTATTCGGCAGTCCCTGTTCGTATTGTGGGTCAAATACCCGAATTTGAATCTCACTATGGACCAGTTGAAGAACACTGCGAATCAGATTTTTAAGGCAGCCAACTATAAACCGTATGTTGCGTACATCGCAGACGACTACAAGCAAAGTGTGACCAATAATGTAATGATTCCGGCTCAAACCATCGTGCAGAATATTCTGACTGCCATGACGACCTTCTACGCTCAGCAATGGCAAAGTTGCGCTCAGAAGTACGCTCCGCAATTGGTTCAGCCACAGATGTCAGTCGGACGATTGCAACAATGTATCAGTCTAGCGGTTCCTTATTTTAAAGCGGTGTCTGACTCCGCCCTAGCAATGTTTGACAGTGGCAAGAACGGAATAACGACTATTATTAGCCTTTTGAACACGTGTTCGCCGACTTCTTCCGATTGCGTAACGAAGGTAAGTTCTCTAGATAAGTGTGTTGTATGGTTCTGAACGATCATCACTTGTTTTATATGTTCCAGTTTTTCAATGACCTGCCGAACCTGCTGAATAACATAGTCAACGCCGTTTCGAGTCTGAGTGGAATTCCTGCGTCGATAATTCAACCGGGGAAGCCAGCTGTTAAGGAATGCGTTGATTTGATAACGGCAGATGTCCAGGATGCACTTCAAGGTCTTGTCAATAAAACGAATTCTTGTTGATGTATGGATATTCGTGAACAATAAAGTTGAATTTCATTGGGATTGGAAATTATTTTTCTTCAGAATGAATCAATTTTTTTTTTTTTTTTTTTTTTTTTTTTTTTTAACTCTTTATTTGTTCCAAATTCAAAATAAATTACATTTCATTTTTAACCTAGGTGCTCCAGTTACTGCAGTAACGTACCAGCCTTAATTGTTATGATATATATCTAAGTGTTTTTACATTGTTCATGTCTTGGCAATTAAGTATTTTAAACAGGTTTTTTAAACCTGCATGTCAGTATAACAATTGAAATCTTAAAACTAAAAACTAAAACTAAATCTTATCTAAGTATAAAGGGAATTAATCGTTGCAATTGAGGATTGCAACGATTTTTGCCTGAAATTATTAATTATTTTGTTGGACATTTGTTCTAAAGTCTCAACATTCGAAATTCTATGTACCTCAGTAGTACTGTACCAGGGAGGCAACTTCAAAATCATTTTCAGAACTTTGTTCTGAATCCTTTGAAGTGCTTTTTTCCTGGTAGTGCAACAACTAGACCATATTGGCACAGCGTAAAGCATGGCCGGTCTAAAAACTTGTTTAAATATTAGAAGTTTATTCGTCAGGCAAAGTTTGGATTTCCTGTTTATAAGAGGATACAAACATTTAATATATTTGTTACATTTGGCTTGAATGCCCTCAATGTGATCTTTAAAAGTTAATTTTTGGTCAAGTATTAATCCAAGATATTTCACTTGGTTTGACCAGGAAATTGGAACTCCGTTCATAGTGACTATGTGACTACTACTAGGTTTCAAAAACGAAGCTCTAGGCTTGTGTGGAAATATTATAAGTTGAGTTTTGGAAGCGTTGGGAGAAATCTTCCATTTTTGTAAATAAGAAGAGAAAATATCTAAACTTTTCTGCAGTCTGCTGCAAATAACACGAAGACTTTTTCCTTTAGCGGAAATGCCTGTGTCATCAGCGAACAAAGATTTGTGGCAACCCTGAGGCAAATCAGGGAGGTCCGAAGTGAAAATGTTATACAATATAGGCCCAAGAATGCTACCCTGAGGAACACCTGCTCTAACAGGTAGTCGATTAGATTTGGAATTTTGATAATTTACCTGCAGAGTTCTTTCAGTTAAATAATTTTGAACTAATTTCATAATATAAAGTGGAAAATTAAACTTTTTCAATTTAGCAATCAAACCTTCATGCCAAACACTGTCGAATGCTTTTTCTATGTCTAGAAGAGCAACTGCAGTTGAGTGGCCTTCCGATTTGTTTGAACGAATTAAATTGGTAACTCTTAAGAGTTGATGAGTAGTTGAATGCCCATGGCGAAATCCAAACTGCTCATCTGCAAAAATTGAGTTCGTATTGATGTGAAGCATCATTCTATTCAAAATTATCTTTTCAAAAAGTTTACTTATTGAAGAAAGCAAACTTATTGGGCGGTAGCTAGAAGCTTCAGATGGATTTTTATCCGGCTTCAAAATTGGAACAACTTTTGCATTTTTCCATTTATCAGGAAAGTATGCCAAATGGAAACATCTGTTAAATAATTTTACCAGGAAAGACAAGGTACTCTCTGGGAGTTTTTTGATGAGGATATAGAAAATTCCATCATCACCTGGAGCTTTCATATTTTGAAACTTTTTAGTTATAGACCTTACTTCGTCCAAATCAGTCCCCCAGGAATCATCAAAAATATTTTCCCGAGAGAAAATATTCAGAAAATCCCGAGCAACCTGATTCTCAATAGGACTAGTAAGACCCAAACTGAAATTATGGGAACTCTCGAATTGCTTAGCAAGTTTCTGAGCTTTTTCCAAATTTGTGATCAAAATTTTACCACCTTCTTTAAGCGCTGGAATAGGCTTTTGAGGTTTTTTCAAAATTTTTGTGAGTTTCCAAAAAGGTTTGGAACTCGGGTCTAATTTAGAAATATTATTTTCAAAAGTTTTGTTCCTCAGGGCAGAGAATCGCTTTTTAATTTGTTTTTGCAAATCCCGCCAGATAACCTTCATGGCAGGATCGCGTGTTCTTTGATATTGTCTCCTACGAACATTTTTAAGACGGATCAAGAGCTGAAGATCGTCGTCTATTATAATTGAATCGAATTTAACCTCGCATTTTGGTACTGAGGCAGCTCTTGCTGCAACTATAGAAGTAGTCAGAGATTCAAGAGCATAATTAATTTCATCTTTGGTTTGCAAAGGAATGTTTGGATCGAAGTTATATTCCATAAATGTTCGATATTGCTCCCAATTAGCTCTATGGTAATTGAAAGTAGAGCTGTTGGGATTACAAATTATTTCTTGGGATATTTCAAAAGTTACTGGAAGGTGATCAGAACCGAAGTCAGCATGGGTAACCAATTGGCTACAAAGTTGACATGAATCAGTTAAGACCAAATCAATAGTGGAGGGATTTCTTGCAGAAGAAAAGCATGTTGGGCTGTTTGGATATTGAATAGTGTAATAACCTGCAGAACAATCATCAAACAGAATATTACCATTAGAATTGCTTTGAGCATTATTCCATGAGCGGTGTTTTGCATTAAAATCACCAATAATAAAGAATTTAGACCTATGACGGGTAAGTTTCTGGAGGTCACCCTTGAGAAAATTCTTTTTCTGGCCTACGCATTGGAATGGCAAATAGGCAGCTATAAACGTAAGTTGTCCAAATTTTGTTTCAACAGAAACTCCCAAAGTTTCAAAAACTTTGGTTTCAAATGAAGAAAGAATTTTATGTTTGATTCGTCTATGAATAATGATGGCAACGCCACCACAGGGTCCATCAAGACGATCATTTCTATAAATCAAGTAATTTGCGTCCTTCTTAACCTTATGGTCAGGTTTAAGGAACGTTTCAGTTATAACGGCAATATGCACGTTATGAACTCGCAAAAAGTTAAATAGCTCGTCTTCATTATCTTTAAGAGATCGAGCATTCCAATTTACAATATTTAATGCTTTAAAATCCATTACTGAATTTTAAAGTCATGACAATATTATTTGCAAATTTTACTCCAGTTTGAATAGCATCAAACATGGAGTTAGATTTTAGCATATCAGAAATCATGTCAATTAATGATTTCTGTAAAAATTCCATTTTAGGGGCAGTAATGCTTCCTAAATCAAAATTGTCAAAATTTCCGTTAGAATTACTTTGGCTAGTATTTTGATTTCTACCCGCTGCAATAGCAGCATAGGTAGCTCCATTAACTTGCTGAACATTGTTAGCAGCGAGGGGAGTAGGTACAGATGAAACATTTGAAGCAGGGGTGATATTTGTACCTACGGGTACGAATGTAGAATTTGTTCCTCGCTGACCGTTGTTAACAGCAGAGGAATTTGTACCTGGTCGGAAACGTGGAGCGTTTCTTACCTGGCGGTTAGAACGAGATTGTAGGATCGCTTTGCGAGTCTTACATTCCCAAAAATTGGATTTGTGGTTTTCACCACAATTTGTACATTTAAATTTCTTAGGATCTTCCTTCACAGGACAGTCGTCCTTTGCGTGAGAGGAATCACCACAATTCATGCATTTAGCTGGCATGTAGCAATTTTTAGTTCCGTGACCCCATCCCTGGCATTTACGGCACTGGGTGAGGTTTTGGAAATTTCCTCCAGTCTTCCTGAAGTGTTCCCACTTCACTCGGACATGGAGCATAAGGCTAGCTTTTTCTAAGGCCTTAAGGTTGTTTAGTTCACTAGACTTGAAGTGAACTAAATAAAAATCATTAGAAATCCCGTTGCGCGAATCGCCAGGACGGGATTTCATTTTCATTTTGATTACTTGGAGTGGCACAACTCCAAGTAATTTTGCCAGTTCATCTTTGATCTGATCCAGGGATTCACCACTGGGCAGTCCTTTCATGACAACCTTGAACACACGTTCAGTTTTGGTGTCGTAAGTAAAAAATTTGTGCTTCTTCTCAGTAAGATACTTGAGAAGACATTTAAATCCGTCCAAGGTTTCAGCCAATACACGGCATTCACCCCGACGTCCAATTTGTAGTGAAAACTCAACTTTCACGAAATTCAAAAGTTCCATGCGAAGAGCATGGAAATCGGAAGTGGTTATCACAATAGGGGGAATCTTTTCTTTCTTGGCATTAAGCCGGGAAAGTTTACTAGAATTTTTCTTGGATGATGGATCATTCTCATCATCCGTGAGCAAATCAAATTGATTACTCAAATTAATTTCTTCAGAAGGGGGGTCAAGAGTTTGCCCCTTTCTTTTGCGTTTAGGCGCCATGGCGGCAGTAAATTTTTATCCAAATCGACTTCCAAGCAGATTACTATAAGAATCTGAAGGATCGAAGAGGAATTTTCCAAATCGATATCCAAGAAGGATTACCTCGGGTAGGGTCCAAACAAGGATCGAAGAGGAATAAGAGGAGTTGAACAAGGTAGAAAAATTTTACAGGTTGAGCACTGAAAAGTGCGATTATGCGATTATCCAAATCGACTTCCAAGCAGATTACTATAAGAATCTGAAGGATCGAAGAGGAATTTTCCAAATCGATATCCAAGAAGGATTACCTCGGGTAGGGTCCAAACAAGGATCGAAGAGGAATAAAGTTGAACAAGGTAGAAATTTTACAGGTTGAGCACTGAAAAGTGCTGTTTAAATTTGTTGTAGCTTTAGGTAGTAGTAACACTTCCTTCAGCAAAAAGCAAATAGATCCGCACGGCAAGAGAGCACGATGCGGACTGTCAGAATGAATCAATGATATTCTGGGTGGAGGGGCAGGTATAATAATTTTTAACGATACTTATTGAAATAGAAAAACTTTCAAATAATATACAGGAATCCCCCGACTAGCGTGGTAGGTGGTGTATAATCCAGGAAGTACCTAAAAGCTTTGCTCAAGGAAGTATGGTGCTAGAATGTATCTTAATAAATTATAACTGTTCAAATATTTACGGTTTGAATTACATGCTAAAAATTACTTTTTCTGTCAACACTGCCGGTGTATCATTGGAAGTCAGATTCCAAACTGAAATAATTTCGGAGTTTCTTATCTTATCGATTTGGTACGTTGAGATGAATTATTCAAAAACAATTGTTCTATCTCATTTGCATAGTTGAAGAAAGGGAGGGTACACAACAAATTCCCCCCACCCCCTCACTCATATCAATGCACACTGGGCCAGAAATGCAATCTAGCGGAGCAAAATTAACAACTCTGAAACGAAGCATTTCCGCGCCTTGATGTCTTCGGTAAAGTTTCTCATCATAATAAGGACCATCTATTGACATAAATAAATAGTTCAAAACTCTTCTGCAAGGATGACAACACAATCTAACTTCTTTCGCTGACGTTTTGGAGACTTGATGTCTTGGCTTGACTCTTTTGAAGACGTAATATTTCCACAGCCTACTGGTTCCGAGTTATATGGATTGTTGTTGTTGTTGTTGTTGTTTATTACCGACACTTTACATCTGCTGATGCATTCGTGTCTTAAGAGTTATATGGAGTTAAAGAAAAAAATGTCGAAAATATGGTTTTTTCTTTCTGTTTCGGTTTTTTTTTTTTTTCACAGCCATATAATGTTATACTTTTCACTTATGCAAACCCGATCAGAAGGAAATAACTAAACAGTAGCAAAGTCATATATTTTTTTGTTATGAATAACTGGTTATTATATAATTATGTTCATGAAAATAAGTTGATTTGACATATAGAAATTAATATATCAAAAATAAAACAAATTTTGAAATTAGTAATATTTTTAAAGTTTCATCATTTATTTTTGAACAGAATTCTAGTCTACACATACACAGCCAGTACTTGAAAGAATCCTGGAAAATGATACATCTATCATTTTTCTTGTCATTATTAATGCTTGCTGCACATCAAGGATGTGAAACAAACAATAAAGCGGCCAGGCCTACTGTGTAGCGTTAAGTTAATTTTTGTGGAAGTGAATGTTTACCATGTCTACTTAATAAGTATAGACAGTGGTTAACATTTAATCCACAGGTAATCAAAGAGCGGGGACATACCGTACCAACCGCTCCGTATGCAGGATTTGAAAATAGGCTATATAAATCGTTGGGAGTGACAGAGCTAAGAAAGTTAATGTACACTCCTTGATTGTCCGATCTCCTGGGATGGAACACAGGTATTTACCCCTTGTGTTCGAGCGTACAGTCCTCCCTCCGTACAAGCGTGGACGGCACCGCCAACCCACTGCCATCCCTCAATCGATCCAGCCGACTTCAGTCGAAGGACAACAGAGAGCGGTGTGCGGACGTAACCTATACGGAGGGAATGCTGTATTCGCCTAGGTTATAGCGCCCTTGCTCGCTACCATTTTCTTCTAGCGGTTGGGACCTGAGCACTAACTCTTGTCCTAGCCCTATATGGCATATGGTTATAGCGCCATTACTCGCTTTCTGAAAAGAGAAGAAGGGAAGGGAAGGAGAGGAAAAGGACTTGGGAAAAGGAAATGCGGAATTCCTTTCCTCATTAGTATTTGTATCGTCAACTTTTATGAAAACTATATAAATCATTCTTCCTTGGTCAGAGGTATTATTACGACATTTGAATAAGATTGTCTTATCATTTCCCTAATAAAAATAACCATAAAAGAGAGCTTAACGACGTGTTCGGGGTATCATCCAAACCCTATGTGGGATGGTTTACCTATCCGAGATACAGTTCGTTTATGGTATTTGTTTATTAGGGTTGTTATTCAAAATTTAATGTTATAATGATCAACATAGCTTTGGATTATCCAATATAAATCGCTAACACTGTCCTGCAACCGATGTAGGAAGCACCAAAGAATATATATAGACAAATCTCAAAAACACAGTTTTAACTGATAGTACTTTATAAACATCAAACTGTCCAATATTGGATCCTGCCAATTATAAGCACCAGAATAAATTGCAACGGACTCACCAAATTGATCCATGAACGATGTCCTGTTACAGTGATATCCATACTCAAGGGTTGGTTGACTGGGCTCGAAAATAGGTTTTCCTATTCTTAGTATCGGACAAGCGAACCAAAAATCCTGTATGGCCAATCAGTTGATTAGTCAGATGATGAAAGCACAATTGTGGCTGAATGGATTCAGGCTGCTAAACGGAGAATCTGACCCACTTGTAAGGAACACAAAGAGCCACAAAGAACAACCAATGGTGCTAGGTTCCGAGATGATCAGTGGTTTAAGAACTCTGGGGTGGCAAATAGTTGAAGGAACACTAATTACAACTTCACAAAAGTCTAGAAAAAACGGAGCAAAAATTGACGGCTGAAAATTTTCTAAGTCTCATCATTTATTTTTGAACAGAATTAAAACAATACCAAATATAAATGAATAAAACACATTTCATACACTGGAAATCGATTTTTTAAAAAAATAAATAGTCTTTTTACGATATAATTGTTAAAGAGATAGTGCAAAATGAGTTAATCAGTCATTCAATTTGAACACTTACACATAATCGGAGTGAATCATTAATGCGACATAGCTTTTGATTTCCTGAAAGTTCATTAATGTACATGTTCTCGTAAAGTTTTCTTGTTGTCAAAATTTCTCCTATACCGTAAACTTTTTCGCTGGAATCAAGTAATAATCGAGTGATACATAAAAAATTACAATCTAAGAAAACAAAAGAATCGTCATATTTAAAATCCTTACATAAATCTTTCGTGCAAATTATAATTCCATTGTTGTAATACTTCGCTATCTCGCAAAACCTACCATTTCTAAGCTCATTATTTGAATCTACATTATTCGGTAGCTCATTTTTTTTCCGTGTTGGGTGTATTCATCACTGCGACCATTACTTTGATCTATTGTGATATTTCCCGTTTTTATATTGCTTTATCAGTTATGTCGTATCACTATTTTGCGAAGCGACCGACATATACTGACCAAAAGCATTTTCCCAGCCAGGTATTACATTTCGAATGAAATGTACTACTTTACTGGGACCTGCATTCCAAATATCAAAGGGTTCTGCCAGCCCCTTATCCAGAAAAATACGCCTTTTATTGAAGATTGCTGCACAAGAGCATAGCAGGTGTTCAGAGTCTTCCTTTTCTATACCACAGAATCGACACATATCCTCTTGAAGTTTTCCTATTAGCTTCAAATGATATTTACATGGACAATGTCCTGTTATCAAACCAGTATAGACACTGAGATCTTTCTTTGATAATTCAAGAATTTTGCTAGTCATTGAAATGTTCGGAATTATGAACCGTTTCGACTGCCTAGCAATGGAAGTGTTGTTCCAATTGGTCTCCACTTTCATTTTTTTTCCATTTCTTGAACTCCATTTTAAGAGAACAAGTAGAAACTCCACAGAATGGTTCTGGTCCTTTGAATTGCTGTGATGATCCTAGCCTGGCTAACGTATAGGCTATTTCATTCCCTTCAATTCCACAGTGGCCAGGAACCCAATATAAGTTTACTTGGTTTTGACAGGCCAATTTCTGAAGTGACATTGCACATTCCCATACGAGTTTGGAATTGCATGTTGCTGATTTTAAAGCATTTAATGCTGCTTGACTATCAGACATAATGCAGATATTCGAATGTTTATAATTCCTGCGCAAGCATATTACAGAGCATTCAAGAATTGCTTGAATTTCTGCTTGGAACACGGTTGGCCAGTAACCCATGGATATTGAGATATCAATCCCTGGACCAGTTACCCCTGCTCCCACACGGTTGTTCAATCTTGAACCGTCTGTATAAAAAACAGTTGAACCTGGACGGATGTTTGGTCCCCCACTTTCCCAAACATTACGATCAAATTCTGCTGCATTGTATAAACGATCGAAATTATATTTTTTCTCCATCCAGTCTTCATTTTTTAATACAAGAGAATCAATATCAAACATTTTTAAAATGCTAAGGTGTCCTGTAAGATCACCTTCAAGGAAGTACTTTGTTCGTTGAATCCTTAAAGCGCTCCTTTCAGCTTCTAATTGGATAAATTGATGCAACGGAATCAGATAAAGTAGAGCATCTAGTGAAATACTCGGTGTGCTGTTCATTGCACCAGTTATTGAGAGAGTAGCTAGTCTTTGCAGTCTCCCCAGCTTCTTCTGAGCCGATTTTTCATTAGTTTTCGGCCACCAAACTAATGATGCGTAGGATATTCTGGGTCTTACAATCGTCAAATAAATCCAGTGGATCATTTTTGGTTTTAGGCCCCATTTCCTACCAAATGTTTTTTTACTTATCCAAAGAGCATTTATTGCCTTATTAACAACCTGCTCTATATGTGAATTCCAGTTAAGTTTACTGTCAAGAATGACTCCCAGATACTTGACTGTTCGTGAAAGTTCTAAAGAGGTTTCTTTCAATTTTAAGTTATTTATATAAAATTTCCTTTTCCGTGTGAACGGTACAATAGTGGTCTTAGAAGGGTTTATATTCAACCCTTCTTTAGCGCACCACGACGAAACATAATTTAAAGCAATTTTGCATTCTATTTGAAATGATATTATCCAATTTTCCTCATACTATTATAACTATGTCATCAGCAAAGCCAATTATCTCGAAGCCCTTTGCTTCTATGTTTTTGAGAAGTTCGTCAACAATTAAAGACCATAAAAGAGGTGAAAGCACACCTCCTTGAGGACACCCTTTTACAGCTCTAACTGTTATGGATGAGCTTCCAAGATTTGCTGAGATTTCTCTTTTAGAAAGCATCTCATTAATCCACTTAACGATGCTTTTGTCGAATCCACGCTTCAACATATTGTTTTTCATGGAGTTTTAAGATGCATTATCAAATGCTCCTTCAATATCAATGAATGCTGCTAGTGACTTTTCTTTTGATTCAAAAGATTTTTCTAGTTTTGTAACAAGCGTGTGAAGAGCTGTTACTGTTGATTTACCAGCTTGATATGCAAACTGATATTTACTCAAAGGAATTGTAATCAAGTACGTTGATTTTATATGCTGATCTATTATTTTCTCCATTATTTTTAGCATAATGGATGATAAACTGATCGGCCTGAAGGATTTAGAAGAAGTTTTATCCTTTTTATTAGCCTTCGGAATAAATATAACCTTTACTTGACGCCAAGTTATCGGATTATAACTTAATCTTAAGCTTGCTCTAAACAAGCCTGTTAGAATGGGTGTCAAAGTTTCTTTTCCTTTCTGAAGTAGTACTGGAAAAATTCCGTCCCTACCTGGTGATTTGAAAGGAGCAAAAGAATCAATCGCCCATTCGACTCGTTTTTCTGTAAAAATTCTATTGGCCAGATTACGAGCGTCTTTCCTGGCAATCTCTAACCCAGTCGATTCATTCATTGGTGTCTGAACTTCCGTCCTGATTTTTCCAGAGCCAGTTTGTGCTGCACGTCTATTTTGGTCTTCATTTATGTTGGTAATTGAACATGGAAAGTGTGTTTTCATCATTGTTTCTAATGTTTCTTCCACAGACTTAGTAAAAGTGCCGTCTTCATTTTTAAGAGCTCCTAAGCCATTTGAATGATCTTTTGAAACGACTTTTTGCAATCTGGCAGCAACTGGAGTATTTTCAATGTTTTCACATGTATGCCTCCAGTCCTTCCTTTTAGATCTTCGGATTTCCTTATTATAACATGTGAGGGCTTCCCTGTATTGATCCCATTGTCTTGTTATTTTCGCCCGGTTAAATAGCTTCCGGGTTTTCTTCCGAAGTTTCTCTAAGGTTTTATTCCACCAAGGTACATCCCTATTCGTAGAGCGTTCCTTTGCAGGACAGCTGTCGTAATAAACTTGTTGGATTAAGCTTGAAAGCTCATAAGAATTTTTCTCAAGTTCATTGCATGTTTTTGAACATCCTATCAAGTTATTAACTCCAACTATAAGCTTTGAGTTGTATTGCTCCCAGTTAGTTTTCCTGGGATCTCTTATAGTTTCAATGATTTGTTGATTAACTTCATAATCAAATATAATTTGCTTATGATCGGACAAAGATACTTCATCCGATACGTGCCAATTCTTGATTTTGTCAGAAATCGGTGGACTACATAGTGTTAAGTCAAGAACTTCTTGCCTAATTGTGTTTATAAAAGTTGGATCAACCCCCTTATTACATATATCTATTTCATGTTTTGAGATAAAGTCTAAAGGGCACTCACCTCTGCTGTTGATGTCTGAACTGAACCACACTGTATGATGGGCATTTGCGTCACATCCAACTATGAATGTTTTATTTTGTTTCTTGCAGTAAGACACAAAACGTGCAACCTCTGGTGGCGGTACATCTCCCACGTCTCCAGGAAAGTATGCTGAAGCAACGTAAATTTCCGTTTTGCCGTGGGTTGTTGGCACCTCCATCATGATTGCTACGATGTCTCTTTTAATAAATTCTGTAATCGGAATTTTTTTTAACTTTTTCATTTACTATAATGGCAGCTCTTGGAGATAGCTGCCCTTCATCATAAATTAACTTACATGATTTTGTAGGAATTCCTAGAATCCTACTTTTGTTTGCCCATGGCTCCTGGATTAGCGCTACGTCCAGTTTACTTTCTGTGAATCGTTTGTAAAGTACAGCGGTTGCTCCCTTTGCATGGTGCAGATTCACTTGAATACATTTTATTTGATTACTTTTCATGTTATGGAGGCGAACCAGCCCAAGGCTGAAAGCCTCATTAATAAAGTTAAATAAATAATAATACTTTTCATGTTGTTGATTGGATTTGCTGCGCTTATTGGGTCGAACTTTCTCCCCAACATTGATCCTGCGGTTACCCATAGGTGGATTTATATTCGCCTGGAGATTTATTTCTCTGTATCCCAGCGCTGATCCTGTATTTGTCACTCGATCATCGTTTGTGCTCTCGTTAACTGTATTTGTAGTATGACCAGAATCTAGTTTTTCTTCCATGTCCTTGACACCACTGGATCCTGGGATTTTATCTGAATGATCTACGACCATTCTGTTATCACCAGTTTTCTCGTGGGTCTTATCGAAGTCATGGTCACTCCTGTGTTCTGGTCTCCCACGATCATTTGATTCATTTCTTTGAGCCAGATTTCTCTTCTGGAATTTCTTCCTAATTTGGGCGTTACCAAATTTAAAATCTAGCACAAAGTCGCAATCTTTGATAGAGTTCATAGAAACTCCATCCACGGTGAAGATTAATTCAACGTGTTGTTGGTTTATAATGTTGCGCTGGAGTATTCTCCATGCATCCACTATTAACCCATCGTTTTGGCTCTCTAAGAGTGCTAGAATCCCTTCGTTTCTGTCTTCAGCACTCCATGGAAAGAACCCAATTAGTATTTCTGGACGAGGGATGTCTTTTTCCTCCACCACAGTAAGTTCCGCCCCAGTGCAGGTTTAAAAACCTGGAATTATGCTACAATTATGCTACACAACCATTCTGCTGTTTCCTGGTTTTTACAAACAATCACTAAGTAGCCCGACTTGAAGGCACAATGTCCAAATTTTGGTTAAGTGCTTCTTTCCTTTGTCCAGCAACTTTGGTAATGATTGCTATTTGTGTGGCCATCAATTGTTCTGTAGTATGTTCCACATTGGGATAGCCTTTTGGAAGGATGCCCAGCTTCACACCACAAACTACTTCCTTGTATGAGGGGTTGATCTTACCCTCAGTCCCTTTATGTTGTCCTGAGTGTTCGGATCTATGCGCATCAATTCGATGCTGTACAGAGCTTCTTGATTTAGAAGGCTTGTTATTGCCACAGCTCTGTCGAGGAATTTTTGGTGGACGTGGATTACCACTGCTGTTGGAACCGTTTAGGTCTGAGTTCCACGAGCGTTTTGATAAATCCGCCGGTTGTTGTGGTGTTTGAGCCAAGCGGAAAGCTTCTTCTCGACTATGCCCACTCTCCACAAGACGCTTGAAAAGTTTTTGACCCGCTCCACTTAACTTTTTCCCCTTTTTCCCCTTCTCTTCCTTTGATGGGGTTTTTGGTTGTTCCAGTAATCTTCCTTGGAACTGTTTCGGTGGTAGTAGTGTTGGTGGTGATGATGATATCAACGTTACATTAATGCCGTCTTCGTAATCGTCGTCATCATCGTAGTCGTCATCATTACCGTCACCATTCCTTTCTGGAGTGTTTAAGATGGATGAAGAACAGGAAGGTACATCATCGACGGATTTGCTTTGCAGCTGCAACTCCTCTTCCTCCCTTTCTCTATCAATTTCCATCTTCGATCCACTCATGATACCGGTAGCTCATAGTTACTTTTATTATCAAATGTTGCATTTTGATGTGATGAACTCCAAACTTTCTTTATCCACTCTTTAATTGGTGCTTCATTTGATACATTTGTAAAATGACATATTCTATGTAACAAAAACTTATTTGATACCTGAAGGACAGCACAATTTTTTGATGTCTGAGACCCTATCAGCATCCCATTTCCGTTTTCATACGGGTAAAGGGATGAATTCCAGAGGGCTCCAAGATTCCTAACACTTTGAGTTAGATGACCGATTAAATGAACGTTGTACACCATAATTTCAGTTCCAAAATGAGTCGCACATTCTCTAACAAATCTTTCTGACTGTTTTTTACAAGATGAAATTGTTGTTGCCGTACAAGCTGGCAACGCTGGTTAGTATCATAGTACCAACTCTGCAGAATTAATTCCAAACGGTGATGACGGGCGAACATCAGAAACTCAGGAAAGACAGAACAAAGCCCTATTAAATGCGTGATAGATAGTGCGTGGAAGGCAGATGAAATTAAATAATACAGTGAATTTATTAATATTCCTAACACTATATACGTAATCGTATTACTACAGTAAGCTGAGGCTATTTCCGTACGTCAAAGTGATTTCAGCTGGATAACGTAAGAACGTGCGAACTAATCGCGCTAGAAATCGCAGTACCAAATACCTAAAATTTGATTAATTAAATTGACGTATAATTTTATGTACTTACAGCCCATAGTACGATATTGAATTCTATTGTTAGCGAGCCTAACCTAAAATACGAAGCCTACACTGAATTCTTAAGCTCATTTGCTAAAAGACCGTGTTTCGTGTTTAGTTTATTCGTTGGAATAAACTTAAGAATTCAAGGCACGATGGCCAATAACAACAACACTGCCTCGAACAATTATGATAGTGCCTGCATGGCCTGTGATCATCCGGACTGGGTTGACGACATGGTACAATGCGAAGAATGCGAAGGTTGGTACCATTTTAGATGCGTCAGTGTAACCCGGTCTGTCGAACTCCGCCACTGGGTGTGTAGCAATTGTTTACCAATCAGTGTCAGCAGCCAGTCATCCCGAGCAATCAACAGTAAGTCGCTGGCGCAGCAGCGATTGGAGGACGAACAGCAAATCCACCGTAATCGATTCCAGAAAGAAATGGATCTTGAGAAGGAGCTGATTGACCGAGAGAAAAGGCGGATAGTGGAAGAAGAAGAGATGGAGATGACCTTCCTTCTTGAGAAGTACGCTTTGTTGGCGGAACAAGATGCAGACGATGAAAAGAGCGTTGCAAGTAATAGGAGTCGCTGTCGTGTTAGCCGGGAGAAAATTATCGACTGGATGAGGAATGACGGATCAAAGGAGGCTAAAGCCAGTACACCAAATGAAACCGGGACGGCACCAAATCCGGAAATCACTCTTCTGGGCGAACACTCTCGCAACAGAAATTTAGTTTCACCACGTTCAGCAGTCAACCAATCTATGACACTACAACAGCATATTGCTTCGAGTAGCCGTATGTATTCTCAAAATCCTGCATCCGCTCCGGTAAACCAGAAACTCGTACCGTACAAATCATCAGCGACACTTCTTCGTCGACAATCACGTGTAAGGTTAACTACCCCAGCAGTGCCTCCAGTTCCCCCCAGCAACGCTACGGATGAGGACGCCAGTATCATTATTCCGCCAATGTCTTTCGAGTACGTTCCTTCTGACGTGGAAGCTGACCTTCCCCCTCGTATTAACCGCAGAGTTAGATGTGCACAGCCATCAGTACGAAATTCCCAGACTCTGGATATTGTTGGCCAAAGAACCTCTGCGTCGCAAATGCCGCCACGGGCGAACGTGAGAAACACAAATCCCCAAGCTAGTCCAGCACCCAATACCGAAGATGAAATCATAGCGCCGGGACAGGGACCCTCTTCAGTGCAAATTGCAGCTCGTCGGGTGATGTCACGGGATCTCCCAGAATTTGATGGGAAACCTGAAGACTGGCCCATATTTATTAGTCAGTACAACATCACAACGCAATGTTGTGGGTTCAGTGATGCAGAAAACCTTGTCAGACTACAACGATGCCTGAAAGGACATGCTCGAGAATCGGTTCGCAGCCGGTTACTTCTTCCCGCATCCGTTCCTCAAGTTATAGAGACGCTCAAGATGCTCTACGGGCGACCCGGGTTACTTATCACTGCTCTGTTGAACAGATTGCGCTCAGCACCCGCACCGAAGATGGAACGCCTCGAGACGCTAATCGAGTTCGGGATGGAACTTCAAGGGCTATGCGATCACCTAGTAGCTGCGGGAGAAATCGCTCATTTAAACAATCCCTCGTTGTTGCAGGAACTAGAAGACAAACTGCCTTCACAACTGAAGCTTCAATGGGCGATGCACAAACAAACCGTGACAGGTGTTACATTGCAGACATTCGCAACGTACATGTCACAAATGGTTACTGCGGCAAGTCAAGTGACTAAGTTAGTTAATTGCTTTAGTGACCGTCGGGCAGGTGATCACAAAAAAGGTGGAAATCAAAAGGAGAAAGCACAGGTGTATACGCACAGCTCGAACAGTGGAGGAAGTGCACCTGGTGGCAGTGCGAATTTAGCAGCTTCCACAGGACGGAATTGCGCAGTCTGTAGTCAACCGGATCATCGAGTCAAGGAGTGCAAGCAATTTTTAGATCTCGACGTAGAAAATCGTTGGCGCAGAATACACAGCTTGAAGCTGTGCCGGACTTGTCTCAACCAGCACGGGAGGAATCGTTGTCGATTGTCTACGAAGTGCGGGATTGATGGGTGTGAGTTCAAGCACCATCCGCTGTTACACTCCAAAACGGAAAACAAGGTCAAGCCAGCTACTGCCGAAAACCATTCGCATCGAGATAATGGATCGAAAACATTGTTCCGAGTCGTTCCTGTAACGCTGACGGGGAGAAGTGGAACCATTAACACATTCGCTTTCTTAGACGATGGTTCCTCTCTAACGTTGGTGGAGAAATCGGTAGCAGAGCAATTGGGAGAGTCCGGACCAAAAGGAGCACTGTACCTGAATTGGACTAGCAATGTAACCCGTTGCGAAGCTGACTCCCAAGAAATATCTTTCAAAATTTCGGGAATATCTAGTGGAAAATCATTCCAAGTCAAGTCAGCCAGAACTGTGTCAGAGCTGAACCTTCCAATACAATCGTTGAATCCGGAACAACTTTCCTTTCAATACACCCACCTCACAGGACTACCGATAGCGAAATACGAAAACGCTGTGCCACGCGTGCTTATTGGCTTGGACCAATTGAACCTGTCAATGCCGCTGAAATGCCGGGAAGGGCACAAAGGAGAACCAGTAGCCACAAAAACGCGACTCGGGTGGTGTGTATACGGCGGGGGTAATGCGAAAACCGTAGGGGTCAGTTGCCATATCTCGGAAGTCCAGCCAGAAACGGATCTTCACGAGGTAGTCAAGCGATACTTCGAGCAGGAAGATACAGGAACTAAACCTGTCGTGGAATTGGAATCAGTAGAAGACACGAGAGCGAAAAAGATTCTGGTCGACACCACGGTTCGTGTAGACGGTCGGTTTGAAACTGGGCTCCTCTGGAGATATGATCACTTCGAATTTCCAGAAAGCTACCACATGGCTCTTCGTCGATTGGAGTGCTTAGAACGGAGAATGTCTCGTGAACCTGCACTAAAGGAGAACGTCCTCCAACAGATTGAGGACTACCAAGCGAAAGGTTATGCTCATCTTGCTACTGAGGAGGATCTGGCAAATGCTGACCCACGCAGAACATGGTATTTACCACTCGGCGTTGTGACCAATCCCAAAAAACCTGGCAAAGTGCGATTGATTTGGGATGCTGCGGCCAAAGTGGACGGCATCTCTCTCAACATGGTTCTCCTAAAAGGACCAGATCTGCTGACCTGTCTTCCAGGGGTTCTTTGCCGTTTTCGAGAGAAGCCCGTGGGGGTAAGCGGAGACATACGTGAAATGTTTCACCAGTTCCGTATACGACGTGCAGATCGCCCCGCTCAAAGCTTTCTGATGCGGAAGGATTCTAATAAAAAACCCGATGTGTATTTCATGGACGTAGCCACCTTTGGCTCCAGCTGCTCACCGTGTAGTGCGCAGTACATCAAGAACCGGAACGCTGAAGAATTTGCTGTCGACTATCCCAGGGCAGCGGAGGCGATAATCAAGTGCCACTATGTGGACGACTATCTGGATAGCTTCGACCACATCGAGGATGCTCAACGAGTTGCTGCTGAGGTGAGAATGATCCATGGAAAGGGTGGTTTCGAAATCCGTCGTTGGCGGTCCAATTCCCAGGATGTACTCAACCATCTAGGCGAAACGGTGTTTCCGGTAGTGAAGGACCTGAACTTGGATAAAAGCGACGGGGTGGAAAGAGTTCTCGGTATGCTATGGTTCCCAATAGAGGATGAATTGGGATTCTCAACTCAAGTGCGCAATGATATTGCTGCAATCATCGACGAAGGCAGACGACCAACCAAGCGCCAAGTTCTACGGTGTGTCATGTCATTATTTGACCCCCTCGGATTGTTGGCCGTGTACACAGTGCATGGAAAGATTTTGATTCAATCGATATGGCGCTCGGGATCAGACTGGGACGAGGAAGTTGGAGAGGAAGCATTCAACCGTTGGCTAAAATGGATTGGAATCTTAAATCAGGTGGATGGTATTCGCATTCCTCGTTGTTACATTGGTCAAACTGCTTCCACTTCATTGCACTCCGTAGAGCTACACGTATTTGTAGATGCCAGCGAAGAAGCATACAGTGCAGCAACTTATTTCCGTTTTATTCTTGTCGACGGGACCGTCATCTGCAACCTAATTTCGGCGAAGACGAAAGTGGCACCTCTCAAAACGTTATCGATACCTCGCCTGGAACTTCAAGCGGCCGTCCTTGGGGCTCGACTTGCGTCCTTCGTCAAAGACAGCCACACTCGAACCATAAATAAAAGGGTTTTTTGGTCGGATTCTAGCACCGTCTTAGCCTGGATTCGGTCGGACGCCCGAAGATACCGACAATATGTCGCGTGCCGCATCGGTGAGATTCTCACGCTATCGGAAAGCAGCGAGTGGAGATGGGTGCCTACCAAAATGAACAGCGCCGACGAGGCGACGAAGTGGGGGCACGGACCTTGCTTATCGTCGGAAGGAAAATGGTTCCGCGGCCCAGAGTTTCTACAACAACCGGAGCAGCAGTGGCCACAACAGAATTTCAAGCAGAAAGTCTGTACAGAGGAGGAGCTTCGACCATGTTTCGTGCACGGAGTCTTGACGTTGGAGCCTCTAGTGAAGTTTGAACGATTTTCCCTATGGATGCGTCTTCTCCGAACAATAGGCTACATACTACGGTTCATTCAAAATGCTCGTAGAACTAAAGAACAGCGAGACGTAACACCGTTGAACTCCGACGAAATTCAAAGAGCGGAAAACATTCTTTGGCGTCGCTGTCAGGAAGAATCCTATCCGGACGAGATCGCCCAACTGAAGGCGGATAAGAAAAATGTTGACAAATCATCACCAATTTATAAACTGTCTCCGTACATCGATGAGTGTGGAGTCCTAAGGCAGGATGGGCGAATTGGAGCGGTAGCAAACACAGGGTTCAACGTGAAGTTTCCGATAATCTTGCCGAAGTTACACCGAGTGACAACTCTGCTTCTGGATTACTATCATCGTAAAAACCATCATGCGAATCCCGAAACGGTGGTGAATGAGGTAAGACAAAATTTCTACATTCCTCACCTTCGAGCAGCAGTACGGAAGACGTCACGAATTTGTCAAAAGTGTAAGATCTATAAATCACAGCCGTCCACACCAAAAATGGCACCCCTGCCAACCGCCAGATTAGCATCTTTTGAACGCCCTTTCTCATACGTTGGAGTGGACTATTTCGGTCCGATGTTAGTGAAGGTTGGGCGCAGTCACGCAAAGCGTTGGGTGGCACTGTTTACGTGTCTCACCACTCGCGGAGTTCATCTCGAAGTCGCGCATAGTTTGAGTTCCGAGAGCTGCATCACGTGCTTTCGCCGATTCGTTGGGCGTCGAGGGGCCCCCGTGGAAGTATATAGTGACAATGGAACCAACTTCCAAGGTGCTGAGAGGGAGCTTCGAAAACAGATCGGCAACGGTCTGGCGGAAACATTTACCAATGCCAATACCAAATGGTTCTTCAACCCACCCTCAGCTCCGCATATGGGTGGAGCTTGGGAGAGGCTGGTTCGTTCTATAAAAACCGCCATAGAAAGTATCGACACCGGAAGAAAGCTTAACGACGAAGGGTTTCAGACATTACTAGTCGAAGCGGAAAGTATCGTCAATTCTAGACCGTTGACTTATCTGCCTTTGGAGTCAGAAGAGCAGGAGGCCCTAACGCTGAATCATTTTCTGCTTGGAAGCTCCAGTGGGGTCAAGCAACCAGTTGCGAACCCCACGGATCAGCGGGAGGCAGTCCTAAACAACTGGAAGCAGATCCAACATCAGCTAGACATTTTCTGGCGTCGTTGGTTGAGGGAGTATCTGCCAACGATTTGTAGGCGTACGAAATGGTTCAGCGATACCAAGAGATCTGAAGTAGGTGACCTAGTGCTCATTGCGGATAGTAGCAAACGGAACAACTGGATACGGGGACGAATAATGGAAGTACAGCCGGGGCCCGATGGTCGGGTACGACGAGCTACAGTTCAGACGAGCACGGGATTCTTAAGAAGACCAGTCAGCAAGTTGGCCGTGTTAGACGTCAGCGATCCAAGTAAAACTGCTCCGGATACGCAGTGTTACGGGGGCGGGAATGTTGCCGTACAAGCTGGCAACGCTGGTTAGTATCATAGTACCAACTCTGCAGAATTAATTCCAAACGGTGATGACGGGCGAACATCAGAAACTCAGGAAAGACAGAACAAAGCCCTATTAAATGCGTGATAGATAGTGCGTGGAAGGCAGATGAAATTAAATAATACAGTGAATTTATTAATATTCCTAACACTATATACGTAATCGTATTACTACAGTAAGCTGAGGCTATTTCCGTACGTCAAAGTGATTTCAGCTGGATAACGTAAGAACGTGCGAACTAATCGCGCTAGAAATCGCAGTACCAAATACCTAAAATTTGATTAATTAAATTGACGTATAATTTTATGTACTTACAGCCCATAGTACGATATTGAATTCTATTGTTAGCGAGCCTAACCTAAAATACGAAGCCTACACTGAATTCTTAAGCTCATTTGCTAAAAGACCGTGTTTCGTGTTTAGTTTATTCGTTGGAATAATTGTATTTCTAGATACTTTTATCTCAAGAAGTTTAAATATACTAGATCTTAAAAGCATTATATGGGGAGTAAGTCTTTCATTGTCTGATAAATACAATGAAATAGTATTCTTTCCCATTCACTAGCCTTAAACTTAGAGTATTCATGAACGCTTCTTATACGCCTTGGCACACTACTTGGTAGACGAATAGATTGCAGCCTTTGCTGAAGTAATTCTTTATGCATTCCTATGTAGTATGGCTGCGATTTGTTCTCAGCATCACCTTCTAAGAGAAGTTCCCATATAAGCTTAGTGAGACCTAGATTTACCAAATGCATATAATCTGGTGGCAATCCTTTGATGACATCGAAATCTGGAATTCCAGTCAGAATACTCAAGCCTTTTATTCCAAGAACGGGTTCTTTCCGCTCCGATTGATGAGCTTGCAGCATGAGTTTTCTTGTAGATTGATTATCTCGAAGCTTAGATTGTTGGTAAGGGTAACGAATTTGATTTTTGACTGTTTTTCCTGGATGAAGGCATATGGTGCATCCAAACTTTCCGTTGAACTGTTTTGAGCAGAAAACCTCACATCGACCAACCGAGTCCAAACAATCTTGAAGAACGAGTACTTTGTAGTATTCAGATCCAATATGTATTCCTTGTCGGAGTTTTTGCGTTTGTTGAATAAATTTTTTATGAAACAGTGCCATGTCAGGTTTCTCTGAATTGAACCAAAGAACACCATGCATAAGATTCTTTTTATCAAACCTCAAATGTGGGGGCAAGTTGTTAAGTGTAAGGAACAGAGGATAAAGAGGTTTTTTGGGAGTACTTTTATATGCTGCAGCACTGTCTTCATTAGCAGATAGAGTTATAAACTTGCATTCCTCACGGGACATGATTGCTTGCTTGCTCCATTATTAATGTCGCTTACATTATTTTCAATAACATGCTTTTCATATTCATCAATCTGTCTAGAATACTTCAAAACAGTTTCCCTTATTTGATTTTCCAACGAAAATGAAACAAAAAAGTCTTTCTCTGAGGTATTCTTATTTGTTACAGGACACACACTGTCAGCATTGGGAATGCCACTATTCCTGAAATAATGACAAACTGAACTTATAATAATAAATTATAATAATTTTTAAAATAAACATACCCAAATTGACATTTCATACAAAAATATACGCGTTCTACATCATTCTGATTTGGAAACATTCCGTTGAAAGTTGCGAAGGACTCTGGAACAGCATCATTCAATGAAATCACATTGAACATTCGTAACAAATGCTCTACTCCCTGTTGTGGCAAGTTAAATACATCATTAATCCGAATATCGCTCTTGAATTTCATAAATGTGTCTGAACGGAGTTCCAATTTCCTGGTCAAACCAAGTGAAATATCTTGGATTAATACTTGACCAAAAATTAACTTTTAAAGATCACATTGAGGGCATTCAAGCCAAATGTAACAAATATATAAAATGTTTGTATCCTCTTATAAACGGGAAATCCAAACTTTGCCTGACGAATAAACTTCTAATATTTAAACAAGTTTTTAGACCGGCCATGCTTTACGCTGTGCCAATATGATCTAGTTGTTGCACTACCAGGAAAAAAAAAGCACTTCAAAGGATTCAGAACAAAGTTCTGAAGATGATTTTGAAGTTACCTCCTTGGTACAGTACTACCGAAGTACATAGAATTTTGAATGTTGAGACTTTAGAACAAATATCCAACAAAATAATTAATAACTTCAGGCAAAAATCGTCGCAGTCCTCAATTGCAACGATTAATTCTCTTTATTCTTAGATAAAATTTAGTGTTAGTATTTAGTTTTAAGATTACAATTGTTATACTGGCATGCAGGTTTAAAAATCCTTTTTAAAATACTGAATTGCCAAGGCAGGAACAATGGTAAAACACTTAGATATATATCATAACAATTAAGGCTGGTAAGTTACTGTAGTAACTGGAGCACCTAGGTTAAAATGAAATGTAATTTATTTTGAATTTGGAACAAATAAAGAGTTAAAAAATATAGGTTCTAATAACTATTAATTGCCGTCAGATATGTACACGGTAGCCTTCCTTAACGGTTTTGCTCTTACTGTTGGTATCCATTGCATTTCGTATATCTAATCTACTATTTTCACAGAACCGGTCACCATTTGTAATATTTAATGAGTTTTATGTTCCATTCGTGCCCCTAGATACAGGCTCTTCTATTTTTTTGGAATTTTTCCTCTTATGTCAGGCTAATCGATACCAATTTAAGGTATCGAGATATTCGTTCCTACTCGGGTTCTACTCACTTGTCAATAATAGAGAAAAATTGCCCAACGAAAAGTAAACAAAAGATAGTACATTCAAAGTGTTTTTATGTTACTTCATACGCGAAGTTAGCGATTTTCAGAGTTGGTTGGAAATGCTAACATGAAGCTTTAGTGTGATAATTTATTAGCTAGAGAATGATCTTTAGAAGAGGATAGGTGGATAGTTCCGTTAGAGTACGGCAGTATGAAAATTGAATAGAAGTTGAAAATGAGCGAAGGGCCTGTTCCACAGCCGCAGTCAGTTTATGAGCAAAAGAGGGACGCACATTTTTTGCCTGTAGACTTGGAGACATACTTCAAGTCTCCGCGTACATCGTACGGGTTAGGCAAAAGATGTACGTCTATCTTTAAAAACTGTCGCATTAAAGGCCCTTCGCTCATTTTCAACTTCTATTCAATTTTCATGCTGCCGTACTCTAACGGAACTATCCACCTACCCTCTTCTAAAGATCATTCTCTTGCTAATAAATTATCACACTAAAGCTTCATGTTAGCATTTCCAACCAACCCCAAAAGATAGTATTTAGTAAACTCATGATTCAAGCTCTTTTCACGCTGTACAATTCGAATCAGTGAGTGAAACTCACACGCTCGTCACAAACAAACTGAGCAACTCCACTTTTTGCAATTGTGAGTCGTTTCGACGGCTGCTCAGAGGAGTAACTGGAACAAAAACCTGGCCAAAATAAGAAAACAAGATTTTCTTGATTTTTCATGCTCCTATATTTTTTTTTATATATTTCAATATATTCAGCATAAAGTGGCAACGGAATAAAAACGTTACATTTAGTTTACAAATTTTGAGACGTGTTCAAAAACTGAAGAAATTCGAAGCTTCTTGTTTTCCAAAAAGTAACCATGTAATAATTACGCCTACAAGATATAAACAATTTGATCAAGAGACAAGTGTTATAATAAAATGGGTACTTTGGGCTCTTTTCTAACAAGTTATGTGGTAAAAACCTTTAATTTTAAATAATGTCTTATTGTTTCAACAATATGAAAAAAATGTATTTTTGATGTTTTTTTGTGCTGTTTCAAACTTGAAAAAGTTGTAGAATCTTGCGCGATCAGATCATATAGTCTATGGACGAATGAAAGTTCACGTTATTATGAACACATTGGCATTGAAATCTCGTCCGGAGTCGTCCGGATTGGCAATTGCGAGCCATTTGAAAATGGCATGTTTTGCATCATTTCGTGGCAAAGTTTATCCCTTTATAAGGTCATACTTCCAGAAAACTTCCGTAACACAACGGTTTTCTGCAGATACCTATGACAAACTTACCGAGCACTACTTCTGTCCTTCTTTAATCTTGAACGTTTGATCAGTGTATAGTTTTAACAGCTACAAATTTACGCCTCGAAAAGTGCTGATGAAATTTCAAATTACATAACTTATAACCATGAGCAGCGATGAAAGTAAGTTAATCAAAGTTCAACATTGCATGCTTCTATCGCGTTGTACTCAGTTTGTTGGGAGTCTGAAGTAATGTTCTTGTATATATTACAATCAGAATTGTTAGTAATTTTAAGTTCTTTGTGCATGAACTTACAGGATTTGGAGAAGGTTGCAAAATTTTGACAAGACACTATCTTCATAAGTTAATGCAACGAAGGGATGGCTTATTGGATGAAAAACTGGCCTGCATGGAAAATGAACTTTTAACTGAACTCAACTGCCCGGAAGATAAGTTGCACATTGCTAAAAGTAAGTTAACAATATTCAGATCAGAATTTAAACAAAAACGGTTTCGTTGCGCGTATCATAAAGAGGCCTTTGTTCGAAAGCATTCGAAATGGATGAAGGGATTATAAAGCTTTCCCATGAGTAAAAAACGAGAACTTCAGGTGCTGGACGCCGCAGCAAAGAATTTGTTGAGTTGAGTGATCGTAGCAGGCGACGTAAGACACACGATCTCCGGGAAAATGTTCTTATTGAGGAATTGACTTACGCAACGCAGATGAGCCAGCGAGCTGTTGGGAAGTTGTTTTTCAAGCTCCTTTGTACCTCTGAGACTGTTTGTCAATATCGAAAACAATCATAAATTGTTGTGGCAGAATCCTTCTCCTCACCACGATATTTTCGCCCTATTCGTGGCCGATTTCTCCGTGAAACTAATGAAAGCACTTATGACGAAATCACACATGTAGAAAACCAAATTGATCAACTGCCAAGATCAGAATACCGTTCTGCCAATGGAAGCCTTATTTTAATAAAGGATAAACTTCAACCCACCATGGTTGACGCCAATGTATGTAATGCGGCAACCAACACCTCGTCTAGCATGCGTTGCTATAAATGTGGAGGAACGTCAAGAACTTTCAACGATTTAGAAAAACTAAAGGAAGAAGATCCAGATACCTTCAAATTTGGTTTGTCGACTTTGCATGCGCGAATTCGTTTTTTGAGTTGAATTGATGCTTCTACTTAAATGACAAGCACGTTCGGAAGAAGATAAAAGGATCGCTGCAGATCGAAAAAAAAGCAGATTCAAGCTGAAATAAAGACGAAGTTAGGACTTCTGGTAGATGTACCAAAAGTAGGTTGCGGTAACACAAACGACGGTAATACGGCGAGGCGGTTTTTTGAGGACGTCAATTTAGTGGCCGAAATAATCGGGATTGATAAAGGGTTAATTTATCGGTTCAAGGTGATCATTGAAACAATAACATGTGGCTATAGCGTGGATACTGATAAATTATGCAATACAATTGACACAGCCCGGATGTACGTATCGTTATACAGTTAGCATCCCATAACACCAACTGTTCATAAAATCTTGGTACACGGCAAGAGTGTTATGGAGCATGCACTTTTACCCATTGGTTTAATGTCTGAGGAAGCCGCTGAAGCTCGTAATAAGCATTTTAGAGCATACCGACAACACTTCTCAAGAAAATTCTCGCGAACAGCATGCAACCGAGACATTTTGAATAGGTTGTTACTAAGTTCGGATCCCTTTTTGAGTTCAAGTCGTGAGAATCCTATCAGAAAAAAGCAAGCCGTTCAGCATTGAAACCCAGCAAATGCTCAAAGTGGATTCCATCGTAGGTGGACAAAATACTGCAGAGAACGAGAGACTCAGACGAAGATTCTAACTAATCGAACGTAAGAAATCGCAAGTTATGTTATTAAAACTTTCGTTATTTTTTATTATTTTTTTATTTCAGGGCAATGATTCTTGGATAATTTCTTTACTCTTTTTGTTAAATAATCCTTATATTAAGCAGAAGAATAAAAAAAAATCTTTCTTTCAAAACCCATTGCTTTTTTATTCGTATGGATGATGAATGGCCAGATATGCACTGCTAAGTAGATGGATTTTATAAGTTAAAGTTAACAGAAGTCTAAAAACCTATTATTATTAAATATTTTAATATCTATTAGCAGAAAATTGCTCAAAACCAGTGAATATAATTTTGGCCAGGTTTTTGATCCAGTTACTCCTCTGTGGGCTGGCCGTGTAAGGACAAGGACACGCTTTCGGAGTTATTCCAGAAGAGTTCTCATGGATTGAAGCAATGTATTTGAAGTGAGCTAATCTGAAACCATGAATACAAACTTAAATAAGTATTCAACTCGTTCATACCTGTCCCACCCATTTCTCTAAATCGCACTAATCTATTTATTGTAATGAATGCAGGTGAGAATTTGCCGTTTGACCAAATGCATTTATCATTGTGTATAAGCAAGAAAAAGGAGAAACGGGACACTACCGCTGTCTTCAGTTGATTTATCATAATTGTTTGATCAGCTTAAATACGTTCGATCCTAATCCAATCGGCCTTAGTAGCTAGATAAGATAGTGCTACGACTTATCTTTTCTACCATACAATCGGTGACGCCAGTCAATATCACCATCACATCTTAATTTGAATACAGTTTTTGAATAGTTCTGTGCATACCGCCGTCGCCGTTCGCACGTCACCGCAGTGACAAACTGTAGATTACTCCGTGGAACGTACATTTTCACACCATCAGACGCGTCGCAGTCCACAGTCAAGGTCCGGTGAAAACTTTCCTTCTAAAAACGAAAACCTGTTGGTCGGCTCAGCGGCCTCTAACAGCTCTCGTTACCCAAAAGTGGGCATCAACCTGTCCGCAATACTGATAGATCATTTCAACAAATTAACCGCTGCTGCTGCTGACCCAGATCTCTCGCTTCCACTATCGCTATGCATACTTACCAACCTAGATCGGCTTGGATAACTGCTCGCAACGGATAGGTCCCCCCTACCGTCTGTGTCTGCATGTGTATGATCCTCTGAAATAGGATTTCTGAACCCTGGTACCGATTTGTTGTAGAAAGAGCTACCGTATCAGCTGCTGTGACGGGTTCATATATAATTTAAATATGTGTATATCTTGTTTAGGATGCAAGGTACGCTCAAACAACCGTCTACTCTACGACAGAGAGCCAAGCCTGAAACGATTTCAACACGTCTTTGGGCTGCTCGCACACTGGACGGGCGTGGAATTGGGGCTTACGCCGAAAAAATACACTCCACTCGGGACGGGAGGAGGACCTCCTGCTGGGTCCGAGGTACTTTCGGGGCCGCCGAATGATTGAGTGTGGTATGGCTAAGATGAATAGCTTCTGGTGTTCCATCGTTTCTCTAATGTCATGTCGTTTGTTCGTTTGTTTTACGTTTGTCCAAAACAAGATAAAACATTTTGGATATGGCATGCGTACCCTCCCCGCTAGGGCCCATTGCTTGATGTATGAAGCTTCTTAACATTTTATTGGTTTGACTTTGAATCATGGATTATGGCTTTGCTGCTGCTGTAGAAGAATACATGGAAGAAAACCAGACGACGCAGCCAGACCATAAAAGTCATTGAATTTGGGGGGATATTGTACGAAAACAAAAGTCGCACCACGCCGATGCTAAGGGCGCAACCAAGATCGGATGAGTTGAGAGCCACCCAGAAGACTCAGCATGGGATCCTCCTCCGGATGGCGGTGCTTTCGGACAAGGAAATGGTTTTATTTTGAGACTAATAGCTCGGACGGAGAATAATTACTGGAACGTAAATAAATTGGGACTGCACTTGGGGGCAAAGTCCTCGCGGTAGTCCTTCGTGTGTCTCTACCGTTGACGAAGCGACGACGGTGTGAGCTGGGCAGGAACGCAATTTGGTCTCTGCGGCTTGCTGGCCGGTTAATTGATTTATTTGCTACAGTTTGTGGAATGGAAAATTATACGCTTTCCGGAGGAGTAATTGACGATTGGCTAGGCACTTAAGTTTTATGACGCTTTATCGAGAGCTGGAAATTACTGGCTATGAAGACATTAGCCCGATATAAGGGCAATAGTCATTCGGTTTTATGGGTAATGCGTAATGGAATTTTATCGTCACTGTAGGGCCCGATATGGGCCACACTCGTCGACGACCGTGTCCTGTTCTGCGGTGTGATTTTGTGGAGGACACAAGTTTGAAGCTCGGCTTGATAAAGCATGGACCATTTAGAAAAAGATCAGGAAAATTTAAAGAGCTGTTTTTACTCTGGATGTATATGTATATATAATGGGGAAAATACCGAAAAAAATATTCATCGTAATTTCGAAGACATTCCGGCACTTCTACGGGACCCTATTCCACCATGTTTTTATCTAACTGGTGTCTTTGATCAGTTTACACTGAACTGGGAACAATAGGATTGGTTTAGGTATTTTGCGATAAAATATCTCCTTCGATTTCGTACAATCGTAGCACAACCTATTGTAATAACAGGTCAGAACTTTAAGGTTGTGAGTATATTGTCTTATACATGATGACAACTTAGTCTTCCGGACGCATCTATAAATTTCCTGTCAGATCGAGCAAACTAGCCTTTGCCAGAAACATGTCCGCGAGCCGTGATCAAGTAAATTTGTTGTCCTGGTGGTGGTCTGAACTAGGTGTACATGGATATGGTCAAAGAAAAATATCCGTTGAATTTGGTCAGCAAACATATCATGAAGGCTTCGGGCATGAATTCTGGTCAAATTGTGGTAGGACTGGAAGTCTTCCCGGAGATGAAATTGCACACTATACTGTGGGCTGAGCCGAAGTTTTTGACTAAATCTTAGTTTGAGGAGCTTGGGTTGGTCTTAATTAGAGATGGGCGATCCGCTCCCGAGCTGTTCTATAGACCCGATTATCTAAAGTGAGCTGATGACCCGCGGTTAATTTTTTAGAAACCGCAGCTCATAAGCTCACTGATATCACAAGTCTAAACCATTCAATCCATCACTCATAGCGGAACTTTTCAAAAAAGGTCACATTACTCCACTTACGCACTGAACAGTCACCGCGTATAATACACCATGTGCCTATTGATCGACAGCACCAATGGTAAAAGTAAACTTCTAAGCAACTGTTTGGGAGAGAGAGACATAGACATGTTAATTTTCTACTGGTATTATCCAATTTATTTATGTACTCAGCTCTTATTGCTGATGTTATTCCTCCAGCATATGTGCTCTCACCTCTCCTCCCATCATTCTCTGGGGGATCGGAAGATCCGCAAAAAGCTATATAACCGAAAAGCGAAATACAGCTCTTCAGCTTATCAGCTCAGCTCCGGATCCGAATCATCTACTCGAATAATTCGCTGGGAGCTGTTGACAACTCTCGGACCCGTCCAGCTCTCGAACCCGTCCAGCTCTTTGGATCTTTTTTTTCTCTCTCTCGATTCTTCACGATTCAGCTCCGGATTGGGATATGAGCTGAAGCCGAGATTAGTGAGAGAAATTCTGCTGGAGTATTAACATCAGAAATCAAATCTGGATTGCATAGCTTGAGAAAAGGCGTAACATCGTGTGCCACGATGTGAATCATATCATCGCGTGTGACATAGGTGTGGCTCTCTTGCATACATTTTTGCTTTTACTGGTATGTTGTTGGCACATTTGGCGCGCATTTTGGTTTACGCTATGGTTGGATCAGTTGTTGCGTTAGTGGCGTTTTCTATTGAAAAGTAGTGCCATATTGTAAGGTACCGATTTATTGGTTTAGACTACTTTTACGATTTTATGCAGTTTTAAGCACTAAAACCATAATTTCTATAATTTCAATGTGAGCTGAAGAGCTGTTCAAAATAATCGACTCCCTTTAGGGAGCTAGATGGGTTTGATCTATTCAGCCAGATTCAGCATCCATAGAAGGAGGAGAAGCCACACCGCTGTGGATAGAAATCAGTTTCTATGTGAGCTGTGGGTCATCTATGCCAAGCGCGTCACCCTCGTTCCAAACAACATACAGCTCGCCAGCCTCATCCGTGTTTAACACCCTAATAGGTCAGCATTACTCAACCATAACGATAAAACGGTCCTTTGAACGTTCGCTCGCCTTTCTGCCAGCCACATCACCCCCAAAGCACTTTGATAATGTACCCAGCAACTAAACGTTTGTCGTCAAATGCGTAGCAGTATTGAAGTGGTACATAAAAATTCTCGCTATGAGCGAATACCACATGACCATGTCAATTAACCAGAGACACTTCGTAAGGTTTTCTCCAGGACGCTAGGAAAAGCAAAAAAAAAAAAAATCTCGAATTAGGTATATGATTGATCGCGATTAGTAAAATTTAAGCAAGAAATTCCTCCAATCAGTATTCGTTTTTTTTTTATTATCTATTGAATAAAACAAAAATTCCGTGCGTTTTGTGCACGAAAATGCAAATTTTGTCATCAGAAAACGAGGCGTTTCTGTGATGGGAAAAGAGGTTTCCCTAACACAGTCGCCGAATATTGATACCAAACACTGAGCGTGCCAGACGGTCCCGATCTTTATGCCTTTTGGTTCAAATTTTAAGCCCCTCCTATTAAGAGCATTATGCCAAAAAATAACCTTGCCGAATTCTCTTAATAGCAGGGGCTTAAAATATGCATCAAAAAGCATAAACGTAGGTACCGTCCGGTAGGCTCATATTATGTGATTGATGTGTTTTCTCTAATAGGAGAAATGGCCCTAATGTTGACCTATGGATCTAAGATTGGGCCCATCGCTAAAAATCTGCTATTTTCAATTTTATCTAGATGAACGCGTCATCGGGACGGTACTTATGGATATTTTTGGTCACCATTGAAATTTTAGTTGATTGCTGAATTTATGCATGGGCCCAAATTAGGGGCATTTAAAGGGTGATACGGTCAAAATTTGGTCAATATCAACTTGACGTATTTCTTTCAATTTTGCATTTAAAAAACCTGAACACCCCTCATTTTGAAGGTGTGTGTGTGTAGAATGTTGCTCCTATTTTGATTTTGGAATTCACTCTTCAGTTGTCAAAATGCCGTCCAAGCAAGAAGAGCAGCGTATCAAAATTTTGCTCGCGCATCGCGAAAATCCAAGCTACTCGCACGCAAAGTTGGCAAAATCGCTAAAAGTTGCCAAATCAACCGTTACAAATGTAATTAAAGTGTCGGAACGTTTGTCGACAGCCAGGAAGTCTGGATCGGGGGGAAATCGAAAACCGGAAGCCGCTGAGACGACAAAGAGAGTTGCCGGTAGTTTCAAGCGAAACCCTAACCTCTCTCTCCGAGATGCCGCAAATAAGCTGGGTGTATCGTCTACAACCGTGCATCGAGCCAAAAAACGAGCCGGACTATCGACTTACAAGAAGGTAGTGACTAAAAAATGGCGATGATAAACAAAATACGACGGCCAAAGCGCGATCCCGGAGGCTGTACACGACGATGCTGACGAAGTTTGACTGCGTGGTAATGGACGACGAAACCTACGTCAAAGCCGACTACAAGCAGCTTCCGGGACAGGAGTTTTATACGGCAAAAGGAAGGGGAAAGGTAGCAGATGTTTTCAAGCACATGAAACTGTCAAAGTTCGCAAAGAAATATCTGGTTTGGCAAGCCATCTGTACCTGTGGCTTGAAAAGCAGCATTTTCATAGCTTCCGGGACTGTCAACCAAGAAATTTACGTGAAAGAGTGTTTGAATAAACGTCTGCTGCCTTTCCTGAAGAAACACGGTTGTTCCGTACTGTTTTGGCCGGATTTGGCATCTTGCCATTACGGTAAAAAGGCCATGGAGTGGTACGCCGCCAACAACGTGCAGGTGGTTCCCAAGGACAAGAACCCTCCCAACACGCCAGAGCTCCGCCCAATTGAGAAATACTGGGCTATTGTCAAGCGGAACCTAAAGAAGACCAAAAAAACTGCTAAGGGCGAGCAGCAGTTCAAGGCAAACTGGCTTTCTGCGGTGAAGAAGGTAGACAAGGTGGCTGTACAAAATCTGATGGCAGGGGTCAAGCGTAAGGCCCGGCAATTCGGATTTGGAAAAGCGGAAGCCTAACTGAATATTTTTCCTGAATTTTATACTAATTGAACTTGAAAAAGAAATTTAATTTGATTTTTTAAATAAACGATTTCACCGATTTACACGCGTTTTCCCTTGACCAAATTTTGACCGTATCACCCTTTAGGTCGACATTACATCCATTTTCCCTACATATTTCATGTCCGCATTGCTCTCATTACCAAAAACATCGAGGAAAAATGTCCACAGTATTGTTCTTAACTAACTTCCAATACATCGGTCCTTTTCAGGACCACAAATGACTAATAACAGAGAAAACAAAAGAGTAAGAGCTTGAATCCAAGACATATCGTCCAGGATTGGCTTGTACTACATGGAGATCGACAGAGCACCTTACAAACAAAACTCTCAAATTGCTTCCGAATTTTAACCTATCGAAATTTTTCACTAATAACGAGTTAAGAAATCAATTTAATATTTACTATACTTTTGCTGTGACATCGTAATCCTACATCAAATCTACGGTCGTGTCTTGGATATCACCTCTTACTTTTTTCTGCTGCTCTCTCCATGCTCCGGAGTAGAGATTTGCTTTGAGAATCTTGAGAACGGTTGTATTTTTTGCTCCGCAACGGACTTTTATATTATTACTAGCTGAGTGTGCCCGGTCTTGCTCGGGATTCAATATTAGCTTGAGTTTATGCGCCGATTTAAAAAAAAAGCATGCTATATTGTACGTAGCCCCCCCCCCCCCCTATTATCTAAGGGGCTACCCCCTATGATTATCTCCTTATACCCCCACATGCCTAATTTGGTTCCATTTGCTTGATTAGTTCTCGAGTTATGCAGAAATTTCTGTTTCATTTATATGGGAGCCCCCCCCCCCCTTACAGAAGGGGGAGGGGTCTCGAACCATCATAAGAACCTTCTACGGCCCCAACAACCCCTGTATACAAATTTTCACGACAGACAGACAGACAGACAGACAGACAGACAGACAGACAGACAGACAGACAGACAGACAGACAGACAGACAGACAGACAGACAGACAGACAGACAGACAGACAGACAGACAGACAGACAGACAGACAGACAGACAGACAGACAGACAGACAGACAGACAGACAGACAGACAGACAGACAGACAGACAGACAGACAGACAGACAGACAGACAGACAGACAGACAGACAGACAGACAGACAGACAGACAGACAGACAGACAGACAGACAGACAGACAGACAGACAGACAGACAGACAGACAGACAGACAGACAGACAGACAGACAGACAGACAGACAGACAGACAGACAGACAGACAGACAGACAGACAGACAGACAGACAGACAGACAGACAGACAGACAGACAGACAGACAGACAGACAGACAGACAGACAGACAGACAGACAGACAGACAGACAGACAGACAGACAGACAGACAGACAGACAGACAGACAGACAGACAGACAGACAGACAGACAGACAGACAGACAGACAGACAGACAGACAGACAGACAGACAGACAGACAGACAGACAGACAGACAGACAGACAGACAGACAGACAGACAGACAGACAGACAGACAGACAGACAGACAGACAGACAGACAGACAGACAGACAGACAGACAGACAGACAGACAGACAGACAGACAGACAGACAGACAGACAGACAGACAGACAGACAGACAGACAGACAGACAGACAGACAGACAGACAGACAGACAGACAGACAGACAGACAGACAGACAGACAGACAGACAGACAGACAGACAGACAGACAGACAGACAGACAGACAGACAGACAGACAGACAGACAGACAGACAGACAGACAGACAGACAGACAGACAGACAGACAGACAGACAGACAGACAGACAGACAGACAGACAGACAGACAGACAGACAGACAGACAGACAGACAGACAGACAGACAGACAGACAGACAGACAGACAGACAGACAGACAGACAGACAGACAGACAGACAGACAGACAGACAGACAGACAGACAGACAGACAGACAGACAGACAGACAGACAGACAGACAGACAGACAGACAGACAGACAGACAGACAGACAGACAGACAGACAGACAGACAGACAGACAGACAGACAGACAGACAGACAGACAGACAGACAGACAGACAGACAGACAGACAGACAGACAGACAGACAGACAGACAGACAGACAGACAGACAGACAGACAGACAGACAGACAGACAGACAGACAGACAGACAGACAGACAGACAGACAGACAGACAGACAGACAGACAGACAGACAGACAGACAGACAGACAGACAGACAGACAGACAGACAGACAGACAGACAGACAGACAGACAGACAGACAGACAGACAGACAGACAGACAGACAGACAGACAGACAGACAGACAGACAGACAGACAGACAGACAGACAGACAGACAGACAGACAGACAGACAGACAGACATTTTTATATATATAGATTATTTTTTAGCTCGGACTGTCTTTGTGCTGGCGTGGAGTTTTTCGGTGCTCGCATTTGATAATTTTTGTGTCCCGGGCACGATCATTTGAATTGGAAAGGTTTGTGCTGATGTTTTCCCCCTGGTGCTTAGGTGCTTGGTGCGCTCTCGCTTCCCTTTGTTGCCGGTGTGACTCGACTGCACTGTTTTTGCGATGTGCATTGCTTTTGTGCACAGAGTGATTTGAAAAAGAAAAGTGATATCTAGTTATTGTGTGGTTGGAATTGCTGGAGGAGGAATTATTTAAAAAATAACTATAGGAAAATATGCATGCAAGCATCGGGAATGCGCTCCCGGATGTATTGATTTGGCGAGTACGTTCCAGTTGCAGATTGTTCTTATACATTTCTCGATTGCATTTTCGAGGGGACGTGTGGGCAGTGCGTTTGATGGTCGGTTTGGTGTGGCTGGTTGCTCGAAGGGCGTACTGCTGCCACTAAAAGGTAGGGCAGGTCCTCTTTCTGATGGTAGGCATGCGTGGGTGGGATGCCGGTTGTGCTTAATTGTGGATCTTATGCATTGTTTACGGGAGCGGATGCGTTCCATCGAGGGAGTAATCGAGATTTATTTTCTATTTTTTTATGATGCGTTTATTTTTCCAGGCTCATTTTCTGTAGCTTTGCGGAGCCGATATTCATTGTTTAGATTACAAAATTACTTAAAACTTAAGTTAGTAAAGCGGGGGCCGATTACTCGCGGCTATCTCGAGGTTTAGGGGTAACAAATTGTAACAAATGGATGGCAGGGTAGGGATTGTGAACACAAGGTTTGGAGAGCAATGTGCTCTTGATCTCGAACTAAGCGACACTCTGATGAAAAAACAAACATGGGGGTTCACCGATGGGCAGCTGATAACTTGGGAGAACACAAGATGACACTAACTACAAAATCCTCAGATCTATCCGTTTTAAAAACACATAAATTAAATTCAAATAGTCAAGATCTCGGCTTACCAAGACATCTCTAACGGGTATCGAGGGTTGTTTTCCTCGGGCCCTGAGGTATGTGCATAACTGGTAACACGGTGTAAGGTACATGATCAAACAACATGCTCGATATCGTGATAACCACTGCCACACGCACATAAATTGCTGCCTGAGAGCCCAATTCGCAAAAAGTGCGAGTCTAACGAGTAGTGATTGGACATAAGCCTTGATATAACGCGTATAAAGTCGCGGCTCATGTCCAACCCTTTGAACCATGGTTTCGTTCGACACCTGTTGGAGAATAGAATGTAACCATCTTCCCAATTCACCATCATTCCATTTCTGTTGCCAACCGATGAGGACTTGGATGACGAGCAAAGGAGAAAAATTCGTTGAAGGCGATTTGTCGCTCAAAAATATCGCCTTCCATAGCGCCCACCTTAGCCAACGAGTCCGCTTTCTCATTACCCGGAATTGAGCAATGAGATGGGACCCAAGTTAAGGTGATAGTATAGGAGCAGTTGGATAAAGCACTCAGTTTAGATCGTATTTCAGGCAGGAAATACGAGGAGTGCTTCATCGGCCTCATTGAACGAATAGCCTCCAATGAGCTAAGACTATCCGTAAAAATGAAATAATGGTCAGAAGGTAGTGATGCAATTCGCTCTACTGCGTGATATATGGCTGCGAGTTCCGTATACGGAGCATGGTTTTTGCAGTTTATAGGAGGCGCTATAAAATTGATGAAATACACCAAATCCAGTGGAAGCATTTATGGTTGACCCATCTGTGAAAAAATCGTTACTTACATGGTGGTACTTGATTGCAAAAATTGAGGGAACAACCATCGACCGATGGTGATCTGATCATGGATTTCTTGCATCATGGTCAGATCAAAATTTACAGAGGAACTATAAAAGGCTTGAAAGCAATCACGATTGGAGATTAATTAAGGAGGAGCGTCATGTACTCATAGTACAAACTCATGAATTTTGTTTGAGGATTTCTGTCGAGTAGTTTTCTATTACCAATGGGTTCATTACTTCACAATGGATAAGAAAGATATTTATTTTCATCATTTCCCATTTCCCAGAGGGATGACCTCGATCGCGTGAGGTTCCTGGGTTTTTACGGTTAGGGGCCTAAGAATAATGTATTATGACTTTTTTCATGTTGAAGCATGATGGACACTTGACACTTGACAGATTAGTTTTCGATGGGTGTTTTTTAACACGATCATGAGGGCCGTGGTTGAAGACTGACGGTAGTCACGGCGGGTCGTGTTTGATTGTGTGGTTTTGATGCGGTAGATGGACGCATAATCGGGGCGGTCAGGTGAAATATGAAGGAGATATCAGTCGTTTTAAAACGCAATAGAGTTCGGTCGAGATAGCTTAAAAGATGTGCAACATTTGTACGCTGTTAAAATCGTGGGGTCAATCGTAGTTTACGTTGTGAAGTAAGGGGCACGGTTGCCCAAAAATGTGAAATTTTTATGGAATCTGTTCCCGTCTTACGTAAGGACCAAATCGAAACAACGAACGTCGAAAAAGAAGAATTTAATGAAGGCATAAGTGCTTTTTCGTAGATTTTTAGTCTCCAGTTTTTTTCTTTTGTTCGGGACTTAACACCACTGCCACCAGTAATTTTATCAATTGTAGTATATCCCGTGTTCTTAGTTTAGTGCATGCCGTATTACTCCATCACTATTGAGAAATGATGAACTATTCGATTTTTTTTTACAGTTGTCATTCTTGCATTTATCGCAAGGATCCTACTCTAATTAAAAGGTCCCGCTATTTATACCCTTCGGAGTGTTGGAACACCCTCCAAAGGCGCCCCCTTTGTCAGTCAAAATTGGATTCCTTAGCAACAAAATTAAAGAATGACACTGATAATGACCATGCATCAGAATTATAGTCTTAACCACTTCAAACTAGGGAACAACGAATAGAAGTTTAGGAATCACATAGATGAAGACTAACTAACTCATGTTTTCCTTGTTTCAAGATCATCCTCGGTGGACAAAGCCGAGTCTTGTCACTATCAACAAGGTATAAACAGTAAAAAGGTCTAAGATTTGTTCCTTTGATTACTGAAAAATCCAGTCCCCTAGTTTGAAGTAGTCCGGACTAGGAATCGGTGGTAGATCTTACATCACGTAACGTACCATGAAAAGGTGATCTACCCACGTTACGGTATTGTCTCTAGGTTTAAAAGATCATCGGTCGTAGAGGGCATAAAGGGCACCGCCGTCCAGTTTGAGTTGGAATAAACCCCTGGTCCTATCATATTAAGGAGACTTATAGTAATGTGTTTTGTGAACCTTAACATCGTCATCAACGTCACCGCCGGTTTTGAATGGTTCAATAACAACGCGATCGTAGCTTGTATGATGTGATATGAGGGGCTTGGTGGCCTTAGAGTGACCATTTTTGCTTACTGAGTAGAACATCATGAGTTTAATCTCAAGCCCCTCCACATTCAAGATTCGTTAATCGCTTTATTGGTTAATGTGAATACATTGAAATAACAACAAATCGATCATTGATGTGTTGTAATAAAACGAGCTCGTTTGCCTAGTGGCAAACGGTTTTGCTTACTGAGCAGAAGACCGTGGGTTCAATATCAAGCTCCTTTCCGTTATAGGATCGTTAGGATATCAATTCAGCTTATCGTTTACCAAAATGAACCCTGCTGCAAACCCAACCCTAGTATCCAACATCCCAGTGATTTCTCGTGGAAGTGCAGAGCATTTATCGGCTTTCAAGCAAATTGCAAATTATACCATTCGCAGCCGTATTCTCTGGGGAGGATGATAGGAAAAGCAACTAACATTCAATGTCATACATTTTTAGATTGCGTGATTTTTAACGTGATCTTTGCGACAGCCCATCTATTACACCCGTAGATGATCTAAACTAATCCTCCTGTACCACAATCCCCTTGGAAACTGGTGATAATCGCGTCCCGTAAAAAGTCTTCATTCGGGTTATTACACCCCAACTGGAGCTTACCACCTTCCCTCCAAATTTCGAATTGATACGTTTCCAAGCCTATACAACATTCTTTCAACTCGTATGTTGTGTGACAATGGAACAATTCCCTACGCCCTGCGAGGAAATGTTCCTTCTCGAAAATATCCTGGACCGAGAATCGAACCCACCGTCTCCTGCATGACACGCACGTCATTACTGGCTAGGCTAATCAGAGATCTGATCGCTTCTTCCCGTAGAGTGACGAGCGAAGAATGGGTGAGATAAATGACAAAATCGCTTATTGCGACTTTCATGTAGCAAAATAGGCAGGTATTTGTGTGAGGCCTCCCTTAGCTCAGCCGGTAAAGGCGCAGCTACAAAGCAAGACCATGCTGGTGGAGGGAGGTGGCTGGGTTCGATTCCCGGTTCGGTCTATAAAAAATTTTCGGGTTGGAAAATTTCTCGACTTCCCTGGGCATAGAAGTATGATTGGACTTGTCACACAATTATACCAATGCAAAAATGGTACAGGTATCGAAAGCTCTCAATTAATAACTGTGGAAGTGCATCTAGAACACTAAGTTGAGAGTACGCAATAAGCTAATATGCGATACGCAATAAGCTTGAAATGCGAAGAAGAAGAAGAAGAAGTTGTGTGTCAAATACAAACTTCACAATATTTTCTTGTTGCATCCACAAACAAAATATTATCATAATATCTTATAATTCAATAATTTCATAAACCATTTTTTGCCAAAATGAATGCAAGGCACCCTGTAGGAGACCTCATTAAATATTCACCTAGAATATTGAAGCAATCGAAACAGATGTGTAAACTCTAGCCCGTTCAAAGTGAAGCAATATAAAAGCTCCGAATGTATCATTCAGAATTCATTGAGTGAATTACCATCACAATGGAGAAATTGCACATCCTAACGGTACTCGTGATCGCATCTGCATCCACAGCTCTTGCCCTGGACTGGTACGGTCTAACACAGGCCAACTATGCAGCCATCCAGACGGGACTTGCACAACTGAACGATGCAGCTACGCGGATGAACCAATCCATCATCGACCAACAGAACCGCATCCAAGCAGCCCTGGATGGTGTAGATGATTTTGTACGGCAGTCCGTGTTCGGATTGATGTTCCAGTATCAAAACTTGAACATAACTATGGACCAAATCACCAACATCGGGGGCAAAATTCATAAGGCAGGCGACTACAAATGGTACGTGTCGTACATCGCAGATGACTACAAGCGCAGTGTCACATCCAATGTGATGATTCCGGCTCAATCGATCGTGCAGAACATTTTGAATGCCATGACGACCTTCTACTCTCAACAATCGCAAAGTTGCGCTCAGCAGTATGCCCCACAATTGGTACAGGCTCGGCTCTCTGTTGGTCGGCTGCAGCAGTGCATCCTGATGGCTACCCCGTACTTTGAGTTAGTGGCCAACACCACCACGGTAATGTTCGGCAGCGGCATAAGCGGCGCAAAAACCATACTCAAGTATTTGGATTTATGCTCACCCAATTCGACCACCTGTGTGACGAAGGTTAGTTCATAGGTTTGGTCGGTACGGAATATTGGTAAATAATCACTTCGCAATTCATGTTTCAGTTCTTCAACGATGTGCCGAACCTGATGAATAATTTGATTATATCCTTAATGAATCTACAAGGAATCCCCGAATCAATTATGAGCCCGGGAGTACCGGCCGTTAAGGAATGCGTTGATTTGATATCGGTGGATATAAAGCAAGTACTGCAAGGGCTTGTTAACAAAACGAATTCCTGCTAAGGTACAATCACTGATGTAGACTTGTGAATGAAAATGGTGAGCACATTCATAAATTCGGCATGATTTAAATGATTAAAAAAATAAACGGTATACATGCAATTTAGTTAACTTGTTTTATAACTTTCCGTTTCTAGTCGGAGATGCTTAATGTAAATATCGGACTCAAAGTGAACATTTTATACGATAGTTGAAGATAAGAAAATATTGAACTGATAGTTCCGTTATAGTACGACAGTGTGAAAATTGAATGTTTAGAGAAGACTAGACAGATTTGATCCCTGTAGAGACTTGATCCCCCAAAACGTATTTTTTCAGACAAGTTACCACAATCGTTCATCTAGCCGGATGGTAAAATTTTAATAACATTTGAATTAATTTGTTATGTTGTTATGTTGATATGTTGGGAGCAGTTGCTAGTTTTTCACCATCTCGAACTTTTTTTTAGCCTTTGTGAAAATGTTTAAAAACTTTTGATCTTTTCAACCAAATTGTACCACATGTGCTTGTACTACAACCACTCTGTATCAGTCGACGTGCTCGTTTGTGTTTTATATCTGACTATTTCCAAACCAATCGCACATGGACAAAAAATGCTACCCATATTTGATTTCAGATTACTGAAAATCGCTAAAACGTAGGTCACTCATAGTTTGAGTAATTTTTCCGACACTTTCCTGGCGAAAACTTCTCGGATATGGGAAAAATCAAGAAAATTGTACACAGGTTAGAAGTGTACTAGAAGACAGATTAAAACCACAATCTGTTTTCCTCATATTCGAGAAGTTTTCCTCGGAAAAGCGTCGGAAAATTTACTCAATCTATGAGTGACCTACGATTTCGCGAATTTGAGTAACATGAACTCTCATGCTTCGTTAGTGTGGTGGCCAAAATCAAAAGAGGCTACTGCACAGAGGAAACTAGCAAAACTTCAACGTCTAGCATGCATTGCAATAACGGGTGCGGTGCGCAGCACCCCATCAAAAGCAATAGAAGCAATCCTACAGTCCGCATCGTGCTCTCTTGCCGTGCGGATCTATTTGCTTTTTGCTGAAGGAAGTGTTACTACTACCTAAAGCTACAACAAATTTAAACAGCACTTTTTAGTGCTCAACCTGTAAAAATTTTCTACCTTGTTCAACTCTTATTCCTCTTCGATCCTTGTTTGGACCCTACCCGAGGTAATCCTTCTTGGATATCGATTTGGAAAATTCCTCTTCGATCCTTCAGATTCTTATAGTAATCTGCTTGGAAGTCGATTTGGATAAAAATTTACTGCCGCCATGGCGCCTAAACGCAAAAGAAAGGGGCAAACTCTTGACCCTCCTTCTGATGAAATTAATTTGAGTAATCAATTTGATTTGCTCACGGATGATGAGAATGATCCATCATCCAAGAAAAATTCTAGTAAACTTTCCCGGCTTAATGCCAAGAAGGAAAAGATTCCCCCTATTGTGATAACCACTACCGATTTCCATGCTCTTCGCATGGAACTTTTGAATTTCGTGAAAGTTAAGTTTTCACTACAAATTGGACGTCGGGGTGAATGCCGTGTATTGGCTGAAACCTTGGACGGATTTAAATGTCTTCTCAAGTATCTTACTGAGAAGAAGCACAAATTTTTTACATACGACACCAAAACTGAACGTGTGTTCAAGGTTGTCATGAAAGGACTGCCCAGTGGTGAATCCCTGGATCAGATCAAAGATGAACTGGCAAAATTACTTGGAGTTGTGCCACTCCAAGTAATCAAAATGAAAATGAAATCCCGTCCTGGCGATTCGCGCAACGGGATTTCTAATGATTTTTATTTAGTTCACTTCAAGTCTAGTGAACTAAACAACCTTAAGGCCTTAGAAAAAGCTAGCCTTATGCTCCATGTCCGAGTGAAGTGGGAACACTTCAGGAAGACTGGAGGAAATTTCCAAAACCTCACCCAGTGCCGTAAGTGCCAGGGATGGGGTCACGGAACTAAAAATTGCTACATGCCAGCTAAATGCATGAATTGTGGTGATTCCTCTCACGCAAAGGACGACTGTCCTGTGAAGGAAGATCCTAAGAAATTTAAATGTTCAAATTGTGGTGAAAACCACAAATCCAATTTTTGGGAATGTAAGACTCGCAAAGCGATCCTACAATCTCGTTCTAACCGTCAGGTAGGAAACGCTCCACGTTTCCGACCAGGTACAAATTCCTCTGCTGTTAACAACGGTCAGCGAGGAACAAATTCTACATTCGTACCCGTAGGTACAAATATCTCCCCTGCTTCAAATGTTTCATCTGTACCTACTCCCCTCGCTGCTAACAATGTTCAGCGAGTTAATGGAGCTACCTATGCTGCTATTGCAGCGGGTAGAAATCAAAATACTAACCAACGTTCTAACGGAAATTTTGACAATTTTGACTTACGAAGCATTACTGCCCCCAAAATGGAATTTTTACAGAATTCATTAATTGACATGATTTCTGATATGCTTAAATCTAACTCCATGTTTGATGCTATTCAAACTGGAGTAAAATTTGCAAATAATATTGTCATGACTTTAAAATTCAGTAATGGATTTTAAAGCATTAAATATTGTAAATTGGAATGCTCGATCTCTTAAAGATAATGAAGACGAGCTATTTAACTTTTTGAGAGTTCATAACGTGCATATTGCCGTTATAACTGAAACGTTCCTTAAACCTGACCATAAGGTTAAGAAGGACGCAAATTACTTGATTTATAGAAATGATCGTCTTGATGGACCCTGTGGTGGCGTTGCCATCATTATTCATAGACGAATCAAACATAAAATTCTTTCTTCATTTGAAACCAAAGTTTTTGAAACTTTGGGAGTTTCTGTTGAAACAAAATTTGGACAACTTACGTTTATAGCTGCCTATTTGCCATTCCAATGCGTAGGCCAGAAAAAGAATTTTCTCAAGGGTGACCTCCAGAAACTTACCCGTCATAGGTCTAAATTCTTCATTATTGGTGATTTTAATGCAAAACACCGCTCATGGAATAATGCTCAAAGCAATTCCAATGGTAATATTCTGTTTGATGATTGTTCTGCAGGTTATTACACTATTCAATATCCAAACAGCCCAACATGCTTTTCTTCTGCAAGAAATCCCTCCACTATTGATTTGGTCTTAACTGATTCATGTCAACTTTGTAGCCAATTGGTTACCCATGCTGACTTCGGTTCTGATCACCTTCCAGTAACCTTTGAAATATCCCAAGAAATAATTTGTAATCCCAACAGCTCTACTTTCAATTACCATAGAGCTGATTGGGAGCAGTATCGAACATTTATGGAATATAACTTCGATCCAAACATTCCTTTGCAAACCAAAGATGAAATTAATTATGCTCTTGAATCTCTGACTACTTCTATAGTTGAAGCAAGAGCTGCCTCAGTACCAAAATGCGAGGTTAAATTCGATTCAATTATAATAGACGATGATCTTCAGCTCTTGATCCGTCTTAAAAATGTCCGTAGGAGACAATATCAAAGAACACGCGATCCTGCCATGAAAGTTATCTGGCGGGATTTGCAAAAACAAATTAAAAAGCGATTCTCTGCCCTGAGGAACAAAACTTTTGAAAATAATATTTCTAAATTAGACCCGAGTTCCAAACCCTTTTGGAAACTCACAAAAATTTTGAAAAAACCTCAAAAGCCTATTCCAGCGCTTAAAGAAGGTGGTAAAATTTTGATCACAAATTTGGAAAAAGCTCAGAAACTTGCTAAGCAATTCGAGAGTTCCCATAATTTCAGTTTGGGTCTTACTAGTCCTATTGAGAATCAGGTTGCTCGGGATTTTCTGAATATTTTCTCTCGGGAAAATATTTTTGATGATTCCTGGGGGACTGATTTGGACGAAGTAAGGTCTATAACTAAACAATTTCAAAATATGAAAGCTCCAGGTGATGATGGAATTTTCTATATCCTCATCAAAAAACTCCCAGAGAGTACCTTGTCTTTCTTGGTTAAATTATTTAACAGATTCAAAGTGTTTTTTATGTTACTTCATACGCGAAGTTAACGATTTTCAGAGTTGGTTGGAAATGCTAACATGAAGCTTTAGTGTGATGATTTATTAGCTAGAGAATGATCTTTAGAAGAATGTAGGTGGATAGTTCCGTTAGAGTACGGCAGTATGAAAATTGAATAGAAGTTGAAAATGAGCGAAGGGCCATTAAAGCGACAGTTTTCAAGATGACGCACATTTTTGCCTAGCCCGTACGATGTACGCGGGGACTTGAAGTATGTCTCCAAGTCCACAGGCGAAAATGTGCGTCCCTCTTGTTGCTCATAAACTGACTGCGGCTGTGGAATAGTTCTAGCGACGTTTTCATCACTACCTAAAGCCCCACGTCGCGAGAGCATTTCCAGTCGATGGTGTGTTATAATGCAGTTCTTCTTTACCCAACTATTGTGTTGCTCTTCTCGTCATGACCAACGTGATCATCTCAGAGAGAAAGCAGTAGGGTGGTTGTTGCGTGCTGTACCATCATCAGCATTGTTGACGGCTACTCCCGCCTTGAGTTGTTACATTCAAAGTGTTATAACACACCATCGACTGGAAATGCTCTCGCGACGTGGGGCTTTAGGTAGTGATGAAAACGTCGCTAGAACTATTCCACAGCCGCAGTCAGTTTATGAGCAACAAGAGGGACGCACATTTTTGCCTGTGGACTTGGAGACATACTTCAAGTCCCCGCGTACATCGTACGGGCTAGGCAAAAATGTGCGTCATCTTGAAAATTGTCGCTTTAATGGCCCTTCGCTCATTTTCAACTTCTATTCAATTTTCATACTGCCGTACTCTAACGGAACTATCCACCTACATTCTTCTAAAGATCATTCTCTAGCTAATAAATCATCACACTAAAGCTTCATGTTAGCATTTCCAACCAACTCTATTTAACAGATGTTTCCATTTGGCATATTTTCCTGATAAATGGAAAAATGCAAAAGTTGTTCCAATTTTGAAGCCGGATAAAAATCCAGCTGAAGCTTCTAGCTACCGTCCAATAAGTTTGCTTTCTTCAATAGGTAAACTTTTTGAAAAGATAATTTTGAATAGAATGATGCTTCACATCAATACGAACTCAATTTTTGCAGATGAGCAGTTTGGATTTCGCCATGGGCATTCAACTACTCATCAACTCTTAAGAGTTAACAATTTAATTCGTTCAAACAAATCTGAAGGCCACTCAACTGGAGTTGCTCTTCTAGACATAGAAAAAGCATTCGACAGTGTTTGGCATGAAGGTTTGATTGCTAAATTGAAAAAGTTTAATTTTCCACTTTATATTATGAAATTAGTTCAAAATTATTTAACTGACAGAACTCTGCAGGTAAATTATCAAAATTCCAAATCTAATAGATTACCTGTTAGAGCAGGAGTTCCTCAGGGTAGCATTCTTGGGCCTATATTGTATAACATTTTCACTTCGGACCTCCCTGATTTGCCTCAGGGTTGCCACAAATCTTTGTTCGCTGATGACACAGGCATTTCCGCTAAAGGAAGAAGTCTTCGTGTTATTTGCAGCAGACTGCAGAAAAGTTTAGATATTTTCTCTTCTTATTTACAAAAATGGAAGATTTCTCCCAACGCTTCCAAAACTCAACTTATAATATTTCCACATAAGCCTAGAGCTTCGTTTTTGAAACCTAGTAGTAGTCACATAGTCACTATGAACGGAGTTCCAATTTCCTGGTCAAACCAAGTGAAATATCTTGGATTAATACTTGACCAAAAATTAACTTTTAAAGATCACATTGAGGGCATTCAAGCCAAATGTAACAAATATATAAAATGTTTGTATCCTCTTATAAACAGGAAATCCAAACTTTGCCTGACGAATAAACTTCTAATATTTAAACAAGTTTTTAGACCGGCCATGCTTTACGCTGTGCCAATATGGTCTAGTTGCTGCACTACCAGGAAAAAAGCACTTCAAAGGATTCAGAACAAAATTCTGAAAATGATTTTGAAGTTGCCTCCCTGGTACAGTACAACCGAAGTACATAGAATTTCGAATGTTGAGACTTTAGCACAAATGTCCAACAAAATAATTAATAATTTCAGGCAAAAATCGTTGCAATCCTCAATTGCAACGATTAATTCCCTTTATACTTAGATAAGATTTAGTTTTAGTTTTTAGTTTTAAGATATCAATTGTTATACTGACATGCAGGTTAAAAAACCTGTTTAAAATACTGAATTGCCAAGACATGAACAATGTAAAAACACTTAGATATATATCATAACAATTAAGGCTGGTACGTTACTGCAGTAACTGGAGCACCTAGGTTAAAATGAAATGTAATTTATTTTGAATTTGGAACAAATAAAGAGTTTAAAAAAAAAAAAAAAAATTAGAAGCAATCCTCAATGTGCTGCCCTTGCATGAACATGTGCAACTAGAAGTGGAAAGAAGGGCTCTAAGACTCAAAAGATCTAAAAAGGTAATGCCAATTGATCTTGTTGGTCATCTAAGCATCTTACAATACTTCCAAAGAGGACCAGTGATGAGTATGAATGGAGACTGGATGAAACCAGAGGAGAACTATGAAATTCCCTTCAACGTATGTGAAACGGCACGTTCGGATTGGGAAACTGGTGGTCCTAACATTCGTCAAGGCTCAATCATATTTTTCACAAATGGCTCGAAAATTGGAATACGAACAGATGCAGGAATCTTTGACCCCGGGACAAATATTTCAGTTGCGATGGGACATTTTCCAAAGGTGTTTCAAGTGAACCATACTGTGGAATATCACACTGTACGGTAAAAATGGAACTCAAATGCTGGGAAGAGCAAAGGGTGATGGCCAATTGCACATGCACAAACTGCAACCAGTCGAAAAGATTTATAACTCCTAATATAACATACACCAAAAAGCTCTTAGAGCTCAATAAAAGAGCTCTTAGTACATACACTAGCCTAGTAACTGGGCACTGTTCTAGTACATAGATATCACATTAAGAACATTGGTTGGGTTCAGAGTAATATCCATCGTTTCTGTAATTTGGAACGTGAAACCTCGGAACATCTGTTCTGCAGTTGTGGTGCGTAGATCCAAATTTCTTGGAAGTATTGGCTTACTTCTTAGTGATATTTAGTCTGCAAATCATGGAAATGTAGTTGGTTTTATAAACCATATTATACCGGACTGGGAAAAGATGTGTTCAGGCAATTAGCTGTCTACTCGTTAAATAGTGGTCGATTTGCATGATACAAACAGCAAATACGGGTACCACAAAAGTTCAAATAATGCACGGAGTGGTTTTTACTTCACTCCCCAACAAAAAAAATAAATAAATAACTGAACTCAAATATGAGTAACTCTTACTCAACTTTGAGTCGTTATCATTGGCCGTTAGAGTGATGCAAAATTTGAAATTTTCGCACCACAATACTTAAACGAATCCAAATCGGATCCTGACTAACCTCTCAAAATTTGAACCCATTTGGTGAGAAACTGAGATGGCACAAACCATTTGAAGTTTGTATGGGAATTACTATGGTAAAACCAAGATTTTTGTTCATGTCTATCTAATAATTCACCATATCATTCTGCTTCAAAAACTTTCAACTGTACTTGTAGGAAATTTTTCCAGCTACAACTTTGCAGAAGACCACTTTTTTATTAAATGCAAGAATCGAAAGTTTTAAATGGTTCAATGCGCTGATGTCTTATGATCATGCTCAATCAACTGCTCAGCAGGCAACATTGGTGTTTCTGGGGCATTGAATAGGACACAAAAATCATGGCTACTATGTCACACTGCAAAATGCAGTGTTGCCTACAGAGCAGCTGCTTGATCTTGTCATAAGTTTACCAATCTCTTAAATAATTAATAACTTTTTCCTGTCTCGTTTTACATAGAAACGATTTTCAGCAAAGTTGTAGCCGAGAAAATTTTCTATAAGAATGGCTGTAAAACTGCAGCTCAATATGGAAAAAGACTAGAAGGCAATGAACAAAAAGTTGAGATTTCCCATAGTAATTTACATGTAAACTTCAAATGGCTTGTGCGAAGTCTGTTTCTAACCAAATGAGTTGTAACTTTGGGAGGCTAATCAGGACCCGATTTGAAACCATTTAAGCACTGTGGAGCGAAAAAGCCAAATTTTGCATCAGTCTATTGGCCGTACATGCGGAATTTGTTTAGGAAAGTATGTCAAGTGCTGGTTGGTGAAGTCGTATTGCAAAGTGTTACAACCCTTCTATTAGGTATAAGAAAAGTACGTTATGTAGAGGTGGATAGTATTTAAAAGCAATCTGTTGCATTACGTAACATTTGAATGGGCACTAGCAATTCTTTTATTTATTGAGCATTACACGTTTTTAATATGTCAATAGCGATAAAGAGGTTAAAAAAAAGCTAAAATATCAACGTGTTGTTAGTAATATAGGGTGTTGCAGAATGTCTAAGCACGATTTAAAAAAAAACGATAACGTAACTTTGTTTACAGCAAATACGATTTTTATTTCGTTTTCATGTTCTCTATTGTATTCTTTTACAGTTAAACGTAGCTTCAGTCCAACAATTTTGGATACTTTTTCCCAGTTTTTCACAAACTTTGTAACGGAATCCGCTGCCTTTACATGTGTCCGCAAATATGCTTTGGTCAGGACCCAAAAAGTTTCGATTGGCCTAGCCTGGTGACAGTTAGGTGGATTCATCTCCTTGGGTATGAATTGGACTTTGTTGGCTTTATACCAGGCTATCGTGTCCTTGGAGTAATGAACCGACGCCAAATCCTGCCAAAACAATACTGAGGCGTCGTGTTTGCGGATCATGGGTAACAGACGCTTGTTTGAACACTCACGCACTTAAACATCGGTTGTCATTGTCTCCGTTGTCACAAACGGTTTGGAAAGCATACCACACTCACAAATGGCTTGCCCATAGCATTTATTTCGTTTTTTTTTCGGAAAAAAATCGACATATCCGCGTCGTCAACACTTCGGCCATCACGAACGGTGTAGTACTGATCACTAGGAAGAGTTTTGTAATCAAATTTAACGTATGAGTCCGTTGAGTCCATAATCTCGAACACCGATTTTCCGCACAGCAACTGGTCGTATAAACCTTTTTGGCGTTTAATAGTCTTTCTATATCTAGCATACATGGATGAATGAACGGTTTGTTTTCCCACTAATCTGTTTCCCTCTTGCTCGTACTCGTTCGATTTAAATGGTGTAGTAGTGTGCGCCGATTAAACTTCAAAAAGCTCTTTTACTTCCGAGCAGGGTGTCCGGACCTGCCGATTTATCGGTAGTCCTATCGATTTTCGATATGACTACCGATTCACAGACAAAAGGTTAAAAACTACCGATTTTTCACTTTTCCTACCGAGAATCACAGATTTTTAGTAATCTTGAAAAATATTCATATTGATTTCAACACGTTTTAAACGAAGAACAGAAGAACTGAAAGACAGTTACACCCCTCCCCCCCTCCTCCGCTCACAAAAGTTTCAATTATCGGGAAAGCCTTCTTCAGACGGCCTACCGATAACTACCGATAAAAGTTTTGAGAAGCTACCGATAATGAAAAAAATCAATCTGGCCACCCTGCTTCCGAGCCCTCGGTTTGACGGATACGGCTTGTTTTTACCTTCGCTTTGGCTTCTTCTGCTTCTTAATCGTCCTTAGACCCATTCTTGCCTTGGTCCGCTGGACGTTACACTTAAAAAAATTCACACGTTACCTTTATGTGTTCTACACTTCAATTTGCGCAAATTGCGAAACACATCCATTTCATGTGTAAAATCTTATAATAGAAATTATACCCGAACACTATAAGTTCAATTGTGATACACGTGGATTTCATGTGTTTCACATTTTGTTATCGACAGTCTGACACTTAATCATCAAATTCCCTTCTTTAAAAAGTATATTCTCGAACATATCTGGTTCGTGTGTCTTACTCTTGATAATCCCAGCAATATTGCATTTCATTTTATGATTTTTTTTTGCATTAATAATTCATAAAAGATAAGAAAAAAATACACTACACCTCTCTCCAATCGCGTCACTACACCAGGACCTAGGAGCCCCAGGATACTGTAAAAAACAGTTAAGGAGATATAAAGGTTTTCAGCTTTTGAGGATTTACTTACCATACCTGATCAGTTTTCTGTTATAAAGATGATCCAGCCAAGGCCTGAAAATCTCTCTAATGAAGCCAAAAATAAAGTTTACTGTCAGATAGAACTGACCAACTACTTCACACCAGCTGACAAATTTATCGCTAATGCGAAAAGTAATTATTGGCAGTAGATTAAAGCGTAAATTAATATTTTGTTGTACCTGGAAACTCTCGTAAGCGTTATAACTGTAGCAGCAACATACATTAGCATTGATTGTTACTTTGTTTAATACTTCTTTTGACACTCCTGCTACTGATTAGATCCATGTGCCATACACGTTAAATGCAATAGTAGAAAACAGTAGCGCAGATCCTATACTGAGATCCCATGAATTTCAATAAGTAAACACACGAATTTATGGTGTGATTTGTTTTGATTTCACCGACAGCTGGGACATGTGATTCTTGAACATTGATCCCATAAAATGCGAATGAAATTCACATGATATCATGGTGACTGGCAATTGGCAAAATTCATGTTTGAAAACACATGAATGGAACGAGTGGATTTTTTTGAGTGTACTTTTCAAGGATCCCACTTTTCTAGCCACGTCTCGAACCGAAGCCCTTGCACAATTTTCTGGTTCAGATTTTGGTCAGCAGGGTTCGGTTTACCTCCAGATGTTTGCTTGTCCTGGAAAGTTGCTTCATCACCATACTTCCGAATCGCGTTTCGAACGGCTCCGATGCTTACACCTTCCAATTTCACTAATTTACTCAGACAAATGTTGGAGATTGGGCTGAAAGTCTCCTTAATAATGATATTTAAAAGAAAATGGGTATAGTTCACCATTTGTGCACGATCTGTTTGCGCTTTTACAGAGAAATGCCTCGCATTGTCACGGAAATGTAAAGAACTGCAACTTGCGATACACGAAACTGTTGGTCGAAATGTAAAAAATGATTCAGCGTGATAATCAGCTGTTTAAACCTCGGTTTAAACGGCATCTGAAACAAGCAGGGGTGTTCGAAAGTTGTGCTTAGACATTCTGGGACACCCTATATTCACTTATTCATCTTTATGTAAATCCGACCTGAATGATTCATTATTGTGTGCTAGATCGATAAAGTGCGAACAAACGTCAAAAAACTAAATGATAATCGCTGCACTACACGCTAATTTCAACGCGTTCAAGATGCATTTTACCTAAAAGGTGCTACGAATTTTTCATCGGCGTGACATAAATTTATTCGGCGGCGTGGAAGATTTTACTTCGGCGGCGCGCCGGCTTATTTTCATCAGTGGCGGCGGCGTATGAAAATCGTCGGCGGCGGCGGCGTGGCGCGGCGGCGTACAGGTCTATATCTGACATGCTGGATTAGGGATCGTCGTTATTGTGTATTAGAGAATGCTTGCGCAAAAATACTAGGGAGGGAAGCGGATTCGGAACTTAAATGCCATTAGCCCAATACATATGTAGACCAAAGGTTCATCGTTGTATAATTGGCAATGCACCCGTGTAATGAATGGGTATTGTGGGTTCGAATCCCACCGGCAGAATTGCGACCTATCACAATCACGATCGCCAAACAGCTGATGGTAGTAACTAGAGATGTGCAAAACAGTTCAGTTCGCAGAACCGTTCCTTGTAGAACCATTCCGCATAAAGAACTAGTTCTTTGGAATCGTTCTTCGCTCTTACAGATTTTTTCGTTATTTGTTTGTTTGAAAAAAAAATAGAAATGGCAAAAATAAATCACAATCAATTGAATAATTTCCAAGCAACTTTTTCTTCTAAATAGAACAACCTATATTTTTGAAATCATATTTGAGTCTTTGGATTGTATTCAATGATTTATATTCGGTGATCATTTTTACTGTTATATAATACCACGATTTTCTTAAAGGTTATGATTAAGGAAATAATTTTCGAAACGTTCGTGGCCTTCAATCTGCTCCTTCTTTCGTTGCATATCTGTCCTGATTTAGAAAAAATGCGTTGAGAAACTGGTTCAACCGGACGCATGGAAGCAACACATGTAGCAGCATTTCCACCCTCACTTGAAAGAATTTACGCGTTGTTCTCTCGAGAAATATTCGATGAGGAGCTCTGTTCGGATGTTGTCTCGGAAACATCGTCTTGGTTACTGGTGCTGCTCCTCTCCATAGGAATCGAAGGATGTTTGCTTCTCAAATGCCGTTTTAAATTAGCACTGGAACCGGTAGACATTGCTATTGCACTATGGCAATAACGGCACTTTCCTTTACCATCATCCTGCTTCACAAAATGGTACCAGATGCCACTGGTAGCTCTTCCTCAACCAGCCATTGCAGAATTCTGTATGTCAGCGAATAGTGTTCTTTTACAATGAAAGACGTTTATTCTCACAGCTTCTTACTTCTGTTGAGCAAATGAATCAATAATTATTGACAGAGCATAAGCGTTTCGCAATGACGGGGATGCTCTGTCTCTTTTCTCCTATAGGAAATTCGTGCGTGAAACATGGCAGACTATTCCTTACTCTGTTGCTCCACTGAAGAAAACAATCCATGAGGAACTATCACTCTGTGCGTGAAGAACAAATCAAGCTAAAAATTGCATTAGGCCCTGAGTAACATTGACAGATTCTCTTTGTCGACTTTCTCTTTGCATCCCCTTGGCCATCTAAAGACATTCCCAGGCATTTTCAGCACACAGACCGATAAAAGAAGCTTATCTACACCGCAAAAAGTTTTCATATAGTTTCCATTGGGAACGCACATGATATTTTCCAATAACAAAATTAATGATTTTTATCTGAAATTCACATAACATTCATATGATCACATGAATTCTATGTGATAAATCACATAAATTTCATTGAACACATAAGGTTCATGTGATTTTGTAGTGCGATTCCCAATTATGAGATCATATGAAAGTTATGTGAAATTCTAATGGATATTTTCCATCGGGAATGTGATTTATTTTTTGAGTGTACAAACACAATAAGAAACGGTTATGTGCTCAAGTTATTAACGAAAGAGAAAGCCAACGAAGACAATCGATTAATGTTACTTAAGACCTAATGCAATGTTCAGCTTGAAATGCCCTCAACGTTAATTGAAAAAAAAAAATAAATAGAGATAAATGTTTATCCATTCATTACTTCATTATCTACCGAGCGAACAACGCCAACGGGAGAACTTATTGTCACAATAGACGAGTGCATGGATGGGCAATTCATTTTATTTTTCAAATGACGGGACGGGACGAATTGTCATGCCAAAGTGATGTTTTACCTCCTTCCACACACACGCTTATAAGATAAATAAACATCGTTAGAGTAAACAAAGTCGCTAGAACCGATGGAAACTATTTTCTATATCTTTACTCCAACAGTGTCTGTCATTTACGTGCATGTGAAAACAAGACCAAAAAAAAAAAACAATTCTTTCTCTCACTATCTTGCATGAAATCGAAAACATACCTGAGCTATTGTTCGTTCGGCATACATGTCGTTCTCAGTATTTTCAGTTCATTCTTTCTCGTTCTTGCTCTTCGTTCGTTCTTTCTCGTTCATACCGGGAGTACTCACCACTCAAAACGAACGAGAGCGACATACACTCTTTTTGTGAACTACCACTCTAATTCAGAACTACCGTTCTTTAAAAAAAGTAGAAGGGTTTGTGCCTAGGGGCACGAACGGATGCTTGACGTAGGACCGCTAGTGGATGGAACAAATGTGAACATTTAGTTCTTTTAATTGATCAATCATCAATTATATTAACCCTTTCCGTTTTTTATTTGTAAGCGTATCAAACTTGTAGTATCTATTTCAAAGAGAAAGTTGATGAAGAGAATCCAAGGGACTGTCAACTTGAGTATTTCGATTCATCTACCCGGCTTAAAAAGGTGTATTTTGATTTTTTTGTTATTTATGAATTTTTAAGGTTTGTGCATTTTGGTATTGAAGTGTATTCAATTCACCCCTCACAGGATTCTCTTCCGAATTATATGAATGGGGCGGGGCGGAAAGTATATCTGTTTCGCAGCTTAATATGGAAAAATACTAGAAGGCAATGAACAAAAAGTTGAGATTTCCCATAGTAATTTACATGTCAACTTCAAATGGCTTGTTCGAAGTCTGTTTCTAACCAAATGAGTTGTAACTTTGGGAGGCTAATCTGGACCCGATTTGAAACCATTTAAGCACTGTGGAGCGAAAGCGAATTATTCCAACTTCTCTCAAATTCTATATGGATTTTTAACGCTTCCTACCAGCGTGTTCTGGAAAATGGTCGAACGATGATTAATCTCACCAATACATTCGGGCCTACAATTCCACACCAGGTTGAGCCTTGATAGCTAGCTGCTTGCGGGAACCGATGACCTTGACCAGTGTCCAAATAATACTCTCTAACAAATTTTTGATGGCCCTGAAAAGGACCGTTTTGTAGTGATGGTTGAGTAATTCTGAGCTAGGTGTTCAACACGGATGAGGCTGTCGTGCTGTATGTCGTTTGGAGCGAGAGTGACACGCTTGGCATTGATGACCGACCCTCAGCGACTCACGAAGAGCTACTGATTCCGATCCATAGCATAGCGGTGCAGCTTCTTCCTCCTTTGATGGTTGCTTATGTGGGCTCTGCAGCTCGTTGTTACTGGAGAACAATTTTCAACGCCACAACACGCCGAAAGCACTGCTACTGCTGCTACTAATTTTGACGACCGAACAACACCACATAGTGGTGTGGTCGTTGGGAGCTTGTGGTTCTGAGTATGGCGATGAGTGTGCAAAATATTACGCAATTCCATCCTCCCTATTTGCACGCGCCCGAGGATCGGAGGCGAATGCCACTTCGACTTGTTTCGTCTACTTACTACTCTCTGACGACTGTGCTGGGGAAGCAGCATATGCATGTAGGTAATTGGTGGATTTATAAGTTAATTCGACGCTTTTGGACAATGCTGGACATTTACCAGTTTTTCAATAACTTCTTGTTGAAAATCAACATTCGGGAGCATTGTTATCAATGCGTAGCCATATTTCTGATCGATTGGTGATAAAATTATTGAAATTGTACCAGGGGCAGCTGAGTTATTAACGTTCAAAATCTTTCTTAATTTGTTACATGTTCCATTTTCGGTTTTCACAAAGTGTACCCCCACATATAGAAATCAAAGACGTAGTCCTACGTCAAAAGAACTACCGTTCTTTCACTCACTGCCGGGACCTAGTTCTTCTGAACCGTTCGAGAACGAAGCGCCTATCTCTAGTAGTAACGCTTTGTACATTCCTATCAATGTGCTCGTCGAAGCTCTCTCCATGACCATCTATCATGTTGACGAAAGAAGTAAAAAGCAACTGGTGAATGTCGTCTTCAGCGGTGATCCATTACCGATCTCGTCATTCCCGACAATCACGACACTCATATGTGCTCGTTTTGAAGCAGTTGCTGCTTTGCTTGCAAATGTGAGTGTGTTGATGAGTGAGCCCAACAGCTTCCGTTTAATGTTGCCTGCTTTGTTTGTAACTCACACAGTCGCGTCTGCCGAGACGAACTTGGAATGCGTAGGCATTGTTTTCATTTTCTTCTGTCGTTTCGCTTTTTCTCATGATCGTACTGCAGAAGTCTTCACTGTTTTCGTTGTGCTTTTCATCATCAGCAGCGAGTGTAACGTTTTGCTTGTGAGCAGCGATTATTTTTTGCCATGGCTCTAACTCTCACTGCGTGACAAAACGATCTGTCAGCGATAGTCGGTTGATGCGAAGACGAGTGTCACGTGAGTGTCATGATATTTTGCATCACTGCCCACCGGTGCCCTTAGATTTTTTCGCAAATTTTCTCACACACACCTCTCTTACCGATGATATGTGCTTACCTCCCAGTTTCTTCTAACTTTATTATAAACAATTAATATTGACTGAAAAGTCATTAACCGTAATTACAAATATATTCTGAGCGTTAGTGCAAATACAGTCAACTCTAATTATCACGATGTTCTATACTTCGATATGTAAGCACTTTTCTCTCTATGTCGATGGTATTCTCGGTCCATCCAAACGGTCTAGTATGCTAATCTAATTCCATATTTAGTATTTTTCTAAACGGGTTTTATCTCGATGGACCCTTGAATATCACGGGAAAAAAAGTTGACTGTACCTCAAAATCTACATCCGACATCTCAATCCAGGAAAATTTTGCAATCGTGTCTACCTCATTCCGAACTTTAATCCATCACGAACGCTAATTAAATAGAACAGCAAAACATTCAACTGAAACGGAGCACGAAAAAAAAAGACAATAATGGCTTGTGAGCAGCACTGGCCGCCCCTCACGACTTAATTGCTTGTGACTTAATTTAATCGAAAATGTAAACGCCTTCGGCCGGGCATGTCCGGGGCAACATTTGTACCATTTATTTCGTGCAACAGAAACATTCAGCAGTTTGAATTCGGAACACACACGCGACCCAACCACCCAGGCCAGCACTGAAAGGTCTAGCGAGACGAGCGAGTCACTCTCTCGTTATCTCGTGACCACTAGCCACTATTTTCCTCCTATCGTCTATGCCTTCTTGGCTCCAAATTTGGCTTTAAACGAGACCACCTAATGTCACTTCACACACTTCTTCCCCATGGCAGGGGTCCCTGCCCCGTCCGTCGTTTTAAGCCAACGACCTCTTGTTACGGATCGCAAGCAATTCATACGGTTTTAATTTCGGACTTCGGAGATAACTTAGGACCTTGCGTCGCGCCCAAAGTTTGGATAAGGTAGTCGCTAAACGATATCCATCGTTTGTCCGGTTCTGAGGAAAGGTCACACAGAGAGAAAGAACCCGTTCGACATTCCACAAATTGAGAAATATGCCAGCAGCCGTATAACTACTATGTTGTTGATGCGGTTGACAGGGACGTAGTCAGGATCAGATCCTTGAAATGGCTTGATTGAACTCTAGAACACTCTCTGACAGTGGCAATTCTGGGTATCTACCTTTGGGAAGGTATCATCGGATATCTAACGAGGTTCAGTGCGTACACTTCACTGTTGGTGAGGTGTGGCCAGCGTTCATGCTGATTCGAAATTATGTTGTTAGATCCAATTGATGATTGATTGATGGTGCAGCTTTTGATGTAGGTTTTTGCTTATAAACCGCTTGAGTGCTGTTTTGTTGTTGTTGCCGCTATTAAATTCGCAAAGTCAAATACCGGATAAAAAGCATGATCGGGTTATGGCACTGATTTTCGACCAATGCGTCTTTTATGGGCTCTTAGCCTAACATTGATGTCAGAATGTGCCGAAAATTAAAAAAAAACTTCAGAAAATGTTTATCCCCTTTAAAAACATCATTGCGAGTTGAACGAATTACCATTAAAAATAAAACGAAAGTAAAGTAGCTCACTCTTTGAATTGGATAGGCGGGCAGACAAGTGAGAACGATTAATAATGATTCATTTTTCTTTCTGTGGTTGATATTGCGATGCCAACCAACCGGCAGGTTTAATTCGAAGCAAAGGTGGAACAAAAAGTGGCCGAAAATGGAGGCTGTTTGTAGTATCATTACAATGGGAATATCCGTTTTTTGTGTGCGTCGTGTGGCTGCCGGTAACATAAACAGTGAAGTCATTCATTTCCTCTCGGAGAGCACGCAATATTTATCAATGCGTAGTTTAAAAAAAAAAAAAAGAACGCCCAAATTATGCTTAATCATTGTCGGTGACTTTTGAGGCATTATAGGTGATTGTATACGTGCGGTGATAGTGCAAAGGCCTCAAATTCCAATATCAATCTGAGTAAGAAATTAACCAGTAATAGACCCCCATACGGTAGGAGCAAATACACAACTTAACAGCAGCAGTGACAATGTCGCACATTTCCAGGGTCAGTTGTTTATAAACAGTTGCTACCGCGTCGTCAGCGATGCGCGCTGGCTTAACTAGGTGCTTCGAGAAAGGTCAAAGTAAACATTGGTGAGTAAGCATCCTACATAGCCGTTCCTACCGCGAGGAGCATTAATTCTTGTTAAAAAAACAGACACCGACTTTCCAAGAGAAAAACTATCTGTCTCGCTTTATATGTACATACTGGAGAAAAACTATTGTGTAGAGTTTAAGTAACAAATTCATGTATAAAAGGTTTCGAAGAATAAAGAATCGGGGGCAGTTGTTCTGATGAGTTTATTATCCGAGGTTTGCTAGGTGCGGACGAGCACAGTTCCAACCTCAGGATAACTGATTCATCAAAGAGCTTTTTCCATACAGTAGAAATGGAATTGAACTGTCTTTCATTTTACGGAGAAAGAAAGACCACGCGAGTTGTTGCTCTACGTTGGGCACTTCAACACGGGAGTGAAACATGGATGCGCAACGGAGTATGGGCGCTTCATCTGGTGACAGCGGTGGGATAAACCGCTATTTTCAAGTGTTGGAACGCCAAAATTTCGACTGGCTAAAATCAGTAAGTGTTAAAAAACCAAAAAGTGACTTTAATTAAATTACAAAAAAAGGAAAAAGTGAACTAGTTATTAATAAAGAGTACAGCACATTGGTGCACATCTGGTCAACTGTAAAGATATGGGGACTTCATCTGGGAACTTCATCGCAGACTCAACAAGGAATAACCCTGATCCTGCTCCTGATAGGGTGAGTACACAGTTAAAAAAAAAAATAAAAAATTGTGTAAAGTTCTGATACATTACCGTAATATAAATATTTTACGCGTACAATATTATAAATAGTATACATTTCATCTTTGTAAGCAACATTTATTGCTAGATGCTTAATGCTTAATCAACCACTTTAAGGGAACGTTAAATTAACTTAAACAAATTTAAAAGGCCAACAGGCAAATTTGAATAACAAAACACAAAACATGAAAAAAAAAAAAATTGTCTTGAATTTACGCTGAAAGCGTTTTTGATCCAATTAAATTCGTGAAAAGGCAAGATAATAGCAATATCGATAATTTAATAAGGGACTGAGGAACAGTCGCATTTTTTCTCGTTTGCTTCGAAAAACAAACAAAAAAATGGCAGAGTTCCCAACTGAAAGAGCTATTCAATGCATTCCAGAGTTCAGAGGTGCGGCCTCAGAATTACGATCGTTTTTATACCAGTGCGATTTCTTCGCTAAGAAATTGCCAGTAGAAGAATCGCATGAACCTTTAATTCAGGTAATTTTGATGAAATTGAAAGATCCGGCATCAGGTAATTTCAAACGCATTTATGCGGAAACATGACCCGAAGTGAGAACCAATCTCGAAAGACAATTTGGGACAAATGTTAAACTGGAAGAAATTTTTCAGAAAATCGAAACTTTGGAGCAAGGACCAAACGAATCCTTTCAAGCTTACAAAGATAGGGCATTAACATTAAAAGAACACGTGGATGAATATGAAGAAAATAATGCCAAAGGCAGAGAGTCATATGCACTACGGAATTTGAGGATACATTTTATGGGAGGTTTGAAAAATAGGAACTTGAAAAATATGGCAAAATCACAGAAAAATAACACCTTCAATGAACTAGTCAAATGTTTACAGGAAGAGTGTATCTACGAAAAACAAATTGAGGATATCGAAAAAAGACTTCAGTGTATTCACATCGCTGAAAAATCAAAATCACAAAGGAACCGAAATAATTGGGATAATCATGTTAATCAACCCAAATATTTTAACCGGTATCAACGAAAACATCAACAAAACAATTCTTTTGATAGAAAATTCAGACCTCATAGAGATTTTCCGAATAATTTCGTTAGGTCTAATCAAAGGCCGTTCAATGGAAATCAAAATGGTTACAGGGGCACGAGTTACGAATACCAAGAAAATAATAATTTTAGCAGAAATATGAATAATAATAATTCACCGAATAGGTCAGACAATTACAACAGGAATGATAACGGAAACTGCAACATAAATTACCAAGGTGAATACAGCAATAGATACAATGACGAAAACCGCAGAGAGAATTTCAGTATCAGAGATAATTTCAACACAAGACATAAAAAACTAAAATTCCGGAATCCTGGAAAGACACATGTTACAGATTCCCAATGTTTTCACGCTGGGATAAAATTTGACCCAATCATTACAACAAACCATAAATATCCAATGTTCGGTGGAAATAACGGAGATTTCTACTGGTATATGTCAACAGCAGAAAACCCGGAGTTCTTTTGCAGATACTATTTTAACACAAGTAAAACCGAAAATTTTATGCACAAAAGTATAGCATTGAAAGTGGGAGCAAAACTGATAAACCCACTTAGTGTGGCATATACAGAGATAGACGGAGAAGAAGAAGAATCATTTGGAGACATTTGGGTCAATTTAAAAATAGGCAGAAGTAACATACCAATAAAATTTAACTTAGTTCATAATTTAGCTGTACCAGCCACAATAGGCACAGCATTCGCAAGAGATCATATCGAAAGTATAGGTGGGAGCTTCAGATTTGCAATCTTCAAAAGCTTCTCTCATCCTATAAATAAAAAATATATTGATTATATACATAGAGAAAGTAGTGTGAAAGACATTAAACGATATGTGGAAATTGAACCATACGTTTTTAAAAAGGACATGGTAGGAATTACAGCGGACGAAAATATAATTGAGAGAAATAAGGAGCTTTCAAGTAAAAATAGTAATGAAATAGAATTTAATTTTCACGCAATAATGGGGAAACAAAATAAAAATAAGCAATATAATAACAGCGAATCAACCCTTTATAATATAATATCAAATAAAATAGCACTTAAAAAAATCTATTCTAGAGATAACTTATTTTTTGTCGAGATACCTACATCTAATAACCCCGCATATAGGCTGAGATGTTTACTCGATACAGGTTCATCAGTAAATCTGCTCAGATATGAAGCAGTCAAATCACTAAGAATAGACCAAGTAAATACAAATGATACTATAACAATAACGGGAATTGGTGGAAATACAAAAACAATGGGATCAGTTAACATAGGTTTAATCATAGGAAACATAGTATTCCCAGCAAAATTTCATTTAATGACACATTTATTAGTACCATGTATACTCGGAGGAGAGTTCCTTCAAAAACATGTAGCACAAATTGGAAGAAATTTTGAATATGCTATTTTTGAGCTTGACACTTGCAAGAAAAACTATAAAGAAGACGAGTATAAAGATTTTACACAAGTCCATACATTCAATGGAATGGAAATAGATGACCCGTCGGAAAATGATTTTTATCATGAAGAATATAATGAAGAAGGAAGTGAATATGACGACAGAGAAATGTTGGACTTAAATGCTGACATAGACTACGATATTGTCAAATACAAAAATATTAAAATGCTTCAAGGACACGAACGATATAATAAAATCTTCGAACAGATCGAACTTGATCATTTATCACGAAGCGCTTTAGAATCAATTGAATCAATTTTAAGTAATTTTAGTGATGTGTTTTTTCTTGAGGGTGATAAACTAACCCACACGGATGCGGCAGTGCACGAAATAGAAACTTCAACGAACGTACCCATTAATAAACGGCAATACAGATTCCCAGAAGCAACAAAAAAGCAAATTAATGAAGAAATCGAAGAAATGTATAGGCAAGGGATCATCAGACCAAGTAAAAGCCAACCAAAGAAAATGTAGAAAGTATACAAAAGATGAAAAGTCCGTCTACAGTGAAAGATGTTCGATCATTTTTAGGTACAATTAATTTTTATGGAAAATTCATTCCCAACATTGCAAAGTACAGGAAACCTTTGAACGATTTATTGAAGAAGAATGTTAAATTTGTATGGACACGTGAATGTGAGGAAGCTTTCGAAATGCTTAAAACATGCCTCATATCTGAACCTTTGTTAGTAAGGCCTAATTATGAGGATACTTTTGTCATCACCACAGATGCTAGCAATTACGCGATAGGAGCGGTGTTATCTAATGAGAAAACTGTCGATAGACCGATCGCCTTTGCGAGCAGGGCATTAATAGGTGCAGAAAGTAGATACCACACAATCGAGAAAGAATTATTAGCGATCGTTTGGGCGGTTGACTATTTTAGACATTTTATATTTGATCAAAAATTCATTGTTTACACAGATCACAGGCCTCTAATTTCAATTTGGCGGTTAAAGGAAACGTCACCCACATTAACAAGACTGCGACTTAAGTTGCAAGGTCTTAAATGTGATATACGCTACAAACAAGGGAAAGAGAACATTGTTGCAGACTTTTTGTCAAGGCTACCATGCACGAAGGAAAACAAAAACGTCAACCAGATTCAACCAACAAGTTATGGTCAGGGGCAATCAAGGTTACAACGTTGTAATTGTAAAAAAGGTAACGTAAACATTAAGAATCAACAACATACGTCGGTAGAACAAGAGCAGGTAGTTGCAGTCGTTACGCGACAGCAGCAAAGAATGCAGAGGCAGACAACCCAAACAGAAATAAACAACAAGCGATCAAGCGATTCCACTGACCAATATTTGAGAACTGACCAACCTCAAAGGAACTCAGTTTTTAATGAATTAGTTAACATGGATATAAGTGATAATGAAAACACCACAAAGAAAGATGATAACCACAATTTATACAATGATTTCAAAGCAAGCGTAGAACAATCATTAGTAAACACAGATGAACTTATGATTTCAGGGAAATTAACTAATGACTCAGCAGATGCTACATTAGTTATATTAAATAGTAGAACAGCCTACAAGGAAATTTCAACTCTGTGTAATTTACCACATGGATTGAAGGATTATGATAAAAATGGAATTATAAATATACCAAACGAAAAGATTGCAGGATTGATTATCGAGGGGAAAAATAACTCTTTGCTCAATGGTAAAAGTTTCCTAAAGAAACTCAATAGGAGCTTTATGGAAGGTCCTGACTATCTAAAGCAAGCAAAACATGTCCATATATTATCATTTCGCAAAATAAAACAGTTTGAAGTATTACAAATGATACATTTCATATCATTGAAATTTGATAAGAAAATTTCTTTGTACAATGCAGACTCCGAACGTATTCAAATAGAGGGTAAAGAAATTGAAACAATTTTACGAGAATTTCATGACGCACCCCTAGGTGGACATGTAGGAGCAAAACGTATGCGAAAGAGAGTTGGATCTCTTTTTACATGGAAAAATATGAGACGAGATATTGAAGATTATGTAAGAAAATGCGATTCGTGTCAGAAAACAAAATTTGCAAGTCCAACAAAATTCCAATGAAAATTACTACAACAGCTACAGAGCCGTTTGAAAAATTATTTATGGATATCGTTGTTTTACCCGGATCGGAATGGGGTAATAAATACGGATTAGTCGTTCAGGATGATCTAACCAGATATTTAATTGTCGCATGTATGGAAAACCAGGAAGCACAAACAGTAGCAAGAACTTTTGTCGAAAATGTAATCTGTAAATTCGGGTGTCCAAAAGAAATAGTGACCGATCAAGGTGCGAACTTCATGAGTAACCTCATGAAAAACATATGTAAAATTTTGAAAATTAAAAAAATCAACACAAGTGCATACCATCCACAGGCTAATTTAGTGGAACGTTCAAACAGAGAGTTGAAAACCTATTTACGACAATTTATTGGAGGGAATCAAAGAACATGGGACCAATTGATACCATACTTCAACTTTGAATACAATACAACGATTAACTCTTCAACAAATTACACCCCATTTGAGTTATTATATGGACGAAAGGCAAAAATTCCCACATCCATTTATAAAAAAGGTAATTCCACAATGGACTATTATTGATTACGTTGGTGAAATGAAGAGTATTTTGAGCAACATTCATTATAACGCAAGAGAAAACTTGAAAATATCAAAAGAAAAGCGGAAGGTTCAATATGACAAAAATTCAAATCAATGGCAACCAATGTGGGGAGATTTAGTTTTAGTGCAATCAAATCCTATGGGGGTAGGACAAAAACTACAGAGTATGTGGCGTGGCCCATACACAGTAATGGAAATTCCTAGTGAACAAACCGTGGTAATACAGAATGGGAAAAAATTAGAAAAAATCCACGTCAATCGTATAAAGCGATACAATGATTAATCAATGAACAATGAAAAGTACGCGGAACAAATTCGTCAGTACCGACAAATAATTATTTATTTATCGATTATTATGTACATAATATTTATATTATAATTAAGAATAGAGAGACACACATATTAAAATAACAATTAAAATTTGGATGTTACTCCAGGAGATGGCTATGAAAATGGAAAGAATACTGCGAGCAAATAATAAAAATATTAGTGAAAAAAAAAGAAGTGATAAACTGTAGCTAATGTATAAGAGGGATACATGGAATGTTTGTGAGAGAGTGCGTTAGACAAGGGAAGACGTTCCCGGAACGAATGATGTATATGGTGATGATTAAATTGAATAGTAATATAAACAAATAATAAGAATAAAAATCGAATGGATATTATTGACTAAATGATAATGACCCCGGGGTATGTAGATATAAAATTAAGTATTGTTGTTTGAAAATGAATTTATGGAATAACCAGAATGATAAGAGACAATTGAAAATTGTAAAGAAAAAGTATATATTAAATTTCAATTGGGATTAATAAGGAATTGAACAAAATTTTCTAAACATGCATATATGGAGATGGAAACATAAAAGCGAAGCTTCAGATAAAGTTTCAAGAAAATGAAAACAAAGGTAAAATCATATATAGTTAATAATAGTAGACAGTATTTTCTAATATAATTAGTGATGAAAACATTTCAAAGAGATACAAAAAAATGTCGACCTATATGTAATGCATGCAGTAATTGAATGATTAAGCTAATAAAACAAATGTATTCATCAAAAAAGAGCAAAATATTTTGCAGTACGATTTTGAATGGATCGAAGGGCAAAGGATTGACATTACAGCACACAATATGGGTTAAATTACTGAAAAACAGTTTCAGATTCATACAATAATTTCATAAAAAAAAGTAACGCGTTGAAAAATAATACTTACGATAATGATGAAAAAAAAAACGGTGAAAAACAAGATCAAAGTGGACAAGAATATTGTACCTACAAAGCACTTTGGACTAACTGTGCACTAGAATCTCACAGCGAGATTGAATACAAAACAATTTTGAACGGAAAATACCGTCAAAACACAGAATTAATATACTGTAAATGATCCCAGAGTCGTAAATGATGTTATGGTTGACAATTTATTAAAGGCCGTTTTATTTTTTACAGACCGTTACAGATCTGGAGATGAACAATTGGACAATGGCATTCGGAATCCAGAATGCACGAGAATTTATGAATGAGTCTAACTGAAATTTAAGTTTACTTACAGATACCCACCATTTCCTCTCAATTAGCGAAGACGAGCACTTGCAGCAATTTGGCCACTTACAAGACATTAATTGAATTGACTAAATAAAAACATAAACGTATGGCCAGAGGAACCTGGAACCGAGCATAAATGAATCGAATTACAGATACGTGCCGTTTTAAACCTCATTAGGAGAAAGAGAGTACTTGCTGCAATTTCATAACGTAGCCATTCAGATGCTTTGATTAATTGGTGAGTTACAACTACAAACAAAAAGAGTTAAACGAAGTCAGAGAAAAAGTAGGGTAATAAAATAAAAATACTAGCAAAACATGATGAAAGATATCAGAATTAGAAGTATGGCACAAAGGAACAAAGTTAAGAGTAAAACAAGAAGTGTAATATCGACAATCAGATAAGAATGTTCAGTTAAAATAATTAATTGTGAATTTGTTTGCTGCAAATAGATAGTATACTGATTATTTATTGTGTAGATGAAAATATAAATTTGAAAAAAATAAGAGCAGCAAGCAACTAACGCAGAATATTATTAATCATATCATGTCAATGATATCAAAGTATGTAAGCCAAGTTAAAAAAAAAAATAATAATTATAGTTGATTCAAAAGATGAGTAGAAAATAATTTGAATATACCAAAGTTATAGTTTAATGAATGTTTTAGAGTGAAATTGATAAAAAAATAAATTATAGAAAAGAAGATTATTGATGATACAGTGAAAAAGGGAAAATCGATTTTGAATATCCTTGGATGTACCAGGTGGCGAATCTAAGAGACCGTCAACAGCGAAGGAAGAGTCACATTCACAATGGCTAGATGACAATCGAAAGACAAATCATGCGGAAGATTGAAGATTGACGGTGTTGGGTAGGATCATCGGAAAAGTATAAGGAACAGGAAGATGGAATCGAGTGGTTTATCGAGGATAACAGAATTGATCAACACATTATACTGTATAGATGAGCAATCTTTGGCATAAGCTCATCACACAGCATCTAAAAAGAGAAACTACTTCAGCAACGGTTTCGCAAACATCATCATAAAACTACAGAACATACAACGTAACGTTTGATATGACATCATTAAACATCAAACTCAAAAATGGCAATGAAGCACAATCAAGTACACAACTAACGCATGGTATGGCACAAACAATAAATTGACTAGCTGCATATATAAACACAGATAGAAAACAGTGGTGGATAAAATCCAAAACAAGTTTACATCTTATAACGAAAATCATCGAAGATGTAGAATCATACTACACCATAGAGAAAGTTGAAGTTCTAATAAGCACTAAAAAGTTTCCAACAGAAACATACATAATGACGAGATGCGATCAGTACAAGACATAGATATGAAAGACGATGAAGAGTAACCTGAATGCGGCAAACAACGAATCATAGATGGCGGGGAATGGCAGATACACCCACACCTGATATTTGATATCAACCAAATGACGAGTCAGGAACAGTTTTCAATCCCATGGATGAACGAGCAGAAACGAAGGAGCTTTTACGAAAGGTACAATTGAGGATCACCCTAAGGTTAGGAGAAATATGGCAACAAGAAAGCACGAAATTTTCAAATCGAAGCTTATTGATAATATTTTTTGCAAAATGATTCTCAAGCTCAGTAAGTAAGGGGGGATGCAACAACCCCAAATTCTAACATCAATCCTTATAGTGAATTATTCATAATGGTTCTATACAATGTTAACGTTAAATATCAATTGCAAAATAATGGTATAACTCAACTAAACGCATAATTAACGTAAGTCAGTTAGGCAAATTAGGTTTTATTTTCCCGCGCAATCTTTTGTGATCAATCTTTTCTAGATTAATCTCAAGCTCAATAAGTATAGGGGGATGCAACGCCCCATTTTCCTTAAACCCAAGATTCACTGACTCAGCGTAAACGTAAGCATAGAAAAAATTAGCAAATGAATTACCACCACACGCCAAACAGGTGAGAATGTTTTCATTCGGTTATGTAAACGAATAAACATTGAAAGGCAGCGTAGCGTTCATTGTGACCCTCCAAACAAGGAAGTTAAATGGGAACAAATAACAGTGTCATACAGAGTAGCAAAATTAAAAACCAATATAAACAAATGAAGACGCCAGAGTATATCGCTACGTTCGAACAGGGGATATGACTCATGAGAGAGACTAGAATATATGCTTATCAATTATTGAATGAACACTATGTACTAAGAATTAAGAGGGGGAAAATGTCAGCCATATGGAATGTTCTATTAACAGGCGGGTTCAGGTGACTTAAGAAAGGCACAGTAGGAGTAAGAACCATAATAAGAAGATCAAAAAAAATAGCAAATATAAAATAGTTACCAGCGCATATCCTTGAGAAGAATCTCTTCGATATTATTCTCAAGCTGGTTAAGTAAGAGGGGATGCAAAGGCCTCAAATTCCAATATCAATCTGAGTAAGAAATTAACCAGTAATAGACCCCCATACGGTAGGAGCAAATACACAACTTAACAGCAGCAGTGACAATGTCGCACATTTCCAGGGTCAGTTGTTTATAAACAGTTGCTACCGCGTCGTCAGCGATGCGCGCTGGCTTAACTAGGTGCTTCGAGAAAGGTCAAAGTAAACATTGGTGAGTAAGCATCCTACATAGCCGTTCCTACCGCGAGGAGCATTAATTCTTGTTAAAAAAACAGACACCGACTTTCCAAGAGAAAAACTATCTGTCTCGCTTTATATGTACATACTGGAGAAAAACTATTGTGTAGAGTTTAAGTAACAAATTCATGTATAAAAGGTTTCGAAGAATAAAGAATCGGGGGCAGTTGTTCTGATGAGTTTATTATCCGAGGTTTGCTAGGTGCGGACGAGCACAGTTCCAACCTCAGGATAACTGATTCATCAAAGAGCTTTTTCCATACAGTAGAAATGGAATTGAACTGTCTTTCATTTTACGGAGAAAGAAAGACCACGCGAGTTGTTGCTCTACGTTGGGCACTTCAACACGGGAGTGAAACATGGATGCGCAACGGAGTATGGGCGCTTCAATAGTTCCGGAGTGATTCGAGATTTGGGCGTACTTGCTTTTGTAAACAAACTGATTTATCGCGAATAAATGCTCATATTCCTCACTCAAATGATACTTTTACGCTCACTTGGGCTCCCAATATCACGCGTGAAAGTGGAATAATTTATAATGCATGATATTGATTTTATAAGCTCCTTTGATATTGTGAGACTATTCACAACATGCACTGGCGTAGCTAGAAAATTTATCTGGAGGGGGCCTAGGGGGGCCTGCTGCACTTTTTTAATTTTGGAAAACTGGATCACTATTGTTTCACACAATGGTGAAACAATAAATTTGATTATATTTATTCCATACGAAGATACTCGCGTGGGAGAGCCTTTAACGCTTACTGATTTGAACAAGCAATGATCGTTTATTCATGGTTTTTGTAATGAAATCACAGTTTGGTTCTTGTAAATGTAAGCATCTCAAACTAAAGAAAATTATCAGATTTGGGTAATTTCATGAATTTTGTAACTAGCTTTTTTTTAGATTTTGAATGTTTCACCATCAGTCAAATCTCAGGCATAAGAACCAAAATTAAATTTTAGGAGTTTGAATTTTATAATTATACAAAATTCTGGCTGTTTTAAGGTAAAGTGCACACAGAATAAATTTAATACATTTAGGACGTAAGAAAATGTTCAATATGCACAATTTTTTGACGTAGGACTACCTCTGTGAATTATATATGGGGGTACACTTTGTGAAAATCGAAAATGAAACATGTAACGAAATTATGAAAGATTTTGAACGTTAATAACTCAGCTGTCCCTGGACCGATTTCAATAACTTTAACACCAATCGTTCAGAAATATTTCCACGCAATGCTTTTGACTGTTGATTTTTCAACAAGAAACTAGTGAAAAAATAGGAAACGTCAAACATTGTCCAAAAGCGTCGAAATAACTAACCAATCCACCATGCATATGCTGCAGATGCACAATTCTTAACATTGTGAATGTTAAAATAAAAATAGTTTTAGGATTCCAAACCCATATGTTTTCAAGATTTTGTAACTAATAAAGCATAAATAAATTCTTCGAATTCAAATGCAAATAAAAGTCAACGAATTGAGATCAATTGTCCTAATTACAAGATCCTTCCGAGACAGTCATTTCATAAAAAAATTTAGTACATTAATATTAAAAACAAATAAGAATTTTAAAAATTATAGAATGTTTGACCTAATCAAAAGTTTCAACCAAAAACTCCACACAATAAATGAGCTGAATAAAAAATTTCGATGAAATTTTGTTCAAAATAAATGTAACAGATTTAAAAAAAAAATTCAACATCATAGACTTAGACAAGTTTGGAATCTCCTGGTCTTCAGATTTCGTAATTCAAGATCTTAGATTCTGAGATTCACAGCATTTATCGAGAGAAAAATTCTTCTAGATAAGAGAGTAAGAAAAAATAAAGATTTAAAAATTTCGAAAAATCTTGACATGTGGCAAAAATTGTGAATAATCTGTTTAAAATTTAAAAGAATTTTTTTGATACCGGATTTTGATTGTCATGATTCTGATATTTCATCTCACTGCGTCCTAGCAAGAAGAACGGTCGACTTGTTTCGCGCTCCGTTAATTTGGAAGTTTTCTCGCTATTATCTGACGTAAATAATCAGTTTTTTCTCGCTTAGTGATTCCTGGCATAATTCCCGATAAATTTATCAAAAGTGAGTTTTTTTCTGAGAAGAAAGTGTGTTTTCGGCATCATCGGAAGGAAAATTGTTTTTGCGATTGCCAATTCGCCAATCATTTTGCGCACCATCGGTGCGTGGTCACGCATACCTGTGCACACGGATCATCGTCATCGAGTGTCAGCATCTGCCTCCACATTCAAACCGCTCATCCATCTCGTGTGTTCAGCTGAGTGCCGAGCTTCATACAAGCACACACCAACGAAGACCGCCCGCACACGCGGATCGAAGATCATCAAAGCTGCGCGTCGCTCCGCTGCTGCTGTGTAAACGCTCGGTGGTAGTAGTATAGGATTATCAGATAAGTTTTTGTTCTTGTTTCTTTCTTTCTCCCATCAGTTAAATTTTAAGTTTGTGTTTCTGTGTTTGTATTTTTTTTTCTCGTGTATTGTGTCCGAGTAATTTTGATTATCGTTGCAGTGGTAGAGCGTTTTTCGCTCCCACTAGTACGGCAAAATGGACATTTTGTCGGAAGACGAAATGGACGTTTTGTCGGAAGATGACACCACTTTGCCACGCGATAGCAAGAAGGGTCGAAAACGTCTGTCATCCCAGAAATCAGATGATGCCATCCCTGCTTCGTCATCTCAGTCTGGTAATGGACAGGGACAGATAAGCCCCCGATCGCGAGCCTACCCAGAAGACTCGACTGGCCCATGGGTTGTTTACTTTCAGCCCAAAAAGAAACCTTTGAATGTAATGCAAATTACTAATGATCTGACGAAGCGGTTCTCGGCAGTGACCGAAATCTCGAAGGTGAGGTACAATAAACTTCGCGTTGTCGTCTCTAACCTGAAACAAGCTAACGAGATTGCTGCCTCCCAGCTCTTTACACTCGAGTATAGAGTGTACATCCCAGCTCGTAATGTGGAGATCGAAGGTGTGGTCACCGAAGCGAGTCTGACCCCCAAGATCTTGGCGAAGCAAGCGGTTGGCCGTTTCAAGAACCCCTTGCTTCCCACGGTTGAGATACTGGAAGTCCAGAAGCTGAACTCAGTATCTTTCAGCGAGGGTAAAAAGAGCTTTACCCCCACAGACTCGTTTCGGGTGACCTTTTCTGGTTCAGCCCTTCCTCACTACATCGAGTTGGGAAAACTTCGGCTACCTGTGCGTTTGTTTGTTCCTCGGGTCATGAACTGCCAAAACTGCAAACAGTTGGGACATACGGCCTCTCACTGTGGCAGCAAGGCACGCTGTTCCAAATGCGGGGAGAAGCACGAGGATGGCGCCTGCACAGTCACTGCACCAAAATGCGTGTACTGTAAGGGAACTCCTCATGGTCTCTCATCGTGCCCGGCGTACAAACAACGCGGGGAGAAACTAGAACGCTCTCTTAAGGAGCGTTCCAGGCAGTCTTTTGCAGCAATGCTAAAAACAGCCACACCATCAACCAACGACAAAAATCCCTTTGCTGTTTTGTCTGATGACGAGTCTGACTCTGACTTGGCTGAGGAGGGAGTTTCTTTCAGTTTTCCGGAAGGTTCTGCACGGAAACGAAAACGCATCCGTTCGCGGAAAGTTGCAGATAAGGAACCCCAAATCAGCTTGCCCAAATCAAGGAGTGATGGAAAAAAGGAAGTTTCAACTCCTCCTGGTTTCCGCAGAACTGACTATAACCAGAACTTTCCATCTCTCCCGGGGACATCAAAAACCCCTGATGGCCCATTTTTAAGAACAAAAACCCCTTCTTCATCCGGGTTGTTCTCATTTGATAAAATTGTGGACGATATTCTCAAGTACCTCAATATTTCTGATCCTCTCAAAAGCATTGTTCTGGCAATGCTTCCTTCTGTGAAGACCCTCTTGAAGCAATTGACATTGAAGTGGCCCCTCATTGCAGCAATCATTTCCTTCGATGGATAATTTTCCTAACGAGGTCGGGGATTTGATCACTGTTCTACAGTGGAATTGTCGAAGTCTCATTCCTAAATTAGATTCTTTTAAGTTTTTAATTCACAATAATGATTGTGATGCATTTGCTGTTTGTGAAACTTGGCTCTCTTCAGATATCGATCTTCCTTTTTATGATTTTAACATTATTCGACTGGATCGTGAGGATTCGCGTGGAGGAGGGGTACTTTTGGGGATCAAAAAGTGCCATTCTTTCTCTAGAGTGAATCTTCCACAATTTACAGGTATTGAAGTTGTCGCATGTCAGGCTATTATTAAAGGTAAGAGTCTTTGTATTGCTTCTGTTTATATTCCTCCTAGAGCCGTTGTTAATCGAAAACAACTTTCAGATATATGTTCAGTACTTCCTGCTCCACGGTTGATTATGGGAGATTTTAATTCCCACGGTACAGGCTGGGGGGAACTGTATGATGACAACCGTTCTACTTTGATATATGACCTCTGCGACAGCTTTAATATGACAATTCTTAACAATGGAGAAGTAACACGTTTGGCTGGACCATCCTCGAATGGAAGTAGATTAGACCTCACACTTTGCTCTAACTCATTATCGTTGGATTGCACGTGGAATGTGATCCAAGATCCCCACGGTAGTGATCACTTGCCGATCAAAGTTTCAGTTGCCAGTGGGTTCAATCCGTCGGAACCCGTTAACGTCGCGTACGATCTTACCCGTAATATCGATTGGACAAATTTCAAGAATGTGATAGAAGATGCCCTAACGTCGGTTGAAGGGCTTCCACCGTTGGAGGAATATAACTTCCTCTCCAATCTGATCTTGGACAGCGCGCTTCAAGCTCAAACTCGGCCGGTTCCAGGAACGTCTTTCAGTAGGAAACCTCCTTCCCCTTGGTGGGACCAGCAATGCACTGAGGTTTATCGTAAAAAGTCCGACGCGTTTAAGCTTTTCCGGAAACGTGGAACACCCGTACATTTCGAAGCGTACTCGGCTCTTGAACGCGAACTCAAGAGCCTCATCAAAGCCAAGAAACGCGGATACTGGCGGCAATTCGTGGACGGATTATCGCGTGAAACGTCGATGAATACGCTTTGGAATGCGGCGCGAAGGATGCGTAACCGGTCTTCAAACAACGAGAGCGAGGAGTACTCCGATAGTTGGATTCTCAAGTTCGCGCGAAAAGTATGTCCTGATTCTGTGCCGGCACAGATGATTCCTCGCGAAACGACGAATTCGGTAGACGAGATCAGCCAGCCTTTTTCAATGCTGGAGCTCTCACTCGCGCTCCTTTCGTGTGGCAATTCGGCTCCGGGGGCTGATAGAATCAAGTTCAACTTGTTGAAGAACCTCCCAGACGTCGCTAAGAGGCGCATGTTGAACTTGTTTGGTCAGTTCCTGGAGCTTAATATTGTTCCGGATGATTGGAGGCGGGTGAGAGTTATAGCCATTAAAAAGCCTGGAAAACCCGCGTCAGATCACAACTCGTATCGTCCCATTGCGATGCTATCGTGTATTCGAAAATTGTTGGAGAAAATGATCCTTTTTCGCCTGGACAAATGGGTTGAGTTGAACCACCTACTCTCAGATACTCAATTTGGTTTCCGTAGGGGCAAGGGAACGAACGACTGTCTCGCGTTGCTTTCCACTGAAATTCAGTTGGCTTTTGCTAATAAAGAGCAAATGGCTTCTGTCTTCTTGGATATTAAGGGGGCTTTTGATTCAGTATCGGTTGAAGTCCTTTCAGACAAACTCCACGCTTGTGGCCTTTCTCCATTAATTAATAACTTTTTGTACAATTTGCTGTCAGAGAAACATATGAGCTTTTCTCATGGAAACTCTACAGCTTCACGATTTAGCTACATGGGTCTCCCCCAGGGCTCATGTTTAAGCCCCCTTCTGTATAATTTCTACGTCAGAGAAATTGACAATTGTCTAAGGGACAACTGCACGTTGAGACAACTTGCAGATGACGGAGTAGTGTCTATGACAGGACCCAGAGAGGCCGACCTGCAAGGACCCTTACAGGATACCTTAGACAATTTGTCTACTTGGGCTATCCAGCTAGGTATCGAATTCTCCACGGAGAAAACTGAGTTGGTCGTTTTTTCTAGGAAGCATAGCCCAGCACAACCAAAGCTTCAACTTTTGGGTAAACCGATCACTCATTCTATGTCCTTCAAATATCTTGGGGTCTGGTTCGATTCAAAATGCACCTGGAGATCCCACATTGAGTATCTGAAGCGGAAATGCCAACAAAGGATCAATTTTCTCCGAACTATTACCGGAACGTGGTGGGGAGCCCATCCGCAAGATCTTCTAACGTTGTACCGGACAACGATTTTATCGGTTTTAGAATACGGTAGTTTTTGTTTCCAGTCGGCGGCTAAAACTCACATCATCAAACTGGAACGGATCCAGTATCGCTGTCTTCGTATCGCGTTAGGATGCATGCACTCGACTCATACGATGAGTCTCGAAGTGTTAGCGGGCATGTTGCCACTCTCTGATCGGTTTTCGGAATTATCCCTCAGGCTCCTCACCCGTTGTGAAATTATGAACCCACTGGTGATTGCAAACTTTGAGAAGCTTCTTGAGCTAAACCCTCAAACTCGTTTTATGTCATTGTACTACGTGTACATAACACAGGATGTCAGCCCTTCGCAGCATAATCCCTATCGTGTTTGCTTCTCCGACTTCGACAGTTCTGTTCATTTTGATTTATCAATGACGCAAGAGATTCGCGGAATCCCAGAGCATCATCGTTCCATGATTGCTCCGTCAATTTTCGCTGCAAAGTTTGGCCAAGTTGATTCCGCAAGATCGTTCTTCACAGATGGATCACTAATAGAGGCGTCCGCAGGTTTTGGTATTTTTAACGAATTTCATAGCGCCTCTCGAATGCTTCATGCTCCTTGTTCCGTATATGTTGCTGAACTGGCGGCAATACATTATACGCTAGAAACGATCGCCTCACTTGCACCAGATCATTATTTTATTTTTACGGATAGTCTCAGTTCTGTCGAGGCTATTCGCTCCATGAGGCCGGTAAAGCACTCCTCGTATTTTCTCATGAAAATACGACCCAAGTAACACATAAAACCTCTTTTGAAAAAAAATTAGAACGGATTGTTGTATAAATGTATTATAAGAGATGCAGAAAACATCCTACGTTATATATGAGGTTTAAAGATGTTTTCTTCATACTTCTTCGATTCAACATTTTTCAAAATAGTTTTCTTTTGCTTTTATCTTAAAATGTTATTTGAAGGTGCATCTTACTGTTTTAATACCACTATAAAACTTGTCGTGTACAAAATCAATCCAGATTGACGTAAACATTGACGGTGCCATTGAGCCGGACTGTCTCTTCATGCCGTGATTGACAGTTTCTTATGAGGTATTCGGAGGTTTGTTATAAAGAAAGTTGAAAATACTTTTTTATGACATCTCATAAATTAATACAACTGAAAATGTGCAGGTTGTCTTATAAGGAGTTGAAAATACGTTTAAATAACATTCTGGCAATTAGATGTACGCTTCACTGCTAACAAAACGTCTTCATGACGGATCGAAGGCGTGTTGAACGAGAAAATAATTTTCATGCCATTGGCAAGAACATGATAGATATTTATAACAAGCCTTTCATCAAGCGGTGTTGGTCTAGTTAGGTAGAAACAAGTTTACCACACCAAGGACCAGTGATCAAATCCCATGCTCAAGATTTTTTTATTGTTTTTTTTTTGTCGCTGGTTTTTATGATGTTTCCAAAATACATGTTATAAGACCAGTATTTAGTTGTATAAGCTCCGCGTATTGCGCTTTTTAGGTTGTATAAATGTATTAAATGATGTATATTAAAGTATTAGTGATTCTTTGCGTTAGTCATTACAAAGTATTTTCAACTTCTTTATGACAAGCCGTGTTGCTTGGGGAGAGCTTTTAAGTGCTTTATCTTTAAGATCTTTTGTCATCACCTTTGCATGGGTCCCATCTCATTGCTCGATTGCGGGCAATGAGAAGGCGGACTCGCTTGCAAAGGTGGGCGCTATGGAAGGCGATATTTACGATCGACAAATCGCCTACGACGAATTTTTCTTCATTTATCGTCAACAGTCACTCGCCAGCTGGCAACATAAATGGAGTGAAGGGAGTTTGGGACGATGGTTGTATTCAATTATCCCTAAGGTGTCGAAGTGTCCCTGGTTCAAAGGTTTGGAGGTGGGTCGAGACTTCATTCGTGTGATGTCTCGCCTCATGTCCAATCACTATTCACTAAGCGCTCACTTGTTCCGTGTTGGGCTGGGGGACAGTAATCTCTGTGAATGTGGACAAGGTTACCAGGACGCAGATCACATTATTTGGTCATGTGCTGAGCACCGTGGAGTCAGATCCGAGTTGTACGATTCCCTTCGGGCTCGAGGTAGACAACCTAATGTTCCAGTTCGGGATATTTTGGCTAGACGCGATCTGGAGTTTATGCAACTCATATATGTTTTCTTGAAGAATATTAACCATAGATTGTAAGTTTGATTAACCTTGTGTTTAGTTTGTGTTTTGTATGTGTGTGTGTATTTTTTTTTTGTAGATTTGTTTCTGTAATAATTGTATAATTACAGAGTTGATATAACGTCGATAGGATTAAGTATTTGTTTTAGAAATAGTGAAATTTTTTAATCATAAATCATACTCCAAATCTCCTTTTCCCTCTCCCGATCCAAACAATTGTCATCCACTAACCTCGAGAAGACCGCGAGTAATCGGTTCCAATCCTTTAATTTTAGATTTAAGACATTTATAATGTACAAAGAAAATGATAACTTGGCTCTGTAAAGTTTATTCAAATGAGCCTGTACAAATAAAGTAATTAAAAAAAAAAAAAAAAAAATGATTCTGATATTTGAAGAGAAAAAAAGTAATAATGCATTTATCCAAGATAATTGTTTATTCGATGCATCGGACTAACTAACATTCGGAGTTATATATAAAATCAAGATTTAACTATATTTTTAATCGAAAGAAATGAACTCGAAACTTGAATGATTGTGTCCCTGTTTATAACTAGATAGTAATTTCACTTATTTTTACAAAAGTTATGATATTTTTAATATTTTAAATTTAGTTAGTTGTGGTATCATTTTATTATTTACACGTACTTTATTCAGGTAAGAGCTTTTTCAGGTAATTTATTTAATCAAAGTACACAAAAAAAGTACGGAATTTTTTTATGCGCTAATCCGTGCAAACTATCCTGCAGCAGAATTCCGGGCATAAAATTCATCGCAAATAAAGAAATTTATACTTATTAGGTATATGCAGAAATTGAAATCTCTGCCCGAAATTCAGTTGCAATTGTTTGACAATATAGCTAAATCACCAAGGCACGGGTCTTCCCTATAGAGAATGTACAAATATGACCATAAAATCAAGATTCATTATTCAAGATTACATCTGATTCCATTAGCTGGAAAACTTTTGAATACTTCCTGATCAACCTACAACCTACCAAATATCCATATAACTTTACTAATATCTTCGAATATTTCCTGCTGTCTAGGAAGGATGTCTGAAATAATGTCGTTTGACTTATGCAAGGTTTTCCAAAATTTCCTCAACGAAGTTCCCTGAATTTATTCCAAATTCCATATTTTTTCCATCTCTATTAATTATACAAAGATCTCTTCTGGAAAGACACCTAAAACATCTACAAATATTCTTCAACACATAGAAAGTTCCTTGAAATTTAGCGAAGTTCCCAAAACCTCCAAGAAGTTCATGGAGCTTTTTTGGAGTAAGATCTCTGACAAACGACAACGAAGTTCCCTAAACTCAAGCGAAGATCCCTGAAGTTCTTCGAAGTTAAATGATCTATTTTTAGATCTTTTACAAAAGTTCCTGAACTTTTTCAAAATTCCTTATACTTAGATGAAGCTTTACGCAGCTCCTAAAAATGCTACGAAATTCGAAAAACTTCTACAAAGCTTGCACTTCTACGTTGCCCGTTGATTTTCCGCAATTGATTTGATATAATATCATTTCTCAAAATTGTTTCTTCTAGTCCAGAACATAACAAAAGTAATCAACATAAAAACTTTGAAAAAATCTTTGTTGGTGGTCCAATTTTATTAATCGCTGTTAAATAGTAGCATCGAACTTAACAAACTTGACAAAATACCGGTAAGTCAAAAAAAAAAAAAAAACACCAAAAATTCTGGAGGGGGCCTAGATAACTCTGGAGGGGACCTAGATAATTCTGGAGGGAGCCTGGCCCCCCTGGCACCCCCATTAGCTACGCCAATGACAACATGTAAAATTTTAGCTACAACTTGACTCACACCAAAAATGATTCCGTTGCACATCGTTTTCTTAGAAAGAGAAAGCATAGTTTGTTATCTCTGTTTACTCTTCACAGATGGCAGAAACGAAGTTACTGCTGCCAGAATTGGTTAAAGGCATATAAGAGCTACCTCATGTTAGGCGAAACTCATTCATAAGCCACGCTTATGAAATTCATATGTATCGTTCATAAGCCGAGCCTTATGAAATTCTTAAGATTATTTGCTTCAGTGTAGCTCCCATCCAACGGCTTAACTTCTCTTCCGAAGGAAGACGTGATCAGAGATTTCAATGCCTCAGAAAAATCCCACCGACCTCGGCTGGGGATTGATCCCAGACCCATTGGGGTGAAAAAGCAGTCACGCTTACCACTACACCACCGGTGCCGGCTAAGTAGTGTCTAATGAACTGTTGTTTATTTTTTCCCTTAGTTTTGCGTTTATTCAGGTTTGCTATTGAAATTGTTACACCCAACCAGGGGATGTAAGATTTGCTTACATTGAAGACTGTACTCGAAAAAAGTGAGACACACAAAAATGGTCGTCAAAATTCATTTTAAGTCGGATGTTCTTGAATCTTTCAGGGAACAAAACAAAAACATTATAGCTAGGTTTATATTTAATTGTTTTATTAGGTCTCCCCTCCATAACCGAATGCCCACACCTTTTTTTATAATTACTTTATTTGTACAGGCTCAATCGAATAAACTTTACAGAGCCGAGTTATCCTTTGCGTTATACATTATTACTGTCTTAAATTTAAAGTTAAAGGAACTGGACCGAGTACTCGCGGTTGTCTCGAGGTTAGTGGAGATTTACAATTTTTTGGATGGGAAAAGGGAAGAAGGAGGTTTGAAATGTGGTTTACGATACAACTATTTAATTAATCCTAAAGCATGAAATTATTTCTATTCATCTTGAAAACAAACATTGAAAAAAACCCCACACGTACAAAATACAAACTAAACACAAGGTTAATCAAACTTACAATCTAAGGTTAATATCCTTAAAGTAAACATATATGAGTTTCATAAACTCCAGATCGCGTCTAGCCAAAATATCCCGAACTGGAACATTAGGTTGTCTACCTCGAGCCCGAAGGGAATCATAAAAATGTGATCTGACTCCACGATACTCCGCACAAGACCAAAGGATGTGATCAGAGTCCTGGTAACCTTGTCCACATTCACAGAGATTGCTGTCTCCCAACCCCACACGGAACAAGTGAGCGGTTAGACAATAGTGATTGGACATGAGACGAGACATCACGCGTATGAAGTCTCGACCCAAGTCCAACCCTTTGAACCATGCAAACTTCGACACCTTAGGGATAATTGAATGTAGCCATCGTCCCAAGCTCCCTTCACTCCATTGATGTTGCCAGCTAACGAGCGACTGCTGACGATAAATAGAGAAAAATTCACTATAGGCGATTTGTCGATCATAAATGTCGCCTTCCATAGCGCCCACCTTCGCAAGTGAATCCGCCTTCTCATTGCCCAAAATTGAGCAATGCGAAGGGACCCACGCGAAGGTGATTATGAAAGAGCGCACTGATAAAGCACTAAGCAGTTCTCGTATTTTCAAGAAAAAATACGAGAAGTGCTTTACCGGCCTAATGGAACGGATAGCCTCGACAGAACTGAGACTATCCGTAAAAATAAAGTAGTGGTGTGGAAGAAGTGAAGCAATAGTTTCCAAAGTGTAGTGAATTGCTGCCAGTTCAGCCACATACACAGAACAAGGAGCTTCAAGTTTTCGAGAGGCGCTATGAAATTCATTAAATACACCAAAACCAGCGGACTCCTCTATTAGAGATCCATCTGTGAAAAACGTTCTTGCAGAATCAACATGGCCAAACTTTGCAGAGTATAATGACGGAGCAATCATAGGACGATGATGCTCTGGAATTCCGTGGATTTCCTGCGTCATAGATAAATCAAAATTCACTGAATTGCCGAAATCGGAGAAGACTACACGATTGGTAATATTTCTTGAAGGGCTGACATCCTGTGTTAAATATAGGTAGTACAATGTCATAAAACATGTTTGAGGATTTAGCTCCAGAAGCTTCTCAAAGTTTTCGATCACCAGTGGGTTCATTACTTCGCAACGGGTGAGGAGCCTCAGAGATAACTCTGAAAAACGGACGGATAGTGGCAACATGCCCGCCAGCACTTCGAGACTCATAGTATGAGTCGAGTGCATGCATCCTAACGCGATACGAAGACAACGATACTGGATCCGTTCCAGCTTGATGATGTGCGTTTTAGCTGCCGACTGGAAGCAAAAACTACCGTACTCTAAAACCGATAAAATCGTTGTCCGGTACAACGTCAGAAGATCTTGTGGATGGGCTCCCCACCACGTTCCGGTAATTGATCGAAGGAAATTGATCCTTAGTTGGCATTTTCGTCTCAGATACTCAATGTGGGATCTCCAGGTGCATTTGGAATCGAACCAGACCCCGAGATATTTAAAAGACATGGAATGAGTGATCGGTTTACCCAAAAGTTGAAGCTTCGGTTGTGCTGGGCTATGCTTCCTAGAAAAAACGACCAACTCAGTTTTCTCCGTGGAGAATTCGATACCTAGCTGAATAGCCCAAGTAGACAAATTGTCCAAGGTATCCTGTAAGGGTCCTTGCAGGTCAACCTCTTTTGGCCCTGTGATAGACACTACGCCGTCATCTGCAAGTTGTCTCAACGTGCAATTGTCACTAAGACAGACATCAATTTCTCTAACGTAGAAATTGTACAAAAGGGGGCTTAAACATGAGCCTTGGGGGAGACCCATGTAGCTAAATCGAAAAGCTGTAGAGTTTCCATGAGAAAAGCTCATATGTTTTTCTGACAGCAAATTGTACAAAAAATTATTCATTAATGGAGACAATCCACAAGCGTGGAGTTTCTCTGAAAGAACTTCAACGGATACTGAATCAAAAGCCCCCTTGATATCCAAGAACACAGAAGCCATTTGCTCTTTCTTAGCAAAAGCTAACTGAATTTCCGAGGAAAGCAACGCGAGACAGTCGTTCGTTCCCTTACCCCTACGGAAACCAAATTGAGTATCTGAAAAAAGGTGGTTCGTCTCAACCCATTTTTGTCGAGGCGAAAAAGGATCATTTTCTCCATCAATTTCCGAATACACGACAGCATCGCGATGGGCCGATACGAATTGTGATCCGACGCGGGTTTATCAGGCTTTTTAATGGCTATCACCCTTACTCGTCTCCAATCGTCGGGAACAATATTGAGCTCCAAGAACTGATTGTACAAGTTCAACATGCGCCTCTTAGCGACGTCTGGGAGGTTTTTTAGCAAGTTGAACTTGATTCTATCAGATCCCGGGGCAGAATTGCCACACGAAAGGAGAGCGAGTGAAAGTTCGACCATTGAAAAAGGCTGACTGATTTCGTGTACCGAATTCGCGGTTTCGCGAGGAATCAACTGCGACGGCACGGAATCCGGACACACTTTTCGCGCGAATTTAAGAATCCATTGATCCGAGCATTCCTCGCTTTCGTTGTTAGTAGACCGGTTACGCATTCTTCGCGCCGTACTCCAAAGCGTATTCATAGACGTTTCGCGCGACAATCCGTCTACAAACTGCCGCCAGTAACCCCGTTTTTTGGCCTTGATGAGGCTCTTGAGTTCGCGTTCAAGAGATGTGTATGCGTTGAAATGCTCGCGTGTTCCGCGTTTCCGAAAAAGTTTAAACGCGTCGGACTTTTTACGGTAAACCTCCGTGCATTGTTGATCCCACCAGAGCGATGGTGTTTTCTTACGAATAGACGATCGCGGCACCGGTCGTGTTTGAGCTTGAAGTGCGCTGTCGACGATGAGATTAGAGAGGAAATTATATTCCTCCAACGGCGGAAGCTCTTCCACTGACGATGCTGTATCGTCTATCGCGGATTGGAACTTAGTCCAATCGATGTTACGGGTTAGATCATACGCGACGTTAACGGATTCTGACGAGTTGAACCCACTGGCAATCGAAATTTTGATCGGTAGATGATCACTACCGTGCGGATCCTGGATTACATGCCAAGTGCAATCCAACGATAGTGAATTGGAGCAAAAGGTGAGGTCTAATCTGCTACCATTCGAGGATGGACCAGCCAAACGTGTTACTTCTCCATTGTTAAGGATTGTCATGTTGAAGTTGTCGCAGAGATCATAAATCAAAGTAGAACGGTTATCATCGTACAGCTCCCCCCAGCCTGTACCGTGGGAGTTAAAATCTCCCATGATCAACCATGGAGCGGGAAGTACCGCACATATGTCCAAAAGTTGTTTGCGATTAACAGAGACTCTAGGAGCAATATATACAGAAGCAATACAAAGGCTCTTACCTTTAATGGTAGCCTGACATGCGACAACTTCAATACCGGGGAATTCGGGAAGATTCACTCTATAGAAGGAATGGCACTTTTTGATCCCCAAAAGTACCCCTCCTCCACGTGAATCCTCACGATCCAATCGAATAATGTTAAAATCAAAAAAAGGGAGATCAATTTCTGAAGAGAGCCATGTTTCACAGAGGGCAAATGCATCGCAATTATTGTTATGGACTAAATACTTGAACGAATCTAATTTCGGAATAAGACTTCGACAATTCCACTGTAGAACAGTGATCAAATCCCCGACCTCGTTTGGAAAATTATCCATCGAAGGAGATGATAGCTGCAAGAAGGGGCCATTTTGAAGTCAATTGCTTCAAGAAGGATTTCACAGTCGGAAGCAATGTGAGGACAATGCTTTTCAGAGGATCAGAAATGTTGAGGTATTTGAGAATACCGTCCACAATGTCATCAAATGAGAACAGCCCAGATGAAGAAGGGGTTTCTGTTCTTAAAATTGGGGCATCAGGGGTTTTGGATGTCCCCGGAAGAGGTGGAAAATCCTGGGTATAATCAGTTCTGCGGAATCCAGGAGGAGTAGAAGTCTCCTTTTTTCCACCACTCCTTGATTTGGGCAAGCTGATTTGGGGTTCTTGATCTGCAACTTTCCGCGAACGGATGCGTTTTCGTTTCCGGGCAGAACCTTCCGGAAAACTGAAAGAAACTCCCTCCTCAGCCAAGTCAGAGCCAGACTCGTCATCTGACAAAAGAGCGAAGGGATTTGTTTCGTTGGTCGATGGCTTGGCTGTCTTAAGCATTTCTGCAAAAGACCGCCTGGAACGTTCCTTAAGGGAGCGTTTCATTTTGTCCCCGAGCTGTTTGTACGCCGGGCACGACGAGAGAGCATGAGGAGGAGTTCCATTGCAGTACACGCATTTTGGTGCAGTAGCTGCGCAGGCGCCATCCTCATGCTTCTCCCCGCATGTGGAGCAGCGTGCCTTGTTGCCGCAGTGGGAGGCCGTATGTCCCAACCGCTTACAATTCTGGCAGTTCATGACCCGAGGTACAAACAACCGCACAGGAAGACGAAGTTTTCCCAGCTCGATGTATTGAGGAAGGGCAGATCCAGAAAAGGTCACCCGAAACGAGTCTGTGGGGGTAAAACTCTTTTTACCCTCGCTGAGCGATACTGACTTCATTCTATGAACGGCCAGTATCTTTACCGGAGGAAGCAAGGGGTTCTTGAATCGGCCAACCGCTTGCTTCTCCAGTATCTCGGGGTTCAGGCTCGCCTCAGTGACCACGCCTTCGATCTCCACATCAGAAGCTGGAATGTACACCCTATATTCCAGTGTGAAAAACTGGGAAACAGCAATTTCATTGGCCTGTTTCAGGTTAGCGACGGTCACACGAAGTTTGTTGTGCCTAACCTTCGTTATTTCGGTCACGGCAGAGAATCGCTTTGTCAGATCATCAGATATCTGAACAACATTCAAGGGTTTGTTTTTGGGCTGAAAATAGACAACCCATGGGCCAGTCGAGTCATTCGGGTAGGCTCGCAATCTGGAGCTTTTCTCAGCCTGCCCATTGTCAGACTGAGACGACGAACCATGGATGACATCATCATTTTTCTTAGATGAATGGTCATCCATGTCGTCTTCTGACAAAACATCCATTTTGTTCAACTAGTGGGAGCGCAAAATGCTCTCCCACTGAACGCACAGACACAATACACAGAAAACACTACAAACACAGAAATACAAAATGAAAATTTAACTAATGGGGGAGGAAAAGAAACAAAAAAAAAACAAAAACTTATCTGATAATCCTATACTACTACCACCGAGCGTTATATGTGTAGGCGTTTACACAGATGACTGGGAAGCGACGCGCAGCGAGGATGACCTTCGCTGTGGTGCACTTGATCGAGGCTCGGTACTCAGCGCACACAGGCGCACGATGATTGATGAACGATGTAGATGTAGAAACGGGTGCTCACACTCGATGATGATGATACGTGCGCGGGTATGCGTAAGCGCGTATGCGTGACCACGCAACGATGATGCCCAAATTGGTTCGCGAATTTCCAATAGCACGGATTACTCTTTCCGAAAATGACACTTTCTACTAAAAAAAACTCACTTTTCGATCAATTTACCGGGAACTATGCCAGGAGTCACTTAGTGAGAAAAAAAACTGATAATTTATATCAAGCGAATACCGAGAAAACTTCCAAAACAACGGAGCGCGAAACAAGTCGACCGTACTTCTTGCTAGGACGCAGTGAGATCGCCCCGAGATATTTAAAAGACATGGAATGAGTGATCGGTTTACCCAAAAGTTGAAGCTTCGGTTGTGCTGGGCTATGCTTCCTAGAAAAAACGACCAACTCAGTTTTCTCCGTGGAGAATTCGATACCTAGGTGAATAGCCCAAGTAGACAAATTGTCCAAGGTATCCTGTAAGTAACAAAAAATTATTCATTAATGGAGACAATCCACAAGCGTGGAGTTTCTCTGAAAGAACTTCAACGGATACTGAATCAAAAGCCCCCTTGATATCCAAGAACACAGAAGCCATTTGCTCTTTCTTAGCAAAAGCTAACTGAAACCGAACCGAGGAAAGCAACGCGAGACAGTCGTTCGTTCCCTTACCCCTACGGAAACCAAATTGAGTATCTGAAAGAAGGTGGTTCGTCTCAACCCATTTGTCGAGGCGAAAAAGGATCATTTTCTCTATCAATTTCCGAATACACGACAGCATCGCGATGGGCCGATACGAATTGTGATCCGACGCGGGTTTATCAGGCTTTTTAATGGCTATCACCCTCACTCGTCTTCAATCGTCGGGAACAATATTGAGCTCCAAGAACTGATTGTACAAGTTCAACATGCGCCTCTTAGCGACGTCTGGGAGGTTTTTCAGCAAGTTGAACTTGATTCTATCAGATCCCGGGGCAGAATTGCCACACGAAAGGAGAGCGAGTGAAAGTTCCACCATTGAAAAAGGCTGACTGATTTCGTCTACCGAATTCGCGGTTTCGCGAGGAATCAACTGCGACGGCACGGAATCCGGACACACTTTTCGCGCGAATTTAAGAATCCATTGATCCGAGCATTCCTCGCTTTCGTTGTTCGAAGACCGGTTACGAATTCTTCGCGCCGTACTCCAATACGTATTCATAGACGTTTCGCGCGACAATCCGTCTACAAACTGCCGCCAGTAACCCCGTTTTTTGGCCTTGATGAGGCTCTTGAGTTCGCGTTCCTCCGTGCATTGTTGATCCCACCAGAGCGATGGTGTTTTCTTATGGATTGACGATTGCGGCACCGGTCGTGTTTGAGCTTGAAAGTGCGCTGTCGACGATGAGATTAGAGAGGAAATTATATTCCTCCAACGGCGGAAGCTCTTCCACTGACGATACTGTATCGTCTATCGCGGATTGGAACTTATTTAGTCCAATCGATGTTACGGGTTAGATCATACGCGACATTAACGGATTCTGACGAGTTGAACCCACTGGCAATCGAAATTTTGATCGGCAGATGATCACTACCGTGCGGATCCTGGATTACATGCCAAGTGCAATCATGTGTATTTGAATGCGAATCAAATTAATCAAAATTAGTTATAAGCCCACACCGCCAAATTATTTACACTGTATCGGAAACTGGAATCGAACTCGAGACGACCACATTGGCCAACCTTGATACTACCAACTTCGCTACGCCAACACTTTGGACTGACGTAAAAAAATTTACATGCAAGATCGCTGAGTAGAGGCTTTATAATAGTGCACATGAATCACTTTTCTCGACTAGTTAATTCAGCTTTGTAAAGAAGCAAAGTAAAAGCTGTAAAACTGCACAAGTTAACGGCGCCGGTGGTGTAGTGGTAAGCGTGATTACCTCTCACCCCAGCAGGCCTGGGTTCAATACCAGTCGGCGCCGCCGGGATGTTCTGAGGCATAACATCTCTGATCACGCCTTCCTTCGGATGGGAAGTAAAGCCGTTGGTCCCCGGTTCATGAGTTGATGGGTCGATAGGTAGGGTCCAGGTGTGGGAGCTGCCTTCCTGGCACGTCGGTAGCATTGGTGCTCAGCACGGAAAACAAGATCGACGGAAAAAACAAACCGAAGGAAAAAAAAAAAAAAAACTGCACAAGTCTAAAAATAAATCTAGTTGATTGTAAAATAGCTTCCAAAGAAGGTTGTTAGGTTGTTTAGTTGTTGAAAAAGCACTTTTGATTTTTATGTTATTCAGCAAGAGTGGTTGGTTGTGTTATTCAGTGTGACTGAACAATTAAATAATGGTTGTGAAAAAGTTGAATAAACGCTCTCCAAAACTATTTTGCTAGCTTCTGCTTGTAGCTGTATCTGCAGCTTTGTTTCAGCTACTTTACAGTACAACGCTGGAAAGGTTGGCTTATAAAGCTGAAAATGTTAGTTGGGTATACAACACAAATTTACCCATTGAAGGGCGATTGGAACCCTAGCTAATTGAATAGGCAAAATTAGACAAAAGACCGGTATTAAAAGGGATACATAATTATAAGTTTCTAATGCAACATGTAGCTGTAAGATCACTTTGTACAATTTTGTTGTCACTCCAGGTTCTTCATTGAATCCGTAAAGACCCTCGATATCTAGAAGTGAACACTTTTCTCCTTGACGACCGGAGAAAAAAGTAGTTCCTTGACGTGTTTTTTGGTAAAGTGTCTCAAAAAGCGAAAGATTATCTGAAGCAGAGAACAAGGTAGCTTTTGGCAGCGACAAGTCTAATGTGGCCAAAACAGCGTCTCGCCTCCATGAGTCTGCAGAAAGGGTAGGAGGCGCTTCTGGAGGTACTTGGCTCGGTAGATTTGCCCGTTGATGGTACCCGTTGTGATGTACGGCTGTCCGACGCTTGAACAGACTCAACACTTTCCTGGCCTTCTGTTTTCTGCCGCAGCATGCACGCCGCTGGATCGTCTGGGTCTTCTTGAATGACTTCACCACCCGGGAAATCGTTGAATGATGGATTTCTAGGTGTTTCCCGGACGCAGTCGGAATTTCCACGACGGCGGACAAGATTTTTTGGCGAATCTGCTCTTGCTCCGATGCCAACTCAATAACCAATTGACCGATTATGAATATTACACTCTTAGCTAGTTTCAGTCAAAATTCCATCAATTTTTACCCACCCGCTAAAAAGTTACAAACTAATCAATGTGTCTCACTTTTTTCGAGCACAGTTTTTAAGGATGGCTTCATCATCGCAGGATATTGGTGGAGACCGCATGAACAGATGATGAGATATTCCGAGCTGAGGTCCAATGCAAGAAAATTGAGAATGAAAAATGTGGAGTGTATTAGTGAATGAAATGATTTATGTCGAAAAAATAGAAAAAAATGTTGCCGACTGCGCTTCGAACCACGAACGTTGCGATTATCAGACCTGAGCTTTCTCCACTGCTCTCTCCATGTTTCGGATAAAACTGAATAAGAAGCGCTCATTTACTCTCATACTCGACTTCGTATGCTATTTCTTCTGAACGGGAATTGGAGAGAATCGTGGCAAGTGTGTGCGTCGTTCTACAATGCTATAAATAAAATGCTTCCTGGTAAAGTCGAAAGCGTATTTAGACAGAACACGATTAACATTCGCTGAACACTTTTATCATTCGCTGTGGATGTTGATTACGAAATACAATTAACAATTAATGTAATACTTTTTTGGTATTGTAGACTTTTCTAAAACCCCTCCACCACTCCACAAACGTATACGTAGACTTTCATAGTTACGAAAAAACAAAAATCAAAATCGTTGTATTGCCTCAGATTATATTGTATTCATCATTTTGAATCGACTTTTAATAAATTAATAAATAATAAATAATAAATTAATATTAGTTATTCCAGCTTGTTTGTTGGCATCCTTAAATGTTACGTCCAGATCAGCGTTTCGTGAACTTAAAATTTCGTGAACTTGATGAAGATTGTAGAACTTCATGACATTTCAAATAACTTCAAGAACATTTCAGGAACATTACAGAAACTTCAAGGAAACTTTTGAATCGTTTAATTTTTTTTAAAAAGATCAGAGAGCTTTGAGAATGATCTGATATCTTCAAGGCAGTTCCATGAACATCCGAAAAATTGCGTTAACTTTAGGAAAATTCCTAAAATTTCCGGAAATTTTTAAAGTTTTTAACGTCAAATGGCAGGAACTTTACAGAAGTTCAAAAATAAAAAAAGTGCTGGCAACATCAGAATGTTTTTTTTCTCTCCGTCGACCTTGTTTTTCGTACTGAGTAGCAATGCTACTGACGCCATGGAGCCAGCTCCCACACCTGGACTCTACCTATCGACCCATCTACTCATGAACCGGGGACCAACGGCGAAGGAAGGCATGATCAGACATTGTATGCTTCAGAACATCCCGGTGGCACCGACTGAGATCAAACCCAGGCCCTTTGGGGAGAGAGGCAATGACGCTCACCACTTCACCACCGGCGGCTCTAACTTCAGATTTTGGCGTAATCTTTAATGAAGTTTCGATAATTTTAAGAAAATTATGAAAACTTTATGTGTGTTCCATTGACTCTTTATATATTATTAATTTAAATTGCGGGAGCTTTCAAGAAGTTCTGAGAATTTCAAAATCAGATTTTAAGAAGCAATTCAATAAAGTCAGGAAAATTTCAGGAACTTTACAGAGGTTGCTAAAACATCAATTAAACATTTTAAGGCAAGTAACGTTAACTTTGGGGCAGTTCTGAGAACTTCAAAGTAGTTCCATTACTATCAGGAAACTAGCGGGAGTTTCAGTTAAAAAACACTTGAAAATTCAAGGAAGTGCAGAAAACTTCGGGCAGCTAAGAGATCTTCAGAGCAGTTTCATATTTTAGGGCTATTCCATAAACATCCTCAGAAGCATATCGAGATCTTCAGGAACGATTAGAGAACATCAGAGACATTTTTTTTTAAACTTTCAATCAGATCCGAGGAATGGTTATTTTCAAAGAAATTTGATTTTTCTGTTTTGCCGAACTGAATTTTGGCTCCTATCTTTGAAATATAGGCTTGTATTTTATAGAATAGCTAAATCCATACGTGAGGATAATTTTTTTTAATTTTTTGAGAAAACCTAGTACAAAAGTACGTTTTTTTATAAAAACGTCAGGGTTGAATTTTTGAATATTTGTGAAGTGTGAGAATAAAAAATACGTATTTGGATTGAAGTTCGGGTTTCCTGTTCAGTCAAGTTGGATTTTGGCTCCGTCCTTTGAAAAATAGGCTTAGATTTTATAAAATGGACTTTGCTAAAGCCATACGTGATGGTACATTTTTTGAAGCATGTACAATTTTTTAGAAAACTGGGTTTACCTTCTTAAAAGTACGTATTTTCATAGAAGTTTGGGTTTCCTGTTTAGCCAAGTTGAATTTCGGCTCCTGAGAGAATTGCTGAATCCATACGTATTTTCATAGAAATTTGGTTTTTGGTTCTGCCAAATTGCATTTCGGTTTATATCTTTGAAAAATAAGCTTGTATTTTATTGAATGGACCTTGGTGAATCCCTACGTGAAGGACGAACTGGGTTAATATTCACATAAGTACGTATTTTCATAGAAATTTTATTTTTCTGGTCTACCGAACTGAATTTTGGAAAAAGACTGCGGGATGATAAGGTAAGTTCTGAGAACTTCTATAACATTTCAGAAAAGGCATCAATCTTATATTTATTGTTGTTCATAAATTAAATAAAAAAAGTATCTCCTCTATATTGTTTGCTCCGTCCATTTCAAAAGAAAGGAAAAGAAACGGATGGAATGGTGCCCTCCACTACTCTAGCCTGAAATCATCTAAGCTTGTTTTAACTTTTATTTTGCTGTGGCTGCTGGATGGTGGCTTTCGATGGCTGTTGCTCCACCGAGCACATGACCGTTCCGGTGGAACTGGTAGGGAAGGTCGCAGAATATGCTATTGACGATGACTGGGTGGTGGTGAGAGTGTAACAAGTACGCTTTCCATTTATTTATATTTATACAATTTACTTATTTAATCAATTTACATGACACATTAGTTTTTTTTTTGCTGCTCCTCTTTTCCCTGGCTTAGACCGTGTGACGGTCCATCTCGCCAGACATTAGTTTTTCACATTTCATCCTTAAAAAAATCACTGCTATGGAACACCCGTTCGTGCAAACTAGAATGTTTTAAAGTATGTCGAGCGTGCCGCCGCTACGAATTTTACAGCGGCGTAAGGTGGACATCGACCCGCCAAATTTCCATTGAAAATTCAATGACCTTTTTTCATTCGGCTTAGCGCACTCCTACCAAATTTCGGGGAGAGAAATGACTGAACTTGGAATAGTCCGTTGGAAGAGATACTGCAAGGCACTAAGAATCGGGCGCACAATTGCGAGAGTTTGCCTTAGCCTTGATCGTCTTCCTCGAACCGATCTGCAAGAGTTGTCGGTATTTTGTCTTGTGTCGTGGTGTGATTTAAAAGGTAGTTGGCGTCATGAACTTTCTTTGTTAGATAGGTAATTCCAATTCTATCCCAGTAGTGTTAGCTTAGTGCAAAACCTTAGCAAGCTAGTTAGTAGGTGGCAAAGTGTGTGACTCAAGAAAAGTTCACGGTAATGTGAGTGCTTATCGACCGTTACTAGCGTGTGCGTGTGTAATCCACCAGGTTCGTGGCAGCGGAGGCCATTTGCCGGAACACCACCCTATTGTCAGATACCGCTTTTGACCCAACCTATAGGCTTTGGAGGATTCCCGGGGCACACGTGGCCGGAAGAGGGTCGCTATCGCCAATCAGTGCGCTCTGGACAGGCAGGCCAATATTCGTACCATCGGTAGTCATCGAATAATAGAACAGCACGTGTTCCATTGTTCGATCGATCAAACGTAAGCCCACATTTCCGGTGAGTGAGACCTTACTAGCATCAGTTGATCGCACCCGCGATAGTTTCTGAGCCGAAGTAGTGCGAGTAAGCAGCTTCGGTACCGCCGCTGTCTCTGCACCCATAGCACCAATGTAAATTCTCGGTTTTCGAGTGAGTACATGTATGTATATTTTTGTTGTGAACGTCCATGCGCATTTGACGTCTCATAGAATGGGTTACACGAACTACGAAGCCATCCTCAAGCCAATAAATCTATACAGAGCCGGAAAAGGGGCCTATCTGCTTTGATCGATTCTTTTCATCGACTTTCTCTTTCGGTAATAACTCTGCTGCAACCACATTGCCTGTTGTATTTGACGATTTGGACGATAGATAAAAACCTCCTTTATCATGCTAACTGGAAAAATAGCACGAAAACTGTTTGCATAGCCGTGGTTATCGAAAGAGAAAGTCGATGAAGAGAATCGATCAAAGCAGATAGGCCCTTTTTCCAGCTCTGTATAGAAATGTTCCATTGAATGGGTCTAAGGTAAAGCCGAGAAACACCAGGAGAGCAGGAATCATACGAAGGAAACTCGCACCGAACACACGTATGAGAGATGAATGAAGAGTGCACACGCTAGGGAGTAGGATAGATGAAATGATAGAGGGAAAGGGAAGAACAAAGACCTACACGGTAAGAAAAAAGTACCCAACGGCCAGTTCACTTTTACTTACTTTTGACTAGTTTGTCTCCTTTTCTCCTTCTTATGTTGTCAAAAACGGAGTAGCAAAACCACCCAACATCCCGGGCCAAAGTAGTTTTCATTTACTTGTGTGCAATTCGTATGGAATTTTCCACTCGTTGGGTTCCCACACTTTACTATCCCGTTGAGTATAATCATATTTACCTACTTTTGGGTACAACTAACTTACTATTGGGTAGAAAGCGAGTGGAAAATTCCATACGAATTGCACACAAGTAAATGAAAACTACTTTGGGCCGCTTTACCTACTGTTGGGTTCCTGCACTATAGTGCCGAGATGAGTGAAAAGAACTTACTTTTGGGTACTTTTTTCTTACCGTGTAGGCAAACATACATTTATGGCACAGAACAGAAGGGGATCTTCGGACCAGAAAGTGGCTCCACTTTTCATTGGAACCTAGCGGTTAAAATAGGCAGCATGCTATGATAGTGTGAGTGTGCATAGAAAGCCCGTGTGGAACGATACCACAAAGTATCGCTGGTTGAGCAGAGAAACGTACCACTTTTTGAGTCATCGATTTGTATGCACTTCCCCTTCTGTTTTATGATGTAGGAACCCAGACAACCAGAAGTCGTACAATAATGTACAGACAGTATCGTAAATTGCTACAGTTTTAGTCAAAATCGCACATAAGAATGGCATACCTCGCATTATGTTTAAGTTAAATCGTATAGAATGCAAATTTTCGACCAATATGCGATGACTCATTTTTCCATCGTACTGTATCACAAATTAAATCGGATTACATCGGAAGACTTTTCAAAATTAATTTGTTATTACAGATTAAATCGCATATGATGTTTAATCAAATCGTTTAAAATTAAATTGAAATATGTACGTATATGGCCTCCACTTTTGTACGTATAGCAATTTATTTGCATTATATACGAATTTTTTGTTTGTATATATGTTTGTATATCACGAAAACAACTTTGAATATACGTGCATTCTGGTTGTTTGGGAAGTAGTTGAAATACAATCCGTGTCGAATAAATGGAATGGGAGCTTTTCTCTAATCTTTGTAGTTGAGTGCGGCGACAATTGTCATGTTCCGTAATAAACACAGTTAACCCAGGCCAGTGACAAGGCCTATACCAACAGCAGCGTTTGACAGTAGGCAGTATGTCCCGGGCTCAAATAATTTATTTTGCTGTGCTGGGCTCGCTGTCACCGTATAACATGTTGCCTACGCGCCTGCCACTGGGCTGAGTTAACCCCAATGAGCTGGATTACCGAGGTGAAGCAGTCGGTTACGTTGTGTGAGTAAAACCTCTGGACGATACATGCAATTAGTGACGAGACTAATTAATCATTTTGTTCGACCATTTTCCACAGAGATGGCGCTGTTCCCCTGGTAGGAAGTGATAAAAATCCCCATATAGAAATTGAGAGAAGTGGGAATAATTCACTTTCGGTGCATATTCAGGTGAAAAAAAGTGAACGACAACCTAAAGAAATTTATTAGGGACTTTGTCGTTCAGTTTTTTTTCCCGAAAATTATAGTTAATCAAGCTACAATTAATTAAAAATGATTTTCCCCCATACAATTTTGCCCGCTTTACTTCCAGTCCCCAGAGAGCCAAAAAAAAATTCAAATTTGAGAGAGAAATTCTCTCTCACGAGCTCAATCTCTCAACATGCCATGTATTTTATTGACACTCGATTTGTGATTTCTTTTTCACAGATTACAAAATAGAGTACCTGACACTACAAAACATGTCTGGTACCTCTATACATGCATTTGCTTTAACATTTGAAGTCCCTCCTTTTTTACATATTCTGCGCAAAAGATACTTTATGCCCCACCCCATACATAAAATTTGGCGGGAAATTCTATGAGGGGTGAGCTATTTTGTGTGCAGAATGTGTAAAAAAGGAGGGACTTCGAATAATAATCTAAATGCATACATAGAGGTACCAGACATGTTTTGCACTGCAGTGTCCTCTGTGAAAAATTATAGGAAAACAGATTGTGTGTAGTTTCCGATAGATGCCACCGCAAACAACTGCTGTGACATCTGATGGAACATGAATGCAGAAGCTTGACAAAATGATCAATTGCGTTTACGTTGAATTTTTGGATTACTAATACAACCATATTTCACGATCTGCTTAACCTCTCTCTGTACTTCATTGAGTTAACCCCCCTCAGACATGTTTTTATCTGGTATCGTACCAATGATGAACTGCCAAGTTAACTTCTTGTCAAGGATTTTTATGTCGTTTCGTTTCCGTTTCCTGTAGTTTCGTAGAGTAAATTTTACTGGGGGTCAGCCCTGAATCAGATATTTATTGTGCCAGCAACTCTCCAATCTTTCTGGATTGGTTCATTTCAACTTTCAGGCTGGGCCTGTGATGAGAACATGGTGGTGCTTTAATTGTTAGTGCTTTGCAGAATTTAAAGGGCGAACACGAAATTATTGCGACACATTCAACAGGGCATAACTTTTTTACCATTGGGTAAAAATCAACCAAATTTTGCACCCTTTCTCATTGATGTGTATTGTGTACATGCTGTCAAACTCGAAGTCGTGTTTTTCGATTCAACGAAAATAGAGGTGAACCAACGCGAGTTGAGAGAACAAATTCTTTCCAAACACCTGGAATTTCCTGACCTGTCGCACCGGCAGTTGGGAAAAATGTTGAACATTCACCATTCAACCGTCTCCAGAGTGTTGAAGCGGTTCCAGGAGCGGTTGACGTTGGACCACGGCAAAGGAGCTGGAAGAAAACCGGGACCGGAGAACAAAAAGACGGAGGGAAAGGTGAAGCGGATGATTAAAGCAAATCCCAACGTCTCAAGCCGTGATTTGGCTAAAAAGATCGGCATGTCGCAGAGCTACGTCCAGAATGCAAAGAAGAGAGCTGGACTACATACATACAACGTACAGAACTTCCCAAACCGCGATGAGCGGCAACAATCGACGGCTAAAACTCGGGCACGGAAGCTCTACGAGAAGATGCTGACAAAATATGGCTGCTGTGTGATGGACGACGAAACGTATATAAAAGCCGATTTTAAGCAAATTCCGGGGTTGGAGTTTTTCACCGGCAAGAGCAAGTTCGATGTGGACGACAAATTTAAGAAGAAGAAAATGTCGAAGTTCGCCTCCAAATATCTCATTTGGCAGGCCATCTGCTCTTGCGGACTGAGGAGTGAGCCTTTCGTGACAAAGGGCACAGTAAATGGCGAGATCTACCAGTCTGAGTGCCTCGAGAAGCGCCTTTTGCCGTTCTTGCAGCAGCACGACGAAGCTCCGCTATTTTGGCCAGATTTGACATCATGCCACTATTCTAAAAGTGTCCTGGGGTGGTAAGAGGCCAATTCTGTCCATTTTGTTCCAAAGGACATGAATCCGCCAAACTGTCACAACGGGCATGCGTTGGTGGAGCAGTACTGGGCAATAATGAAGCGGGAACTTCGGAAGAGCAAGAAGACAGTCAAAGACGAGAAGGACATGTTAAGAAAATGGACAAAAAAAAAACTGAGAAACTGGTACCGGATGACACTGTAAAGACTTTGATGGAGGGCATCAAGCGAAAATGCGTTCAATTTTACACTTTTCTTTTGATTTTTAAAGTAAATATATGTATAAAACTACCCTAAAATTTTGGTTTGATTCTAAACATTATAAGAAAATTGGCATGACATTTTCGGTGTCGCAATAATTTCGTGTTCGCCCTTTACTGGACAATGGTATTTTCGTCAGCCAGTCAGCTTTCTTCCCGGAACCGGGACATATTGACCCAATCATTTGGATGGTCTCAGACCGGGCAAACCTGCAATCTGTTGGGTGGTCTCGTTCTAGAAGGTGCGCTTAAGCCACCCATCTATCGAACGGAAAGTTTGACGGGCTGGCGGGTTATAAGAGTAGTATCATCAGCGAACACAACCGCATCGGGAATAACATTTGGCAATACTTTGTGAATAAATCCACCTGCTACCGCTGAAGCAGCTAGCCTTGCAGAATTATCATTTTGTCGCATTCTGAAATTCCTGTTTCTTGTCGTCCAGTTGGTACATGACCTTAGCCTCTTCGAACTGTGCATCCGTGTTGTCCCAGCATCGATAGAATGAACCCGTTCCAGCGATTGTAGATTTCGAATGCCATCAGATGCACTTCGATGTTGTCTTTGCCGTGCCCGTTGTCCAGCGGGTGAAGGAACTCGATCACCTTCTTGAGGGGATCCCCCTGTCAGGTCAGTTTGTCCGGTATCAGCTTGTCCAGCTGGAGTGTCTCTGGAACATCGTCTTGGTTAGGATGGTTAAGATCTGGGATAGATTCCACTCTCGATTCCACTGCTTGGCTTGTTTCTTCAAAGAAACTGTCAAATTAACCGTGGCAACCCAACTTACCATTGTTCAACCAAACAAATTCAGTCTGATGACTGCCACTCATGGCACTGCGGCTCACATGAGGCACATTGAGAAAAATGTTGACGCAAAATACGTGGGTAAAGTAACCACCCCTTGCATCAATGATCTTTATCCGGCCTCTAGACGTCGTCTCCGTTCTGAAAATATCCATATTGTGGGGGTATTTGGATCTTTTACAGCCTTTAAATCTTACACAAAAAGTTCACTAGTGCCTGATCTAATATGGCCACTATCTGAAAAGGACATGTTCACCTGAATAACTTTGCTGAAGACAGTAACCTGCTATACGGCAAGTATCTCGAGATACAGCTTTTACTAAAAGTTCATGTATACATTAGCGCCGCGTTGTGAGGAAGTTCTGAACTAATATGATCACCATCCTAAAGGACATGGTTACCTGAAAAATTTTGCTTAAAACAGTAACCTTCAAGGATCTGCATATAATTGTATATTTTGTGAATGCTGATATTTGTGCTTTTGACGTTTCACGCTAAGGCTTCTTTAGAGTATTACCGGGACATCTCCTCGTAGCCCATTCAGTTGAAAGTTATTCAGCTTAATAGCGTTTTGTCTAAGGGCATTCAATCTAATGATCTATCACCTTGCGGAAAAATGGATCAAGCACCAGTACAGCTTTCAGTGGTCAAAATCCGTTCCGACGGAACACAATTATGTTTTTCTATGACATCAAGTGCGGCTTCATGAGTTCAGTGTGACAAATTTGAAGTTCCCAACCTACCTTAATCTTCGTCTATCTTTTCACATTCCATCCATTCCGCTTTTTCTACACGCAGCAAAACGACAAGATTAACAACGAAAGCGGACAGGACCACCAGTTACCACCCATTTTAGTGAGTTAGTTCTGACAAAAAAAAAAGCGCTCCAAAGAGGTTTGATGGTGGCAACGGGAAGGGTTAATAACAATAAAACAGGACAGCGATTGTGCCAAAGTGTGCACTAAATATTGTTACAGCTCTTCCACCAGGCTACCGTTAATGAAAGTATTCGTTTCCCCCGGATGGATTGGGCTTTGTTGAGCGCCCGGCCGCCGCGGTTCGACAGAGACGGGATCATAAATATTTCTGTGAAAAAGATTAAGCCGAAATGAGATTGCACAAAATTGATCGTGCGGTGTCTTTTTTTGGGCTCAGCGATCCTGGTATAATTCCGGATCTCTGCTGCTACTGCTGTTGCCGGTGGCGGGCCAACCACTGACTGCGGCTTTGATCCAAGCGGTAGCGATTGCGCGGACAATGATATAAATTAGAGAATGACTTATTGTGCTTGGCCTTTTTCGGGGTTGATGACGACGACCTTCGGGTCATTTTTTTTCCCTTCATTCCTTTGCTGCTCTGTCGATCCGCGGTAATGATACAGCTCAGGCTAAATTGACTGATTATGGACAAGTTGTTGTTAGGCAAATAAAATGCAGGTCAATTATAATGGATACCTCGATTAAGAAGGGTATTATATTGGGTGCTGGGCTGCTTGATCGGTTTGATTTTGTACGTAGGCATGTCGAGATCAGTGACATCGCCACGAGCGATGTCTTGAAGTGATTCCGCCGCCGGAGATGAAAACAAAATGACTTTAATAAAAATTTACGCTCGTGAGAAGGAACCAACTAGGCACTGCCACGCCTCCGGATCATTAAATCTCATGACTGTGACCTTTGGGGGGATGCATGCCGTTGTGCTCCAGATAGTCGCAGGGTTACCAAATATTCTTCACGCTCCAACTGGAACTTGGAAATTAACCCCTGTCTTCAACTTAGTGTTCTGTGTGCGCTTCCACAGACGTTTAAATGAAATGGATGAAAATGGTCAAACGATCCTTCTGGCAACCCCATCCCACTATTCATTAATATTCAGATTTGTGAACCAATAAACACATCTTTCTTTCTGCATGCTTCGTCTCGAGCAGAACGAGCGACCGGCGAGCGAGCAAGCAATCTTGTCACCGAGTGACAAGTTTGACCCCGTGGGACCCTTTGAGTGGACCATAAGAGCACATACGACCACGGTGGTGTGGTGACTTCTTTGGTGGTCTGCACCTTTCGTTGACGTTATGATGTTTGATTCTGCTTCTCCTTCTTCAACTTTTGTTTTTTTTTCTTTCTGTAAGCTCGTCCACGCTTTAATTCCGATTTGTTGTAGAGCCGGTAACACTCTTCAATCTCTGACCACCCGCGCTCCTCCTTGGGTTCGAGCAGTTGACCTTCGAATCATCATTAATCCCACCGATGTTTGGGACCCACGTAAATCGAATGCGAACGATTTGTTATAGTTTACGATTGAGATGAGTGAGAGGTGAAAGAATCAATAAACGCGAAACGGTTGGACACGAAGTTTCGTGTTTGCCAATTATTGCCTTATACCTACCAAAACATATATGACTGCTTATTGCTGCGTTTTGTAGTTGTGTCTACACAGTGTACGGTGGGAGAATTTGATGGACTCGGTTTTTTGTTGGTGGAACGAAACATTCAATAATTTAAGAGCGTAATTATATGCTTTCGTTCAATTTGCACCGCCTCGTTGTGGTAGGTACTGGGATCAATTTACAACAGATCCGAAATGGGATTGTTATGGTTTGATGTGAAGTCAGTGCTGTTGATTAAATTGAATCGATCGGTGAGTATGGATGTAGAGTGAGTGTGAGATTGAATACAATAACTTGTCGTTGCAATAACTGAAATTGATATTAAAGTAATGTATTTCATGAAAAAAAAGAAGATGATTCATTGGCCCTTTAATGCTAGGTATGGGTAATTTCAAATGTATTGAAAGCATTGACATTTGACAACAGCTAAGAATTGTAATGTAGGTCGGAAAAAGTGGGCATTTTGGCCACCTTAAGAAAATCATCACTAATGATACCAAATTCAGTGGGAAACTCGAATGATTTTTATCCAAATTGATAGTTTCAAGCCCTATTTACATCATGATTACAAATTAAAAATTAAAAGTAGACTTTATGAAAGAAGATTTGAAAAATGCTCGTTTTGTAAACGAAATAAACCCGTTTGGGTAAAATGAGCACCGTATCACGCTCTAGTAAACAACCGATAAGAATACAATGTTTTCATCAGGGTTTAAGAAGGGTCAACAATGAACAGTTTTACCATAGAATAATTTTAAAAGAAATAATTATTTTCTGTAGAATACATTAAATTTTGGAAGTACTGCCTACCCAAGCAACAATTCAAGATGAACAGTAAGGTATCAATATCAACTTGACGTATTTCTTTCAATTTTGCATTTAAAAACCTGAACACCCCTCATTTTGAAGGTGTGTGTGTGTGTAGAATGTTGCTCCTATTTTGATTTTGGAATTCACTCTTCAGTTGTCAAAATGCCGTCCAAGCAAGAAGAGCAGCGTATCAAAATTTTGCTCGCGCATCGCGAAAATCCGAGCTACTCGCACGCAAAGTTGGCAAAATCGCTAAAAGTTGCCAAATCAACCGTTACAAATGTAATTAAAGTGTTTGGGGAACGTTTGTCGACAGCCAGGAAGTCTGGATCGGGGGGAAATCGAAAACCGGAAGCCACTGAGACGACAAAGAGAGTTGCCGGTAGTTTCAAGCGAAACCCTAACCTCTCTCTCCGAGATGCCGCAAATAAGCTGGGTGTATCGTCTACAACCGTGCATCGAGCCAAAAAACGAGCCGGACTATCGACTTACAAGAAGGTAGTGACTCCAAATCGCGATGATAAACAAAATACGACGGCCAAAGCGCAATCCCGGAGGCTGTACACGACTATGCTGACGAAGTTTGACTGCGTGGTAATGGACGACGAAACCTACGTCAAAGCCGACTACAAGCAGCTTCCTGGACAGGAGTTTTATACGGCAAAAGGAAGGGGAAAGGTAGCAGATGTTTTCAAGCACATGAAACTGTCAAAGTTCGCAAAGAAATATCTGGTTTGGCAAGCCATCTGTACCTGTGGCTTGAAAAGCAGCATTTTCATAGCTTCCGGGACTGTCAACCAAGAAATTTACGTGAAAGAGTGTTTGAATAAACGTCTGCTGCCTTTCCTGAAGAAACACGGTTGTTCCGTACTGTTTTGGCCGGATTTGGCATCTTGCCATTACGGTAAAAAGGCCATGGAGTGGTACGCCGCCAACAACGTGCAGGTGGTTCCCAAGGACAAGAACCCTCCCAACATGCCAGAGCTCCGCCCAATTGAGAAATACTGGGCTATTGTCAAGCGGAACCTAAAGAAGACCAAAAAACTGCTAAGGGCGAGCAGCAGTTCAAGGCAAACTGGTTTTCTGCGGCGAAGAAGGTGGACAAGGTGGCTGTACAAAATCTGATGGCAGGGGTCAAGCGTAAGGCCCGACAATTCGGATTTGGAAAAGCGGAAGCCTAACTGAATATTTTTCCTGAATTTTATACTAATTGAACTTGAAAAAGAAATTTAATTTGATTTTTTAAATAAACGATTTCACCGATTTACACGCGTTTTCCCTTGACCAAATTTTGACCGTATCACCCTTTAGTTGATTAGTAGTGCATGAAGCGAATTATATCCCCATAATTCAACCTCAATAAGTTAGCTTATCTAGAGATTGAACAAGACATATTCAAGCTTAATACTACTCCACAAATCAGCAATGCGCTTCAAATATGTTGATAACCTGATAGAAGAATAGGAATCTATTGCACAATTGTGTTATATATCGTCAGTGTCACTCGTTGCATTTTCGGCATTTAAGCTCTTATAAATTTACTGCCTAGCTTTGTAATCCCAAACAGTGGAAGAGGTTTCGCGCAACTGTTAGCTCGCCTAGGCATACTAACACCACTATCAGGTCGGGGATTTTTTCCCCTATCTGATGGTAGTTAGTAGCTTGCATGCGTGGGCGACCTACCAGGAATGCCTGATCGACGGTCAAATGCATTGTTTACAAAAGCTGCTACGTCCCTTCGTAAAAGTAAACGAGATTTGTATTCCTATGTTTTGACTGTTCGTCACTTTATATTGCACTGAATTTTCAGACAGCATTTCCAAAATATAACTCAATTCTGGCCTCCAAGTGACCATCAAAATAAATCGCACACTTGTGTCCACATTGTGTTAACTGCACTTGAAAATGAGAGGGATGTTTACTATCACCATTCGTTGTTTACAATTCTGCATTGCTGTATAATACTCTTTCGGTTGCTATTATTCAACTTAATTTTGACGTGCTTCAAGTGAATGATCCTACCTTTTGCCACACATATGCTTAAGTGGTCCTGTAGGTATGGTTGACGCCTGCGAATCAGTAACTGCTGGTTTGAATCCCGAAATGCAAAGGTTTTTTGACTTATAATATCAATCAGTTGCGTTTCTTTAACCTCAATCTACCTGTGCACCAACCAGGCTTGATGGAGCCTAGCTCGCGAGTTTGAAATGAGCCGAGCGTAGCATTTTTCTGAGGAGTAGAATTCCTACTGCCAAATCATTCCACTGAGCTTCAGAGCTTGTGAGCGAAGGGGGATAAAGTGAGAGTGAGGTTTGATGCCATTCATGTTCATGTTTTCTGTCACACGCTCTTACTCTCATTCTGGGTGAACTCTGAGTTTTTTGCGTCGAACAAAAAAGTCATCCGGAGTCTCGAAAAGCGCACTTCACGTCAAATCATCTTCTCGCTGAAGTTCACTCTCCCTCTCGCTCGAGGAGTTTTTGTTTACTTCTTCCATATTCCTGCTGCCACTCACTCGAGGTGAGAGCCGGCTAAACTCGCAGGAAAAGAGTGTTTTAAAACCTCCAGTGAGTTTGAGGAGTTTCAGCAAGCCTGGCACCAACTCTCAATACATAAAAAATTTATCAAAATATTGCTTGCAATGGATAGATATCGAGTAAACTAGTAGATTGAGTGTATTTTTCAAACGATTCGAGTATGAATATGGCATTAAATCTGGTTTTGAAAGTTGGTGCTCAGGTAAAAAGTGAGGTTGCGGGACGCCCCTGATATCAATATAAATATGTAAATCCAATTGTTCAGCAACAAGGTTAAGTAGTCTCATAAAAAATATTAGATATGAAGTGGTCTTCCATTAAAATTTTGAAATAAAACTAGAAGGCTGAACAGAATTGGAAAAATACTGTTTTTTTGAATGCCTTAAAAAGCTTATAATTTCCAGATTTAGATGTTTAAAAGCTGAAAAACTGTTAACGTAGTCTGTGTACAACAACTTTTCAAATTAAGGCTGAATAATAATTGTTGAAACAACACCTGTATTTAAGGTTATATTTTTCAGTCCTGTGAATGATTGATTTTTTACCAAAGCAGCTGCTTCAAAACGTGATTGCATATGATACTGTCATAGCTACAAAAGGACTAATGCAAAATTTAAGTTTGAAGTAGAAAATGTATCAAATGTCAGTGGTGCTCATATTTCCCCGAATGAACTTAAGTAATATATTGTTAAGAATAACTTCAATTTACATAGGTGAAGATGTTGATTTCAAATAACAGACTAAAGTCGTAATTTTTATACGGTAGATGAGAAGATGAAAGTATAGAGTTGATAGTTCCGTTAGAGTACCCGGGGAATACCCCTCACCATCCCTCTCCAACGGGGGAGTTTGGTAAAGAGAGATGATCAACCCGATTTGTACCTTCCTAAAAGTTGTCCTTGCTCGCTTTCTACTCTCTATATACAATTTAACATTTCCTCATCTATCGTATAAAAATTACCACTTTAAGATTGTTATTTGAAATTAGTATCTTCAACTATGTAAATCGTTGACTTCACGCAGAAGTAATACAAACAAAAAGTTAAAGTACAAAACTTCAATGTTTATTGAAAACTAGAAAATCATCGTGTCATATAAGAAACCAATGACTCGTCTTCTGTTGTGATCTCATCCAGATCCCTGCACTCGACCATTGACTCCTGGGATAAGGCTCTTACGTTTGCCGTCACGCCAAGAGAGAGAGATTTTTCGACGAGCTCCTTAAAAGCTGCGCTCTTAACCGTAGAGTCCCTTTTCAGCTCGAATAGCATCTCGCCTTTCTGGGTTCGCCTGGTTTTCACCACGTTCTCGCTTAGTTGTTTCAACTCCGGCTCTTCTCTCACTTTCCGGAGAAGTGCTGCGTAGGACGTTTTGTCCTTCGCCTCAACAACCAGAGCGTCACCCTTGTTTCTCTCCCTACGAGGCCTAGGGTTCTCCTTGTTCTTCCTGTTTTCTTTCTTCATCGCTTCCTCTTCCTTCTGTTTTTTCTTCCTCTCCTTCTGGTTCTCAACTTTACGCCACCCACCATTTTCTCCCATCCCCTTGATGCCTTCCTCGTCCTTGCGTTTTTGGGCTCCTCCTCATCTCCTGGCGTGTCCCTATCTCTCTTTTCAGGACGTGGATTTGGGGGTCCCTTCGGCGTCTCATGTGCTTCAGCCAGTCTTATGCTCTCCTTGGCCTCCCGGAGAGCCTTTTCGGCATTTTCGGCTCTTTTTCTCCACTCTTGAAATTCCCGATCTGCCACTGTTATGCCGGATTTAATTCCAGTCACAAATTGCTTGATCTCTTTGTGTACGTTGTTTTTATCCTTTACGAACACATAGAGATCATCGATCTTCCTCCTGACCTCCGTCATTTTGGTTCTCCCAAGCTGCAATTCTTGCTGTTTGCCACAGCTGGATTTCGGTGACACCGCACCTAGCTGCTCTTCTTGGGATCTATGCTGTTCCACTTGGGGTATGCAACTACTGGAACTCGCTGTGGTCACCTGGTTCAACGCTGGTGATCTCTGCAACTTTCCGCTTCTTGCGAACACGTTCGCTCCTCCGTTTTCACTATCTGGCGTCTTGCCGTCGTCCTTCATATTTTTTTTTTGGTTTTTTTTTTAATTTTCGTTATTTTTGTTTTTTCTCCGATTTTCTCCATTCTGATGGGTCCCCCCTCCGGGCCGCTATCTCCACTCGTTGTATGTAGTCTCCTATCGCGATCTCATGGTTATCTATGAAAGCAGGGAGGCCATGCTAGGGTTGACACGGTCCTTCATGGGGGCCGTGTTCAGAGCCAGATCGGCGTAAGTCAGGAATGTTACATCTGAGCCTACTACTCATCAATCACCAATTGGTGACGATTTTTGAACGTATCCGGAGGCCTGCCAAGGTTTTACCGGGACGGGGGCAGCCGCACTATTAGCCCACTCGCCATTTCAAGAAGGTGTCACCCTTGTTTACTTGGGGAGCAGAATAGCATGACTGTCAGCCCTGTAGCGTGGTATCCAATCCATTGTGCCGTGTCGTGTCCAGTATGCCGTAATAAGGAACTGGCGTCGATCCTAATGTGCCGGTTGGCACTCCTGCGGGTTGACGAAGCATTTCCTCTTTAGTCGTGTTATGGTTACCACGCCACACAGTGGGACGAATTCAAAAAAAGTGGGACATGGCTATTTGCGACGAAACTATTGAGTATAGCTTTTTGTTGTCTTCTAGAATGTTTCTTTATTTTTCAAGTACTTTATTTAAGTAGTGCAAATTTTTGGTTAAGGGGAAGCAGACCGCTCCGAAAAAAAATTACGTTTTAATTTTTCTAAAAATATTGAAAAAAAGTATCAAAAATCTAAAAAAATCACATTTTTTCTAATTTTTTAAAGAAAATCACGTGCAAAAACATGTTTTATAAGTCATTATGGCATAAAGTTGGACTCAAAAAACCACAAAACATCAACTTTTCGGTTTTTCTGAGAGTCCAATTTTTTTTCATGATGGGATAGAAAATTTTTTTTTTGCATGTAATTTTTGACAAAAATCTAAGGAAGAAACTGATTTTCTTGGATTTTTGATAATTTTTCCCAATAGTTTTAGAAAAATAAAAACGTACCGAAAATATTTTTTTATTTTTGGGCCGGTGAGCTTCCCCTTAAGGAGGGTATACACTCAGAAAAAAAAATAACTTTTTTATGTCTTGTTAAATTTGATGAACACCTATGGAAACATTGAAAATGAAGTCTTTTTAAGAAAGTTTGTCCAAGGTGTAAACTTTCTATCTCTGAAGTGGACGAAGTTATAGGGTGAAAATGGACTACACACGGTAGTACCCCCTTAAAAAAGGTTTTTTCACCATAACTTTTTTCTTTGAATTTTATCGTTTATTAAATATTCTACAAAGTTGTAAGTGCTTAGAAAATGCACATTTTTGCAGCAGACAATAAATCTCTATCTCTTTGTTGAAAGGATTTACGCCAGTTTTAACAATTTTTTTAAACTAACTTTAAGGGGGTGTACCTTGCAGGTTAGCAGGTATTAGCAGCTAAAAACAACGTCATTTCATTCAGCAACTAAAACCCTACTGTTTCATATACAATTAATAGGGGGATCCAAGGGGATGCTTAATAAATTTTCAAAAAATGTACATCAATGTTTTGTTACGTTTTGCTGTTTTCATGAAGATTTTTCCAAGTATGTACATATATGAAGACAAAAAACGTGTTGCTTACTGTTAATTATGACAAAAGAAATCATTATGGTGCACATTTGCTCTAGCTATCTAAGCACTTACAACTTTGTAGAATATTTAATAAACGAGAAAATTCAAAGAAAAAAGTTATGGGGGAAAAAACATTTTTTAAGGGGGTACTACCCGAGCAAAGTCGGTTAACAAAATGAAAGCAAATCGATATTAAAGTTTGCAGTTCCTATCATAATGAAAACTCATTTTGATTTCAATTGTCGCGACAGAAGTCTGATATCATATTGTGCTTTCATTATGCAGTCAAGACTTTTTAAATCAAAGCAACTTAACTTGAAGTTCTGCTGTTAATTTCTTGTTTAAAATTTGATCTAAGTTCATCTGTCGTTGAACTAACGGATATTGTTTATTTGTTTTGTTTAACACATTTTAGGTCATTCGTGACTAGCCCGAGGTGACATTTGAGCTCAAATCTTTCAGCGTGAGAAGCATGGATGCTAACCATTTACGATAGGCCCGTATTAAGTCAAACATTATGAATTCAAAATCAGTAATCAAATTGATTTCATTGAAAGCAGAATTAGTTTTCCGTTTGATTCAACAGTGTAGAATTTTGCTCTCATTTTTGCTGTGTTAACCGTTAAGTCAACCAAAATGAGATCAAATGGAGTTTTCAAAATAAGTTACATCATAACAGCAAATTCTGATTTCAATTTGATTTCTAACTTTGCTCGGGTACCGTGTGTAGTCCATTTTCACCCTATAACTTCGTCCACTTGAGAGATAGAAAGTTTACACCTTGGACAAAGTTTCTTAAAAAGACTTCATCTTCAATGTTTCCAAAGGTGTTCATCAAATTTATCAAGACATAAAAAAGTTATTTTTTTTATCTGAGTGTATACCCTCCTTAACCAAAAATTTCCACTACTTAAATAAAGAACTTAAAAAATAAAGAAACATTCTAGAAGACAACAAAAGGCTATACTCAATAGTTTCGTCGCAAATAGCCATGTCCCAATTTTTTTGAATTCGTCCCACTGTGTGGCGCCAGTGTTCGCGTCGCACCCCCTCACTTTGCTATTGTCAGAAGGACAACATTGCCCAGGTTACACCACGGGGAGGTGTGAGGTAGGAACTTGTGAGGACCAGAGCTAGGTTAACTCACCATTTGTAGCCCATATATATGTATGTATGTATGTATGTATGTAAGTTCATATGAGTGTAACTCACTCAATTTTTGCAGAGATTGCTGGGCCAATTTGAGTGGAACAAGTTCTAGAAGATTTGTTTCAGATCCCCATAGATCCCTATTCTTTTTTTACAGATCGGAATTATGGTTCTAAAGATATGAACAAAAATGTGAATTTCAGGCTCCACCGGGGAATTCGCAAAAGATTGATATATCAAAAACTCATCATGCGACACCTCAAATCACATTAGAATTTTACTATAAGATCAATGGTCTCTTTCAGATGTACCGGGTACCCCCGGGAAGTGGACAGATTCTGACATGCGCCGAAATGCATCGTGCGATACCTCAAATCACTCAGCATAGTGATTAATGCAAGTATTTATAGACGCATTTCGCGCCAAATCGAATCGAAGCTGGCAGCACCCTCTCAGATTTCAATAAAATTTTCTGGATGTGTAGACTTTGACTAAATAAGCACTTTTGCATACTCAGTTTTTCCAAAATTTATCTAGACTAACATTTGAGAAGGGCCAAACTTTTTCTGCCAATTTTTTTCAAAAAAATATTATGGAAAAATGACAACTCCAACATAAATATGTTGTATGGAAGACTTTTAGGAAACGGACCAAATTATCGAAAAAAATACTGAAAAAAATTTCATTTGAGACCTACACTGAAAAAAATCGATTTTTAAAATTTAATTTCGATTTTAAAAAAATGGCCATGTTTGATTTGGATGAAACTTTGTCTCAAGATAGCTTATTACGTTTACTACCATCCATCCATACATTGCGAGATGGGCACTTTTAAGGAAAAAAAAAGTTTTTCTTACAAAAACTTTTTCATGTCTGAACTGATTTTTTTAACGTACCATTTTTGAAGCTCAAAATCATCTCAGAACCCAATGAATCTCCATTTGTGATTCAATTTTGTCTAATCAGCAACTAATCACTTGGATTAATCGAGAATTCCATATGAAAAGGGCTTATATCATTAGAAAATAATTTTATTGATTATATTGTCTACTACTGAGGCAAAATCCGATACTCCTATAGCAACTTAGAATTCTTAGCTACTTGTATACATAATGTATGTATTTGTACAATTCATGAAAATGTAAAATCAATGATCAACAGTTTAAGAATTATGTCACAAGATGCAATAATTAAAAAAAAAATGCTTTTTCCGTGGATGTAATATTTAATTAAAAATGAAAGTGTCCGAAATTTGAATCGTCCGAAATTTGAATCGTCCGAAATTTGAATCGGAACGGTACGAAAATAAAAAAAAGCTTTGCTAGTCTGTGTAGATTTCAGTCAAAGCATGGATTAGAAGCAGAATGGCATTTTTTTTGCAACTTTTCATGGAAAAGATCACTGTGATGCCATTGGTGGCACTCTCAAGCAAATGGCAAAGAGAGCTAGTCTTGCTCGAGATTATGGAAACACCATAACAACTCCACGAGAATTATTTCGAGTACATATCCACTGAACAGTACATCGAAATGTCAGAAGAACTCGAAGAACTATATAACAGCACAAAGACAATATCTGGTACACAGAAATTCCACAGTTTTGTGCCTATAACTGGTGACAAAGTAGCGGCAAAAAGGTATTCTACACAGCAAAAAAATAATTTTGATATCACGTCAAAGTGGATGCACCACAATCATGTCGAAAATATGGTGTAATATTACTTGCTAAAAAGGACAAAATTATCATTAATACAATGCATGAACTGACATTACGCTGCTTTTACTGCATTTGTTTATTTATGTGGTCATAAAAATTACACGAAATTTTCGACATGATTGTAGTGCATCCACTTTGATGTGATATCAAATTTTTTTTTGCTGTGTAATTTAGAAGATGAAACAAAAATATTTAAATTGATTGGAGAAAGGAAAAAATAGGTTTAAAACATTGAAAATATATAAATAAATGATGTTTGAAAAATCTTGTCTTTTTTCTCTCACATATTATCAAATTTTGCATCAGTAGTAGACAACAGAATAAGGGAATGTTATTTTTTTTGACAAGGTCTACATGTCCAAATAGAAATGAGATAATCGAAATGAGACGAGAAATGCATCATGAGCCCTTTTCATATGAAATTCTCGATTAATCAAAGTGAACTTAAGTGCTGATTAGACAAAATTGAATCGCAAATTGAGCTTCATTGGATTCTGAGATGATTTTGAGCTTCACTGGTTTAGTTTTGTGTGAAAATGGCAAATCAAAAAAAAAAATCAGTTCAGACATGAAAAAGTTATTAAAAGAAAAACTTTTTTTCCTTAAAAGTGCCCATCTTGCGATGTATGGACGGTTGGTATTAAACATAATTACCTATCTTGAGGCAAAGTTTCATCCAAATCAAACATGGCCATTTTTTTTTAAATCGACTTTAAATTTTAAAAATCATTTTTTTTTCAGGGTAGTTCTCAAATGAATTTGTTTCCAGTATTTTTTTCGATAACTTGGACAATTTCCTAAAAGTCATCCATACAACACATTTTTGTAGGAGCTGTTATTTTTCCATAATATTTTTTTGAATAAAATCGGCAGAAAAAGTTTGGCCCTTCCCAAATGTTAGTCTAGATAAATTTTGGAATAACTAAGCATGCAAAGTGGCATATTAAGTCAAGGTCCACACATCCAGAAAGTTTCATTGAAATCTGAGAGGGAGCTGCCAGCTCCGAATACGATTTGGCGCGAAATGCGTCTATATTGATTTTCCAAAAACCTCATTAAAATCTATTTATGCAAGAGAAAAAGTGCGTAATGATGATCGAAAAAGTGAAATTTTGAAATTGAAACAAAATCTCTCACTCATTGTTCTCACGATGGCTGAACCGATTTGAGTGAAACCACTCCCATTCGGTTTAAACTGTGCTCCCATATGACGCTATTGAATTTCATCCTGATCGCACATTGGGTTCCACACATTTGAGGTTTTCAGTGACAGTGACTATAGACGGTCAAGCTATAGACCGGCCAACGGGAGTTGACATATCCAAACAAACCGTCAAACCGTATGGAAAATGTTCGTTTTGGATACAACATTGCAGCACATTGACAGGTCTACAACTATGATCGACTATAACCGGGACAACTCGTTCGTGTGGTGGATTTGGAAACGCGCGAATTTCTAATGCGTTTTGCATAATGTATCGCACGTGTAATTTGATTAAAGATGTAAAAAAGTGTAACCAAATAAATTTTAAAATTTTTCCTAGATTACAAAAATCTGTAAATATCTGTGAAAAAAACTAAAAATTCTGTAAATGTCTGTAACGAAAAAAATGTCTGTGAAAAATTAAAATGTTTGTAAATTCACAGACATGTCTGTAAACCTGGCATCTCTGATATTCAGATATCTGTTTCAAAATGTTGAGAAAAATCTGTATCATTACAGATAAATCTGTATTTGTGGCATCACTGAGACGACGACGAAAGCACCCACATCAACAGGAGGAAAGGCTTCCCAAAAAATGACTAGGCCACCGTCATCCGGTCGGCATCGATTTGCATTGGTGTGGCCACCATTTGAAAAATAACCGGCCCTTTTTAGGGCCACCAATTCAAAAAATGGAAAGAGTTAAGAACTAAATGATCAACATATTTGTTCCGTCCACTAGCGGTCCTATGTCAAGCTTCGTTCGTGCCCCTAAGCACAGAAACTTCTATTTTTTTATATTTATCTGTTACAGGTTTTTGTGACACCAAGTATGGAATATCTGTGTTTTCTTTTTGAATGTGTTAATATATGGCATATTTTGTGTGTGTGTGTGTATTCCCTCTAACTCCTATGTGTTAATATATGGCATATTTTATTTCCAAAATAAGTTTAATGTCGTTAGCATTGATTAAAACTTTCAATTTCTCAACATTTAGCAGTATGGCGCAATTCGCACATCTGGATGTATATTATCCGGATATTTGTAATCTGCCGGATGTCCGAATATCTGGACATCCTGATTAAATCCGTTAGCACATCCGTGATCTGGACTCCAGCTATCCGGATTACGGATAGATCCGAATGTAAGTCCCTGCACTATTAGAGCGAACGATACCGCAGACGGTTGTGTACCTCAAAATTTTACATAACTCAATTTAGTCACTCTAAAGTTGCCACAACTTTATATGGCCGAAATGTTGTTTTAACGCTATCTTCAATAAGACCAATGATTCTCTTTATGCGTATGCATTAACGCATAACTCGACATCCTTCACTGCCAATGGTTGGCATGAGAAGTATTCCGAGCAAAAATAAACAATCAATGCCCCCGGGACGATGTTGCAGACGCGACACTTGACCGTGTCCTGAACCGGGGATGTAATTTTTTAATTAACTTTTTTCCCGTCACTACCTCACCCTCACGGTCGGTGTAATTAATTCAATTATGTATACATAAATGTAGCAACGATGAAAAATTGCGTCGGCTTCTCGTTTGCTTCTTTTTGTTCCCGTTTCTGATAATGTCGTAGCACCGCCCCTAGTGACACTATGTTGCAACGGGTCGCAGTCGGCATCGATAAGAGCATCAGGTCAAGCCATCCGGTGCGCCATCGATCGGAGAGGTGGTGCATAGAATTGAACTTGTAACTGACCTGCGACGGCAACGACGACGACGACGGCCCCAGCGTGTTGGCGACAAGGGACATGACTCGGACGCAATATTTGCATATCAAAACCGAAACACCGCTACCAGTCTGCGATGCTTTGAAAAACTACCGCAACGCTACGTGTAATAAAGTGTAAAATGAGGAGGAAAGCCCATATACTAGTTACTCTCTATAGCCAGCGTAATTTATTGCACGGAATCTCAAGCGTTCACCGACACTTTCGAGCTGAGATTTCGACCACTGATGCTGAGACCCAGGTGACAACCTCTAAACACGACAAGGTCTTGCGCTTGTGGTGTAAATGGAAAATTTAATTAAGTCATAGTCGTTTTTACTGTTTACTTTGGGCTCTCCTGGCAGACTTGGATCCGCGGCGGTTGTGCGCAAATTAAAGTGGCAAATGTCACCGGTTTAATTATTTAAGGTGCGACATAATCGCGGCGTGTTCGGCTGCCACTCTGGGCATGCAATTTTGGACTCACTCTGCAGTTGAGAATGGCATTGCCGAGACGAGAGGATGGTCAGCTCACTCTTGTTGGTCCGAGAATTTTGCGATAAGTGAATGATGTGTCAATTAGTTGGCAAGCGAAGATGACAATCTTACAACACGTTTAAAACAATTCAGACTTTTGATGGTCATTTGAAGGGATGTATAATCAATGCACAATGTAAATTCGAATAAACTTATAAACCACAGATAGAGATCCGCAAACAGCACAAACGAGTATGCACACAGCATTGAGGATTACTACGGTTTTGCATGAAATTATTAATTATTTTGTCTCAACATTCGAAACTATATGTACCTCGGTAGAACTGTACCAGGGAGGCCACTTCAAAATCATCTTCAGAACTTTGTTCTGAATATTTTGAAGTGTTTTTTTCCTGTTAGTGCAACAACTAGACTTTATTGGCGCAGCATAAAGCATGGACGGTTAAGCATTTGATATATTTGTAACATTTGACTAGAATGCCCTCAATGTGATCTTTGAAAGTTAATTTTTGGTCAAGTACTAATCCAAGATATTTCACTTGACTTGACCAAGAAATTGAAACTCCGTTCATAGTGACTATGTGGCTACTACTAGGATTCCATAAGGAAGCTCTAGGCTCATGTGGAAATATTGTAAGATGAATTTTGGAAGCCTTGGGAGAAATCTTCCATTTTTGTGTTATTTGCAGACTTATTTCTTTAGCGGAAATGCCTGTGTCATCGGCGAACAAAGATTTGTGGCAACCCTGAGGAAAATTAGGGAGGTCCGAATGGAAAATGTTTTACAATATAGGTCCAAGAATGCTACCCACAGGAACTTCAGTTTGAACATGTAGTCTTTCAGATTTGGAATTTTGATAATTAACTTGCAGAGTTCTGTCAGTTAAATAATTTTGAACTAATTTCATTATATAGAGTGGAAAATTAAACTTCTTCAATTTAGCTATCAAACCTTCATGCCAAACACTGTCGAATGCTTTTTCTATGTCTAGAAGAGCAACTGCAGTTGAGCAACCTTCAGATTTAATTGATCGAATTGACTCTTAAGAGTTGATGAGTAGTTGAATGTCCATGGTGAAATTCAAACTACTTGTCTGCAAAAATTGAGTTCGTATTGATGTGAAGGATCATTCTATTCAAAAAATTATCTCTTCCTAAAATTTACTTATTGAAGAAAGCAAGCTTATTGAACGGTAGCTAGAAGCTGGATTTTTATCCGGTTTCAAAATTGGAACAACTCATGCATTTTCCCGTTTATCAGGAAAGTATGCCAAATGGAAACATCTGTTAAATAATTTTTCCAAGAAAGACAAGGTACTCTCTTAGAGTTTTTTTTTGAGGATATAGAAAATTCCATCATCACCTGGAGCTTTCATTTTTTGAAACTTTTTAGTTATAGATCTTACTTCGTCCGAGCAACCTGATTCTCAATAGGACTAGTTAGACACAAGCTGAAATTATGGGCACTCTTGAATTGCTTAGCAAGTTTCTGAGCTTTTTCCGAATTTTTGGTTCACATTTTACCACCTTCATTAAGCGCTGGAATAAGCTTTTAAGGCTTTTTTTTTATTTTTTTTGTGTGAACTTACCATAGGGTTTGGAACTCGGGTACACATATCACCTTCTTAATGCGTCAGTATGCCTCAAACGATTATTTCTTGGTTGTTAATGGAACTTCCTTGATGAAATCGGCTGCTTCATGCAGACTGAGCAATTCTGATTATAGTATTAGATTTGTTCTGTATACAGAGGAACTGGGAGGGCTTATTAAAAACTTCTCACCAATAAAGTAATGATCTTCTTGTAAATTTTGCATATAATTTTATCAATATTTTGTTTTATTTAAGCATATTATTTTTGTTACAGTCAATTAGCATTAGCATATGATACAAGAGATTTAATATTACTTGCTCGTTTTTGCGTAAAATAATCAATATTTATTTTACTTGTAATTACCTTTGAAAGTTTTTTTCAAGTTTTTTTTTTGTGATCTGAAAATTTACCCAGTTTGATTAGAAGTTTCGAAGCTAACGCATGTCCACAGGCCTAATAGAAAGATAGGCAGAAAAAGTGTATTATGAAGAATGGTTGCATGCAGGGTTGCTTCCACTCACTTGCTATAGATGAGTGATTTTCGGAGTTTTGAATTCGTTAGATGTTGTAATGGAGATTTGTGCTGTTGGATGCGGGAAGAGATTGGAGGGCGGGTGTTTGACGCATGGAGCCTGTTAAATTCGCTTTCAGAGTGTCGCAGTCAGCGGTTTTATGATTCGTGAGCGCTCGCGATTCGTAGAATCGTTGATTGTGACTGCAAGTGGATTTGGCGGGCGTTTGCTTTTTGCTTGCTTCTTGTGTCTAACATGTTCAGAGTATCATTATAACGTCTAATGGTTTTGAGATTCCTGGTGGCGTGAAATATATTTGTGAGAATATCTTTTTGAGATTTTAGTTGTCACTTTTTGTTTGTAGTTTATATTTTATTTATTTCATGTAATTATCGTAAATAATAGTTATTCAATAATAGATAGTTCATCCATATATTCGTACTTTGACGCGAAGCACTGTGGATTATAAGATGCTCAATGACCCTCGAGGGATCGATTTTGCTTACTGAGAAGAAAATCATGGATTTAACCCCAAGCTCTTCCACAGCACAATAAATCGCCACCATCATTTGTATATTTGATATTGAATACTAACCTCGGAAACTATTTGCATATCAAGCGAAAATGCAGTCCTGTATTGTCGCGAAGCGTTATGGTTCTGAGATGCTCGATGACCCTGGAGGGATCGTTTTTTGCTTACTGAGCAGAAAATCATGGGTTTAATCCCAAGCTCTCCGTCATGACTCTTAAAATTCATGATCACTAAACAAAATGAATATGTTCTTTCGATAGCCGGCTATCGAGAGATTAAATCAACAACAAATAAACAATACATACTTCTGGTTGCATCGCCAACTTGAGGTGAATCCTAATCGAATACCCTACCCAACCCTCCAACTCCGTAGCACTTATGAGGGTGTCGCTAAGTCGGTGGCCTCTCGTTAAGTAAGTACTACATCAACATTTCCTTCCCTATCCCTAGTTATGGTAAAGATGGGCGTGGCCGGGAATATAAAAAATGCTTCTGTTACTCTTGTTTAGATTGGAACCAATGTTTACTCCTCAGCATTATTCCTGAAAGTAGTCTAACTGAGAATTTCAGAAGAGACGTGAGTTTCGCTAGTATCCAATCTACGAAGTATATCATAACAACGCTAACGCTAACGCTAACGCTAACGCTAACGCTAACGCTAACGCTAACGCTACCGCTAACGCTAACGCTAACAATAGGGTTTGGAACTCGGGTCTAATTTTGCAACAATAATGTTTCAAAAGTTTTGTTGCTTTTTAATTTGTTTTTGCAAATCCCGCCAGATAACTTTCATGGTAGGATCGCGTGTTCTTTGATCATGTCTCCTACGGACATTTTTAAGACGGATCAAGAGCTGAAGATCGTCGTCTATTATAATTGAATCGAATTTAACCTCGCATTTTGGTACTGAGGCAGCTCTTGCTTCAACTATAGAAGTAGTCAGAGATTCAGGAGCATAATTAATTTCATCTTTGGTATGCAAAGGAATATTTGGATCGAAGTTATGTTGACTGATTGTAGGATCGCAAGGACCACAATTTGAACATTTAAATTTTGGATCTTCCTTTACAGCACAGTCGTCCTTTTCTTGAGAGGAATCTTCACGGCAAACATACTTTTGAATATAAAAACCAATAAATGATCCATAAAAAATTGGAAAACGTTCCATAAAAACCATCCAAATTATCCATAAAACATCGGAGAAAATCCTTTTAAAAATGTGTATGATCCATAAAATATATCAATTTGATCCATATTTCGTATAAAATTTCGCAACACAATTGTAAAAATGTACCGCTAAATGACTAAAGAATGAGCATTGAAATTGTACGAATTACCCATAAACATATTGTAATTGATCCATAACACATTCAGCAGTGAACCTTAAACTAAAGAAAGTGATCCATAGAAAATCAAGTTTGCGCACTTAAAAATGTTCGGATTAATGAAAGCAACTTCCTCAGAGCAGTCTCGTTTTGGACAGTTTGAAGCTGAAATAGGTTTTATTAAACTAATATAAAATCTAAACCAATCTTAATGCTTATTATAAAAACCTATTTCAGCTTCAATCTGTCCAAAACGAGATTGTTCTGAGGAAGTTGCTTTCATTAATCCGAACATTCTGCAAGAACAACATCGGATATAACCTCAAAATGTCAAAGGAATCAACACCACCGTTGAGTGAAGAATAGAACAGCAATCGAAACTGTACGCTTTGTGAAGGCCATGACCACGTAGATGATATGGTCCAGTGTAATGTCTGCGATTTCTGGATCCATTATAGTTGTGAGCTGGTAAGACAACAGCTGTAAAGGAGGTTCCGTAGACGTGCTCGAAGTGCACAAATATGCTGAAGGTGCCGAAAGGAACCAAGAAGTTTGTCCCAAAGAAATAACCTAGCAGAAAGAATAGTGCGAGGAGTGATGCCGGATCCGAATTTGGAAAAGGAAGTACCAATGAGGTCAGCCTAGAGGAATCCCTATACCTATTGCAGCAGGAGAAAAGCGCAAAGGAGAAAACGCTAGAGGAAGAGAAATTCCTCCATGAAAAGCGATAGGAGGCTGAGCGGAAGATTTTTCAAACCGAGAGTTATCTTCTGTCACTGTTTCAACAAATATTTGGCTAGATTTATGATTTAGGAATTTAATTATTATTTTAGCTAAGCACGCAAACGATGTAGGATGAGCTACTTACTAGTTACTTAGGATAAATCAAGTACATAGCGTTTAGGGACAAATTATAGGTTACCAGATTTTAGGATCAAATTGTAGTATCTTTGTTATCTTTATTAAGGAGACTTTCAACCGAACACTGGTTCGTCTCCGGGGTAGTATCTAGCTACTGAAGTAGATTAGTTGGGGTGGAATTCGTGAAAATATTGAATTTAATAACCCTTTATTTGTTTAATGTAGTATCTAGATTAAGCAAATATAGGGTTATTAAATTCAAGTAGCTAGTTCACTACAAATCACTACAATTTAATTAAACGATAGGTATAGTAACAAATTTAGGCAATTAACTTAATTTAGCTGTAAAACGTGTTCTAGATGGTTTGGAATTGTACCTTCTTTTCCTCTTTTTTTCTCGTTCTTACTCCGACCTATCTAAACTCACAGTTCCGTTGATCCAAACCTGACGTCTGTCATTTCTGACAGCGACCGTTACCATAGCTCTCTGAACCCCCACAGGGTTGTCGCTGGGCGTGGCGGTACAGGGTTATCCCGATATTCCGAGCAACCATGATCCATAAATTAGATTAATTCGTACAATTTCAATGCTCATTATTTAGAAATTTAGCGATAAATTTTTACAATTGTGTTGCTAAATTTCACATAAAATATTGATAATATTGATATTTTTATGGATCATCCACACTGTTTAAAGGATTTTCTCCGATGTTTTATGGATCATTTGGATGTTCTTAATAGAACGTTTTTCAATATTTTATGGATTGTTTTATCGATTCTAAAGGTGCATACTTAGGGCTGCCAATCTTCACACTTTATGCATTTAGCTGGCATGTAGCAATTTCTGTGTTCCTATCCCTGGCACTTAACAACGACACTGGGTGAGGATTTAGAAATTTCCGCCAGTCTTGGTGAAGTCTTTCCACTTCACTTGGACAAACATCATTAGAAATCCTGTTGCGCGAATCGTCAGCACGGATTGGATTGGTTCAACTCCAAGTAATTTTGTCAATTCATCTTTGATCTGATCCTGGGATTTACCACTGGGCAGACCTTTCAAGACAACCTTGAACAGACGTACAGTTTTGGTGTCGTGAGTGAAACATTTGTGTTGCTTCTCAGTGAGATACTTGTGAAGACGTTTGAATCCGTCCAAGGTTTCAGCCGCCGCGTCTTGTTCATCCCGACGACCAATTTGAAGTGAAAACTTGAATTGAACGAAGTTCAAAAGTTTCGTGCGAAGAGCATGGAAATCGGAAGTGGTTATCACAATAGGGGGAACCTTTTCCAACTTGGCATTAAGTCGGGAAAGTTTGTGGAATTTTGCCTGGATGATGGAGCATTTCAATCATCCGTGAGCTTATCAAATTGATTGCTCAAATTAATTTCATCAGAAGGGGGATCAAGAGTTTGCCCTTTTCTTTTGCGCTTAGGCGCCATGGCAGCAGTAAATTTTTATCCAAATCGACTTCCAAGCAGATTACTATAAGAATCAGAAGGATCGAAGAGGAATTTCCAAGTCGATGTTCAAGTATTATTTCCTCGATAGGCAAAACAAGGCTCGAAGAGGAATAGACGTCGCACAATTTACAGGTAATATTGAGCACTGAAAAGTGCTGTTTAAATTTGTTGTAATTTGAGGTAGCAGTAGCACTTCCTTCAGAAAAAGAAAAAAAAAAAGATCCACACGGCAAGAGAGCACGATGCGGACTGGACATGTTTCGTTGCTATTGACATTGTCTCAGTCGTGGTTGATCTTTTAGATCCTTTGATGTGAACTCCAGGATAATTTGGAGCACCTAGAACATCTGATATACATAGAGAGGAATCATAAATGATGGCGTCTGAAAATAGTCTTGGAGCTCAGATTATTTGATCTACTAGATCAACCAGGGCTTCCCTAATATGTTATGATCAATATGCTTAACGACGTGTTCGGGGTATCATCCAAACCGTTTGTGGAATAATTCAATCATTTGAGTTATCGTTCGTGTTTGGTAATTTGTTATTAGGGTTGCACGATGTCCTCGACAATAATATATCCGAAGAACTTCGAGATTAGGGCGTAATTGCTTTTGTAAACAAACACGTCATTTGCCGATTTCTCGCGAATGAAAGCTCAATCTTAAAAACTAACAACACAAACAGGTAGAGGAATGATTCCTCTATCATTTGGTATAGTTTGTTCGCGAGATTGTTCTTTTATTCACGATAAATCGGCGATTGACGTGTTTGTTTACAAAAGCAGTTACGCCCAAATCTCAAAGTTCTCCGGATATGCCCAATCAGATTCATAGAGCCTATGCGTATCATTAACGTTTAATTTTCATGTATATAAGTTGATCTAGGCTCTCCAAATCGTCCGAGAGTTCAGATCAAACGATCTATTAGATCAATTACAACTGGTACAATGTATTTAGCAACGAAAAATGTCCAAACAGGTTCATAGAGTTTTGGCAAATCATTTACAGTCCATTTTTATGTATGTAAGATGTTCTAGAATTTACAAATTGTGCTGAGGTTCAGATGAGATTATCCACTAGATCAACCACGATTAAGACAATGCTCACAGCTCAGCTCAGCACAGCTCTAATCTCCAGGATAATTTGAAGAACTTGAAACATCTAATAAACAAAGGGATATGATCTAAATTGATGCGCATAGGCTCCTCGAATATATTTGGGTTTGTTCTGTTGCTAAGAATATTGTGCAAGCCCTGGTTGATCAAGTTGATCATATACTCTGATATTATTGCGATTTCAACTTTTGCGGGGATTTGTGCATCAGTCAAACCGGTTAATAGGCAAATACTACAGCAACAAAGTCATGAAGTATGGTTGATCTGCCTAATGTTCTTTTATGCGCTATCACATTAAATTTTTCTACTCACATATTGGGCATATTGCGCTGACGCATCAACCCCACCGTGTTCATCTGAACGGATATCACCATCCGAAACTGCTGCTTCTCGCGTCTCATGGGAGTCTCGGGACGCCGTCCAACTAGTCTCCTTCCTTCTCCGATGACTACTGGCAAAGATGCGTCGCACCGGCTGCCGTAATGCCGACAAGGATCTGCTTGAGGGAGGACGCCCACCCAGATGGTGGTATCGTTTCCAGCTGCAGCTGCACGTCACTCCAGAACCCGATTCGGTGCGGGTGTGCACTAACCGTGCGTGTCGATGTCCGTACCGCTTCCGAAACGTGGATGAAGGAAATCTCCTTAGCTGAGGATTAAAGGAAAAGAGCCTTCCAGAGAAAGCATTTTTGTCTCGTGTAATGCGTCTGTTGGATCGTTCTGCGCCGTGGTGTGTTTCTTAACGGCTTGTTCATTGTTGTCCGTGCGGGTTGCAGGTGTGGAGTGCTCGTTGTATAATAGCAGACCTGGTGCTGTAAGATGGCCAGGATATACGTGCGTGACAGGAAAATGCCGGTTTTTCTCGTCGTCCATCTAGACCGCACCAGTTTTTACGTAGGATTACGTCTTTCGGCAATTTCATAAAGCAAAATCGACCGCATTACGAAAAGAGGCCAGGTTTTGATCACATGTTGCTCTGTCAATAGCAGATGGATTTTAATTCTAAACAAGCCAATCGATTGGAAATTTATCTACCAATCTGCTAAAATGATCACTTTATTGATTTTTATTAGGTTACTATTGAAAAATACACAAATGTCCAACTGTTGCAATGGTGATCAAAATTATCACCGATTGCCTGCAAACAGCGCATTCCCTAACACAGATTTAAAAATCGAATTCAATCCTGTCTCACTGAACGGTGCTCATTCAATCACAGTGTGTGGTGGTGTCAGCAGTACTTTCAGCGTGTGACGTTGAACATTGTTCTCAAGTACACAATGAAAGGTAGCCGGCAAACAGCCCACATGAGCAAGGAGGAAGAAGCCGCACCGCTATGGATGGAAATCATTTTCTTCGTGAGTCGCTGTGGGTCACCCTTGCTCCAAACAACATACAGCTCACCAGTCTCATCTGTGTTGAACACCCTAAAAGCTCAGCTTTACTCAACCATCACGACAAAACGGTCCTTTTAAGAACCACCATAAATTTGTTAAAGAGTATGTTTTGGATATTTGTCAAGGTCATCAATCGGATGTCAGTTCCCGCAAGCAGGTAACTATCAAGGCTCAACCTGGTCTATAGAAGGTGCAGAATTGTAGCTCTAAACGTATTGGTGCAATCTGTGAGTCATCTATGCCAAGCGCGTCACCCTCGTTCCAAACATACAGCTCGCCAGCCTCATCCGTGTTAAACACCCCGATAGCTCAGCATTACTCAACCATTACGACAAAATGGTCCTTTTTAGGATCACCATAAATTATTGTTGTTTACGAGTTAATTTTCATTGAACGTTCGCTCGCCTTGCTGCCAGTCACATCACCCCCAAAGCTCTTTGATAATGTACCCAGCAACCAAAAGTTTGTCGTCAAATGCGTAACAGTATTGAAGTGGTACATACGATACAAATTCTCGCAATGACCGAATACCACATGACCATGTCAATTAACCAGAGACACTTCGTAAGGTTTTCTCCAGGACGCTAGGAAAAGCAAAAAAATCTCGAATTTATATGATTGATCGCGTTTGGAAAAATTTGAGCAAGAAATTCTTCCAATCAATATTCACTTTTTTACTATCTATTGAATAAAACAAAAATTCCGTGCGTTTTGTGCACGTAAATGCGTAATTTTGTCACCAGAAAACGAGGCGTTTCCTCGATGGGAAAAGTGGTTTCCCTAACACAGTCACCGAGCACCAAGCACTGAGCATGCCAGACGGAATCGATCTTTATGCCTTTTGGTTCCAATTTTAAGCCCCTCCTATTAAGAGCATTATGCCGAAAAATAACCTTGCCGAATTCTAAATAGGGTAAATGGCTCTAATGTTGGCCTATGGATCTATGATGGGGCACATCGCTAAAAATCTACTATTTTCAATTTTATCTAGATGAACGTGTCATTGGGACGGTACTAAAGGGTGTCCACGATGAAATTGCCACACTATGAAATTGCTCTAACTTTTTAACTGTTGGGTAGAATTTAATGAAAATTTGGGTGGATTTAGTTCGTAGTGCATTATTTACATCCTGCAAGTTTTAAAGTCCTGTGATCAAAACTCGCGGAAATGGAGTCGAAAGAACAGCTCGTGCGTGATAAAATCTTGCGCATTCATCACGAGAACAAGGATCTCTCGCATCGTTCCATCGCTAAAACGTTGGGAATCGCGAATTCCACGGTGTCACGAGTGATTAAGCGGTTCGAGGAACGGTTGACCACCGATCGGAAGCCCAGAAGTGAAGGAAAAAGTATTCCGTACAACACCAAAAATCACAACCGCGTAGTTGGGGCCTTCAACCGAAATCCGAACGCCTCCGTTAGGGATGTGGCTAAGAAGCTGCACCTATGCCGAAGTTTTGTCCAGAAGGCCAAAACTAAGGCTGGGCTTCGAACGTTCAAGGTACAAAAGGCCCCTAATCGCGACGAGAAGCAGAACAAGTCCGCCAAAACCCGTGCCAGGAAGTTGTACCTCAACATGCTGACGAAAGTTGAATGCTGCATCATGGACGACGAAACATATGTGAAGGCCGACTTCAAACAGATCCCCGGCAACCTGTTTTTCACGGCCAAGGATAAGTTCAGCGTTCCGGAGCATGTCCGCACTCAGAAGATGTCCAAATTTGCGAAGAAATTCCTGGTTTGGCAAGCCATCTGCACGTGCGGGAAGCGGAGTGCACCTTTCGTGACCCAGGACACGATGAACGGACAGGTGTACATAAAAGAGTGCCTCCAGAAGCGGCTGCTTCCTCTCCTGAAGGCCCACAACGTCCCAACAATCTTCTGGCCGGATTTGGCCTCATGCCACTACTCCAAGGACGTGCTGAAGTGGTATGCGGACAATAAGGTCAATTTCGTGCCGAAAATGTTCAACCCTCCCAACACTCCGGAGCTCCGCCCCATCGAGAAGTACTGGGCGATTATGAAGCAGCACCTTCTTAAACGACCTAAGGTAGTGAAGACAGTCGAGGAACTGAAGAAAGTATGGGTTTACATGCAAAAAACGGTTGATTCACAGGTTGTGCAGAATCTTATGGCCGGGGTTAAGGCCAAGGTGCGGGCATTTGCGTATAGACTGTAAATAAAATACGAGTAAAATGGTAAAATGAAGTTTAATAGTTATTTCTCAATCCCTGAAAATTTGATGGCAATCGGATGAAAACTCGAATTTTGCGAATCAATTTTGTGTGTGGCAATTTCATCGTGGACACCCTTTAATTGATATTTTTGGTCGCCATTGAAATTTTAATCGAATGATGAATTTATGTATGGGCCCAAATAAGGGGCATTTAGGCTGACATTACATCCATTTCCCCTACATATTTCATTTCCGCACGGCTATGATTTCCACAAACATCGAGGAAAAATTTCCACAGTATTGTTTTTAACTTGTTTCCAAGCTTCCAACCCATTGGTCCATGTCAGGACCACAAATGACTTATAAAAGATAAAGAACTTGAATCACATATTGTCCAGGATTGGCTTGTACTACACCGTTCGAAAAATTCATGTAAATTTCTGCGAGATATAGCGCACATAAAATTAACGCTAGATTTGGCATAAATTTGCGCGATATTTCGTGTAAATTTAGGTGCAATATCGCATAAATTAGCAATGTTGTATGCAAGCTTGTAAACGATTTCGTTGTTTATGCCAAGTATAGCTGAACATTTAACGAAGGGAGATTTTACGCGATAGTTAAAATTCAGAATTTTGTTTCTGTGTACATGGACATCGACCTTACAAACAGAACTCTCAAATTGCTTCCGAATTTCAACCTATCGAAATTTTTCACTAATAACGAGTTAAGAAATCTATTTAATATTTACTATTCTTTTGCTGTGACATCATAACTACCTTTCGTAATTCTACGTCAAACCCACGGTCGTGTCTTGGATACAACCTCTTACTTTTTTTTTATTAGATGCAGACTTTTACGCGGAACTCTCGGGAATAGATAATTTCATCCCAATAGAGACATCTCACAACATAACACAACCGATCGCATGATTAGGACCACCGACGATAATCATAACAATTATAGAAGGAAAATAATAAAAAGAATAAATAAGAACTGACTCACTAAATCGATCCATGAACGATTTCTCGTTATTGTGATCTCCATAATCAAGGGTTGGTTGACTGAGCGCGATAATAGGTTTGCCTTTTCGAAGTGTCGGTGATTACTTCCAATGATGAATACAATAGGGCCAATTAGGGAACCTCTTGGGCCAGAAACTGGTTCGCTTACCTTATCTACACACTTAGAAAAAATCATGTAAATTTAGGTGCTCTGAGACTGACATATACGAGCGTCAATTTTGACATAAAATTGAGTCATAACAGACGCGCAATTCAACTCAATCAAACGTACTTTTCGTCGAGTAACGAACTTTTCAGTTTCGGAGCACTTAATTTTACATGACATGTTTGTTTACGTCTCATCTTTTATGTCAAATATGGATTCCGTCACGTGTAAAATTAGTTATTTCTAAGAGTGTACCCAGACAACCAGAAGTCGTATATCAATGTACAGACAGTATCGTAAATCACTACAGTTTAAGTCAACATCGCATATAAGTATGACATACATCGCATTGTGTTTAAGTTAAATCGTATAGAATACAAATTTGCGACTTATATGCGATTAATCATTTTTCCATCGTACTGTGCCACAAATTAAATCGGATTGCATCGTTAGACTTTTCAAATTGAATTTCTTGTGACAGATTAAATCGTATATGATGTCAAATCAACTCGTTTAATAAGAAATTAAAATTTGCACGTATATGGCCTCCACTTTTGTAGGTATAAGCCTTTTTTTGCATTCTATACGATTTGATTGTTTGTATATAGGGGAAATGTATGTAATGTCAGCCTAAGTGTCCCTAATTTGGGCTCATACATAAATTCAGCAAACGACTAAATTTTCGATAGCAACCTAAAATATCCATTAGTACCGTCCCAATGACGCGTTCATCTAGATACAATTGATAAATAGCAGATGGGCCCAATTTTAGATCCATAGGCCAACATTAGAGCCATTTCCCTTATGTTTGTATATCACAGAAACAACTTTGAATGTACGTGAAGTCTGGTTGTCTGGGTAGTCCTTTTATATCACGAAAAAGAAAGTATTCAACCGTGAATTCTATTTACGATCAATTCTTTTTAAGACCTCCCAATAATTGTCGTAAACAATGTTAGGAGTGTATAAGAATTCGGGGAAGCAGCCATTTTGACAGTATTGTCCGTATGCGTGATAATGTTTACACCATCGTATAAATAAGGTTCCCGTTTCACCTGTGCATACAATGCCTTGGTTTTCTTTGCATGCACGTAACCTATAGCTCGTATCGTAGTATGATGTGTATCAAAGTGTGTGGCGGCGTATTCGTGATTTGTCCCACGCGCAAATGTCACAAAAAGACATTTCAATCGCCGTGGGAGTGTCCCAGTGGACCGTCAAAGGGGTTTAGACCGAGAAAAGAAAGGACAACTATCCGCGAAGGTGGTCTCAGGTCGTCCGAGGTCAGCTCGGGTTATCGCTGCTATCAAAAGGAAGATTCGGGTAAATCCAATGCGTTCAATAAGGAAAATGGCAAAGGAACACGGGATCAGTGACCTTACGGCACGGAAGATCATAAAGGAAGATTGCGGGGCGAAGTCGAGGGCAAGGAAAAAAAAAACTCACATGATTACCAACCGCATCCGGGAGCTACGAGTCTAACATTGCAAGAAAATCTTGAACTTCCTTAAGCGAAAAAATCCGGTAATCCTGTTCACCGACGAGAGCATGTTTACCTTCGATCCCGTATCAAATTCCAGAACCGACCGGTATATTAGTTCTCTTCCGGTAAAAGACGTGGCCGACGAGCACAAGAACGTGTATCTGACCAAGCATCCTGCTAGCGTTATGGTGTTTGTATTGGTGTAATTCGATGGCAAAAATATGGACCCGGTGTTCATTCCAGAAGGCGACAAGGTCAACACGGAGGTCTACATCGGGATTTTAAGTAAGTATGTTCTTCCGTGGATCAAAGAACAGTACGGTCCGAAGCCAAATGTTGTATTTCAACAAGATGGCCACACCTCGAACCGCACTCAGAAGTGGTTGTAGGAACTTGTTCCGTTCTGGGCGAAGGATATGTGGCCGCCATCCAGCCCCGATCTGAATCCGCTGGATTACTCAATATGGCGCGTCATGAAGGCCAAGGCCTGTTCTAAACGCCACCCGAGTACAGCAAGACTCAGACAAACATTGAGCCGTACCTGGAGATAAATGGATCCAGACTACATTATTGAAACCTGCCGTGCATCCCGGAAGCGTGTGGAGGCCATAATTGGAGCAAGTGGAAACTAGATCGATGATGAACATAGTTTAAGACTCTGAGAAACATCCCCTCTTTGAATAAATAATAAAAAAAACTCGAAAACCAAATTTTTGAGAATTTTTTTAATTTTGACATTGCTCAATGGTGCAAATATGATCACGCATCGTGTCTTCTAACTAGTATGATATCGTTTCCAATGTATTCCAATACAACACCAAAGCACTAGTTGAGTTTTGTCCCTTTAAATTGGACACACGAGTTCCTCTAGCATCCTCCTCCACGCGCTGCTTTTACCCACAAACTGAGCAAACTGCTTAACCTGTCTTTATAGATCTTGGTTAGGTCTACATGGCGGGAAAGGAACCAGCTTGATCATCCATCGCAACCGACCATTTCTTCGTCGCATGTGGACGGCTAACAGATTCCACATGGTTCAGATCTGTTTTGTCCACTATTTCTGAATCGGAAGCTATTTCGTTGGGAAGGTCCACGCTTCTAACATGGACAGTTGTGTCACTTTATTTTTAATCAGAATCCAACTTTATTTTGGAATCCAATTTTTTATAGTAGCTGAATGTCTACTTAACTGAAACTGCGGTCAACTCTCCGTTATTCGACATTTTTCGAACTCGATAATCTCGCTATCTCGGTTGAACAACACGTTCTACACGAAAGACTTGGGAAAAACTGTCATGGAACACCTGGAAAGGACAGCGTATCGTTGGATCAGGAGACGTATATTGAATGGATGCTGTAGCGGTTCAACTTCACTACCTGATTGTTACACTATTTTTGATAGGATTTTGAATCAGTTTATTACACATTTTTTTGCTATCTAAAATTAACGTGCATTGCTTGCATACATTTATTCGCATGAACAAGAAAGACGCTTTATCTGCATGTTGCTAAGCTAATCATGCTCCAAGAGTAACTTTTATTTAATGAGATCAACTTGACAGTAAAGCTAACCACTCTTACTCAAAACGGGAATTCATGGTGGTCTACCACAAAACAAAGATTTATCGGGCACCGTAGATTGATTGGCCCGATAGAAATTCCCACTTCGGCTTCCGGCAAGTTGATCATTGATCAGCAATCCAATCGAGCTGCCATTCGTCGAATGATGTCACGCAATCAAAACAAAAACTCCTTTCTTTGCACGAAATCAACTCGAAAACTTGGAACTCCGGGACGGATCGAGACAGGTAAAAATGGCAAGTAAAGTGATCGCAGGCTATTTTTTTTACGATCTAGGAAAAGTGTTTGCGTCCCTCGAGGTCATAACATAAACATTGGTATCGAATTTTATTGCACTTGACACGATATATTTCTGGACTGTGCGCCGGCCCGATCTCAGCAGGGTGGTAAACAAAGCGACGCGTTCACGTTGAACGGCGTCCAAGAGTGAAGTGGAATGGACAATAAAACGCCGAATGGGTTAATTTTATTAAGCGATAAGTCACGCTTAGAAGTGCGCTTAGAAGCGAAAGCCGGCGCACTCACAGGTGACGATTTGATAATTATATGGATCTCCCACAGCTTCAAGAGTGCGCGGATCAATTTTCAAAGCAGGTGTCGTAAGGATCGTTAAACGAAATTTCAAACCGCATTCATTGCCCTATAATAAACCAATCCTCAATGGGCCAAATTTCACGGCTTTCAGCCTGAGTGATGCGGTGTTCCTCTTGCAGTCGGTGTTGATTTACTTTCCGAGCGCGTAATTTAGCTGACCGATCGTTGATCATTAGCCGCTTCGTATAGGATCATGCGGTCGGTCGGTCCGTTTTGGGAACTGAAACTGGAAGTGATCCATGTGGAGTGGTTAGGCTAGTTCCAAAATGACAGGCACGCATGTTCTGTTATGATCTGCTTCTTCTGCGTGTGTACGAGCATACTTACTCCATTCTACCGCGTCGGGTGGTTCGTAGCTCTCACTCTCGTTGATGTCGCACGGGGCCATGAATGATGTTATGCTTGCTTATGTTGAGCGCATGCCGAATCGGACGACTGGGCTAGGACTCGGGCAGAACGAAAACTGAAAGGTGGTAATGGAGGAGGTGATGGTGGCGCTCCGATGGCGAGGCAGACCTGTTCAATTTTATGGATTACCTTATAGGGATACAAGTTTACCTACTTTAATTTTTATTCATAATCAGCTTATAACAGCCAATGAATGGTTGGAAAGAACGATCGCTGAATGAATAGAGGAACCGCAAGGCAGCGAACGTGTATGACTTTTTTTTGCGGTTGTTTTCGTTTTCTGTTTTTTTTGCCATGCAGCCGACGTGACAAGTGGTATTGCGTAAATCGTCGTTAGTAAGATTCCTATCTGCGTATGAATAATATTGGAAGAGCACCTATCGAATATGAATCTTTCCCTGAAAATGGTGGATGGCGGATGGATGGTGTTCAAGGATTAATGTTCTGTAATGTCATACATCTTTTGCCTCGTACAATAAGTTGGACTGAGCACAAAGTTGGACTACAAAAACTGCAAAAAATCGCCCTTTAGATTTTGTTTAGAGCCCACACACTTAGATATAACTAATTTTACACGTGACGCAATCCATCTTTGACGCAAAAGATGAGACGTAAACAAGCATGTCATGTAATATTAAGTGCTCCGAGACTGAAAAGTTCGTTGCTCGACGAAAAGTAAGTTTGATTAAGCTATATTTTGCGTCTGTTATGACTCAAATTTATGTCAAAATTGACGCTCGTATATGTCATCCTTAAAGCACCTAAATTTACATGAATTTTTCTAAGTGTGCAATTTTAGTTCATGATGGGATAGAAACATTAGTTTTGCATATAAATTTATTCAATGATCTAAAAAATAAATTAATTGGATTTTTGATATATTTTTTTTATTATTTTTAGACCAATCAAAACGTGCCATTTTTTTTATTTCGGCTGTAAGCTTACCCTTAACGTCTGCAATTGTAAATATTCGTTGAAGATGGACTGGACGCTGTTTACGAATCAACTGTCCAAAAATAGCAAAACGTATTGGTTCCCTAGATTTAAGCAACTGGTGCTTTGCATGTACAATAAATTAACAATAAGCTGAAATGTATTCGAGTTAATTGTATTGTTAATTTTTAATTTAGCTTTGTTTATGACTCTCTTAGTAAGTAATATAACATATACTCATCCATCATCGTTACAGGCCATCAGAGGTCTTTTAAAGTGTTTATAGGTTTACAAGTTTAATTGTATACTAAAATCGTTTAAAATATTCATTATTCAAAACAAAACTTTTAAATTACTGTTAAGAGAATAGAATTGGAACATACCCATTGCGCACTTTTTTTTTGGACTCGACCTTCTTCGATTTTGCATAATTGTGTGTTATTTGTTTATTTGGTTCTGCATCAACAGACTGGGTTTAGTCCTAATGATGGATTAAACAATACTAGGAAATACAATATAGTCAATAAGTAACAAGCTGCAAAGGCCGTGAAGTCCAACTTAATTCCTAATTCTTAAAAATATAGCACGGAATCTCTGACGCAGCGTCTCGCGTGCCAAGTGAAAATCAAATAAGGAAGCAACACGTTTAAAAACCCTTTGTAGCCCATTGATAGCACCATACAAACTATAGTTTGTACGACGAAAAGGTATCCTCAGCATTGCGTTGTTACGGAGTGCTCGTGGTTGAACGTTAACGTCGGTTTGTTGTAGAAAAGAAGAACAATCGATTCTGCCCTGTAGAATGTCTGCCACGAACAGGGCCCTTGTCGTATCTCTTCGACTCCACAAAGGATGCAGGTGAATTAACTGGCACCGACTTTCGTAGCTTGGAAGGCGATGAGGAACCCTCCAAGGCAATCGTCGAAGGGCAAATTAGATGAATCGTCGTTGAATAGACTATACTCTTTGTACACTGTTTTGGTAATTGGGATTCCATACAGGGCAGCAGTATTATAGCACCGACCGGACGAGGGAGCAGTAAAGCAACTTCAAACAGTAGATGTCCGTGAAACTTTTAGCTATTCTGAAAATGCCGAGCGTTCTGGATGCCTTGTCGATCACGTACGAGATATGCTGGCTGTATGTGAGTTGACAATCTAAGATGACTTCCAGATCCTTAATGTGATTCACACGATGTATGTCAACGCCTTTTAGGATATAACTGAATGTATCTGGATGTTTTTTTTCTGTGAGAACGTGATTACTGAACATTTTGTTGGATTTACAACCATGTGGTTCAGTTGGCACCAATTAGCAAAAGCGTTGAGTTGGAGTTGGAGAAGGTGGCAATCATCGATGGCTCGGATTCGGAGATAGATTTTCATGTCGTCTGCGAACGACAGTCGTGGACCGTCGAGGACGAAATTGACGTCGTTGAAATACGGTTATGTTATGGGCAATCATTAACATTTTTGCAAAAATTCGGCCATTTTGGATGTTGCATTTTTTTTACAAAATGGTGTCTTTGACATTTTTCAATAAACTGTATCACGAAATCGTCACTTCTGATCGAAAAGACACATGAGACAAAGTTGTTTTGAAAAGCAAAGTCTTTCTGGGATCAATATACACGGTAATTTGTTTTTAGTAACTTTGAGTAAATATTCAAAAAATGTGTTAAAAACTGAAATATCTCCGTTCAAGAAGTCTTTTTTTCTGCACAGTATTCTATTTACGTCCCTATTTTGGCGAAGAAACACCCAAATAACGCAATTTTGCAATCTTGGGAAACTGGGAAATACTGTTAAATACCACACAATATGAGTATTAATAGAATCGGATGGACGTGTACCGGATATCAATGTATTTCACCATTTTAAAATCCAAGATGGTGGCTTCCGAATGTAGAGAAATTTGGAAATTCTGTCAAATACCCCACAATACAGGTATTTTTGGATTCGGCGTAACGTGTAGGGACCAGAAATAGATGTCTGATGCCATTTTGAAATTCAAGATGGTAACTTTCAAGTGCCCCACAATACGGGTATTTTTGGAATCGGGGTGACGTATAGGGACCGGAAATCAATGTCTGATACCAGTTTTAAATCCAGGATGGTGGCTTTCAGTTAGAAAAAAAAACTGTTTCCCAGATTTTCTGTAACCAGATGCCGCCATCTTTCCGGTTCCTACACGTCACTCCAATTCCAAAAATACCCATATTGTTATCCTAGATGGTGACTGGATACCACCATATTGGATTTAATAATGGCGTCAGACATGTATTTCCGGTCCCGGCACGTCACTCCGATTCCAAAAATACTTATATTGTGGGGTATTTGTCAGTATTTTTCAGTTTTTCTCAAACTGAAAGCCACCATCCTGGATTTAAAACTGGTATCAGACATGGGTTTTCGGTCCCTAAACGTCACCCCGGTTCTAAAAATACCCATATTGTGGGGTATTTGACAGTATTTTCCAGATTTTCTGTAACCGGATGCCGCCATCTTGGATTTTAAGATGGCGTCAGACATGGATTTCCGGTTCCTACACGTCACTCAGATTCCAAAAATACCCATATTGTTGGGTATTTGACAGTGTTTTTCTGTAACCGGAAGCCCACGGAGAACAAATTATAGCAGACGCAATTATTTTTCCGGTCAAAATAACTATATTGTTCAATTGTTTTAGAGATAAACCGAAACTATAGTTGATTTGACTATATATAGAGGGCAACAACTAAAGTCCATAGTTGGCTCCTCGATTAGCTCAACTATATTTTTCAGTAGATGAACAAACATCAAACTTCAAAATACAACTATGCTTTAGTTGATTCAAGAAAACTATTGTTAGGAAAGCAAAATTTTACAATGTTTATTAAACAAACTGCTCTTCATTATCGACATATTAAGGAAGTTTGTGTTGCTTCTTTATCGACCTCAAAAACACAAATGCAAAATCATAAAAAAGTGACTTAGAAAGAACTTAGATTTGAACCGTGTTCATCTGCGTGAGAGCCAGCTATCTTATCGCCTATTCTACGCATCACAAGTTAAAGGTATGTGGATTTATGATGATCACTTGAAATCAAATTAAATAAATAAATTACATTTGACGGTTGTTATAATTCATCAAAGTTATAGTTGAATTGAGTATAAGATGAACAGTTGAATCTATTAGGTAGATATGATTGAGTTGACGGTGAAATTCATGTTGGAATAACTATAGGCTTCTTTCAAACAACAATATTTTTCCATGTGAAAGTAACTATTAGGATTGCTATCTTAACTTAACGAATTTGTTCTCCGTGCCGCCATTTAAAAATGGCGTCATAAGATATTTCCGATTCTAACACGTCACCCCGATTCCAAAGATGCCCAAATTATGTTTTATTTAACAGTATTTTTCTGTTTTATCTGTAACAGTCCTTATACGTCATCCCGATTCCAAATATACCCATATTGTGGGCTATTGGATAGTATTTCCTAGTTTTTCTGAAACCGGATGCCGCCATCTTAGTTTTCAAAATGTTGTCAAACGTAGATTTTTAGTTCCTACACGTAACCCTGATTCCAAAAACACCCATACTGTGGGTTATTAAACAGTATATATCTGTTTTTTTTCTAACCGAAAGCTGCCATATCGGATTACAAAATGGCGCCAGGCATGGATTTTCGGTTCTAACACGTCATCCTGATTTGAGAGATACCCATTTTGGGGATTATTTAACAGTATTTTTCTGTTTTTCTGTAAGCGGAAGCTGCCATCTTGAATTTCAAAATAGCGTCAGACATCGATTCCACGTCACCACGGTACCAAAAATACCCATATTTTTGGGTATTTGACAGTATTTCCTAGTTTTTCGCTAACCGAATGCCGCCATCTTGGATTTCAAAATGGCGTCAAAAGTGGATTTCTGGTTCCTACATGTCACTCTGTTTCAAATAATACCAATATTGTGGGGTATTTGATTAAATTTTCAAAAACCTGTTTTTACGAAGTAAATCCCAAATAGACCAATTCCACGCCAAATCGGTCAGTCACCAAACTTGACTATCTTCGATCTGGATGATACTTGGCACATATTTTCAGTGTATCGTGTTTTAAAACTTCAGAGACTACGATCAAACTTAATTTTTTTAATTATACCTGATTCTGAATAATAAATGCAAAAAGGATGAATAGTAGCTTGTTGATTATTCCAGTAACTACTTTGGGCAGCATCTAAAAGAACAAATGAATTATTTTCGGAAAAATCACAAATTATGACAACTTTTCCATTTTTAAGAGAATATTTTGTATTTCTCAAGAAACTAGACTGCTGAGTTTTAATATAATCATGGGATACCAGTTTTTCCAACTTTTCGCAAAAATAAGGAACAAATCCATCTACTGGTTTTACAAGTTTCTCTAAACTACATCGATCAGTTGAAACCCATTGTTCAAAACATATTTCAGACATACCCTGTTCCTCGAATTTTTCTGAAAAACTTCTTTCAAAATCTGAGAGACCTGGACAACGTTTGCATTCGCGGAGATAACAATGTTTAGTTCTGGATGATGAGCTGCATAATATTTCTTCAAAATAATGGTTGAAATCTTTTTCGAATGAATATTTTCTAAGACAATGAAGCATTAAATTAATATTTTCATGGATGGTACAAACACAAATATTGTGAGAATCTGAACCATCAAGTAATTTGCAATGCTTTGGTTTAAGTGCTGCAAATGAACTAAATCCAATGCTATTTTTACTAACTTCTTGAAATTTAATAAAAGCTTCTCGCAATGTACAAACTAAAAGTCGCTTTTGAATATGAATCTTCTTACCTTCCTTCTTCACTGAAACGTAATCGTTTAGTCCTGGCGTGGCTCTGCTTATCTGATCGCTTTCGAAGAACTGCAATACCTCGTTTTTAATTTCGGGATCCAAACCGTGTCCTAACCTTTCGCTGGGGGTGGCCAATACTCCTTTCCCGTTTGCCAAGCATCGAGTTTGCAATACAATGTATTTATTTGTTTCAAACTCGTCCATTACCGTTTGCGTTGACCAAGATTTCGGCAAAATCGTCAGAATCCTTATTTGATCGTCTCTCGATGAACCTGGATCAGCAAATCTCTCCTTCAGTTGTCCGATCATCTCATTGTGTTCCGCAGCTTTCAATTTTAGTTGCTCCAGGTCATCTTCTTCCGCTTGAAAACCGAAGATGCGTTTCTTAATGCCTTTGGTAATGTCCATATATTTTCTCCGGGGATAGTTAACATTCTGGAATTTTTTGTCGATATTGGCGATACGTTGATACCAGCTATGCCCTTGTTGAATAGCTCAATATTATGCGTCCTGGAAAATTGTTGCTCTCCACTATCCTGAGATGATGCTGTTGTTATTGACGTACTTGATGGTATTTCTTCGAGGCCATGCCAAGATGTAGATGGCTGCGGCTCCACGATGTCCATGACTGACGGTTGCACTACTAGTTCCAGATTTTCAGCACATGGTTCGATTCTATTTAAATTCAAGCGACACGTATCACAGATTGATAGAGATGTATCCAAATTAAATTTCCCCTCTGGGAACTTATGTTTTTCAATCAAATTTTCGGATAATTTACGAAGCTTTGACGAACACCATTTATTAGGAAACGGCTTGCAACAATCGACCTTCTTGAATTCCATATTCAAATTATACTTGTTCACTCAAAAAGATTTTTTTAGTGATGTCTGTTTTCAAAAGGATGGTCATGCTTATATACAAACGTAGGTACCATTTCGATATTCAGGTATAAATATTGTTTTGGTATTGAAGCTACTCTAACAGAGAAGCTCTTTTTTTCATGAAAAATACCATGGCAGACATTATAATGTACCTAAAATAGTAAGATGGATAGGTACATCAATATTAACAGCTTAAATAGGATGAAACTACGCTTGATAATGCAAATAAGTGTAACTTTACTTGTGTTGGTTTCTATATTTAAAATAATAGTGTAAATTCTAAACGGGTTGTCTGATCGTTCAATCGTCAAAAGACAAATTGAAGGTAAATATATGTGTATCTTGCTAAACTTATCAATGCTGATGGAGAATCACGATTAACTTATGAAAATGGCTTATTCTCTACAAAAAAATGATTTTGATGAAAGTAAATTTGAAATATCTGGAAAACGGTTATATTTAGGAAGTTTATCGATATGGGCACTATTGTTTGAAATGATTTTTTTAATCATATACTGACATCAAGCTGAACATTTTGCCGTAAATAATGAAATTTTCAAAAATGCCTCAAAAGTTGCTTTTAGAAAAACTTTTTTATTGAAAATTTGTCCATCCTAGAGTTGTTTTCAAAACTTCCTCTTTCTATTCAAGTTTTTATAAAAAAAATCAAAAATACGTTTTTGTTTGTTATTTGAATTTAGAGGTTTAATTTTAATATTTTTTGTAAAAAAACGAAAAAAAAAAATTCCGCGTATATTTTTTTAGTAAAGCCTTATTAGTTTCCTACAACTCCTTCTTAGTAAATTTTTTCTACAACCAACTGTTTTCGAACTACATTTTTTTTAAAGTATGTGTGCAAAACACATAGGCCCTTTTCAAAAATTACCCTTGAGTCAAAAGGGTCTCCTCTTCTGCGGAAAATACTTGGTCTATCATATTGAAAATATTGGCAAAGTATCATCCAAATCGAAGATGGTCGAGCACGATTTCAGGTTTTTTCAGCTCATTCTGGATGGAATCCCTCAATAACGAGTTATTTTACGTACTAATGCGATTATTGAACCCCCGTTTTGGTTTGTAAATGGAGGTTCCAGTGTATACTTTTCCCGAAAAAAACATATTTTTTCAAAGTTGTACTTTATTTCAGACGTCATTTCGATCAGAAGTAATGTTTTTTTGCTTCAATTTATTCAAAAAAAAAAAAAAAAATGTCAAACACGCCATTTAGAGAAAAAAATACAAAATTAAAAATAGACTAATTTAAGTAAACATTTTAATTATTCACCATAACACTCAATTTTATGCAAATCGGAGATGGTCGGGATTTTTTGATTCGTCATTTGGTGTGGATCTGCTCATTTTTTAGCTTTAGATCGTAAGATTGTTTTCAAAGAAAGACGGTACAACTTTATATACCCTGAAGAAGGCCAGTCAAGCCAATATCTAAATAATTCGAAAACGGAAATGAACTTAATTTTTAAGCATTAGTAAATTTGAACTGTCAAAGAAGTCTATAGTCATCCAAGTCGACATAAATTTTACCGGATCCTATGCCAAGGCGGAAAGCAAGCATCCACCCAGGATGGAAATCTTTGAAGTTGGATTCTTGAGCGAGTGAGTGAATGAATACCTACCATGCATTTGTTCAGTTTCGTAAAATATCATAACCAATTGACCATATTCCACCATTTCACTGGCAAAATGCATCAAACTTGTACTTGCCAAATTGATTGTCTGTTGCTATTGCTGTAGTCTGTTCAGCCAAACGTCCATTCGGTCAAGCGTCCGTATGTCAAACGGGATATCATCCATTTTTATGGCGTAAAGCTCTTTTATCAACTCTCATTGTGTTGGTTTTATTTCCATTAGTGGATAGCCCAGATGCATTTTCTATTGCATGATGATCGGCACCAATCTTTCAAACCTAGTTATAAGTTATCCGTTGTTTTTTTTGCAACGTCCTATCTCCTGATCTAATCTTTTCAATATCCAATCTAGGATAATGAATCAGCTACAGTTAATTAAAATAATAACACCCGTTTTGCTAAACACCATCATTAGGTGATTACTCAATAAATAGCCACGGAAAGACTCGCATCTGCTCTCTCGCCTGTCATATTTTCTGGTGATTAATGCAACCCGATACCTAGAGTGTCCTTTTAATAATAATACTTAATATTAACCGTAAACGATTATTGCTTTCGCTCCGAAGCCGTAAATGTGTGGCCAATCTCTGGTTCCTTCCCCAACCCATGGGATATTTGAACAAGCAGAGCTCGGGGAGGTGCGAATAATTGCACGGTTTAGCAAATGGAAGATACGCGTTTGTTGGCGATCGAGATCCTTCACCGCGCCAGACTGCCAACATTGGTTGGTCGACTGGTTTGTGGCACTAGCCTCCCGTGTGCCATTATGTGGCAGCAACTCGTTGGTACCGCAAAAAAAAAAAAAAAACAGCGTCTAGCGTCCAAATTGCCCCCAGAGACTTCCACACGCTGCGCGAAGGCGCGTGTTTTAATGGGTAGCTATTACTGATAAAAATCAGAAGTTTTGTTTGAGCAACAACAAGACGGCGGCGGCGGCGACGGCGGCGACGTCGATGTCAGTTCACTGCAGTGCGAGCTGAGCGCGTGCTCAACTTAACCCACCGACGACGACGGCCGGTAGTGCTTGTTTGTAACCACACGAAATAGCCGTATTTTGCAGCAGCACCGATGACGAGTGCGCTCTCTAATCATACTCATTAGAGGCCTGTGCCAAAGCGTCTTGGTCTAAAGGTAAGGTTGCCAGGGTTTGGATATGGCATGGGCAGAGTGTAGTGCTACTGCCACATTAGCGGAAGGTCGCCAACGACGAGAAGGTGTTGCAGAGTTGATTCTGTTCGACTGTAAAAGGAGTTGTAATTGTGGTGTTTAATAAATTTCAGAACATTATAACGGCTCGATCGAAACCGAGTAATTGACCAGATATGGATGACAACGCGTTGCGTTGTTGCGTGTGGAGAGGATATGGACACTTTCGATGGGGTTACTTGTTGTATCGTGCCCTTCAAGAAACTCACCCAGGTCGAAAATGGTGTGCAGGATGTTGACTATCTAAATTAATTTGTAGTAATTATACTCGAAAAAACACCAGCCGCATTAACACGTTGTTCGTGACGGCCTTGATGAGGTGTTAAAATATTAAACCAGCACAGTGTGACAACGATATATGTGAGCCGTGCCATAACATATGAACAGGTCTTTAAGGAGGATTTGTTGAGTGCAAGCGGATGGGGCTAATCTTATCAATAGCATGAAGTACTCTCAGACTGTGACCGAGAAACAAAAGCAAAATGTTTGATCTGCCGAACATCAGGTTTGGAACTTTGTGATGACAAGTCGGAAATAAAGGTGTTTTAAATTCCTAAGTATCGGAATATTACTGACAATAATACTTTTGGAAACATGCCAATCTTGGGAAATTTATGGGATTAAGACTGCTTCAATGCATTTAAAAGTAGAAAAGATGATTTGTTCTAATTAATAGTCAGACTGCTGTCGCGAAGAGAGCTTGATCACAGCATCGACACGAGTTAGCAGGCTTGGTAGTCTAACTGTAGTTAAATAACAGCCAATAACATTAAACTTCCTTATATGGTATGTACATTAGGAGAAAATTACACAGTGATTTCATGCCAAAAATGATCCCAAATGCACTAGAAATGTTGATAAACAATAATAAAACCTACGTTAAGTGCAAATTCCAATAAATTTGACACATAAAGCAATGGCGTATAAGCTGTGTTCCTATAGGAATTGACTTATAGCTCAGTAAATTTGCAAAATTGCATCGACCCTCTTCGATTTGAACCAAACTTGGTAGAATCTAATGTCTTAAGCCAATCGGCCTACCCTTGCCGCTGGAGACCAGCCCCTTTTCTGCCGATTTTTAATAAGCACAAGTTTTCAACTACACAACTATTAAAGATACAGAGAGTATTCGGCACCTTTTTAGTAAGGATTTTGGACGTCAATCGAATGGTATAATCTGATTTTTCTCCAGTGTTGCCAACTTTGCGATTCTTGTTTTTTTTTTTTTAGTTCTTTATTAAGGAGATTTTCAGCCTATGGTTAGTTCATCTCCGGAGAAAGGAGAGGGCTCAGAGTGAGTAACCTCTAGATACATGGTATATTAACATTTAGTTAATAACTTTGGTTGCTGGCTCTTCAACTTATATGAAAAAATAACAATGTATAAAATAATGAAACAGAGGTACAACAGAAAACAAAATGATTTAAGGCAAGCTACAAACGATTAATCCAAACAAAACAGAGCTCAGCTGGCATGGGACCAATACGGGAAATCCATCCAGCTGAGATGTCCCGACGGCCGAAAGAAATTCCTGCTATACCAAGTGGTAGATTTTGGCTTCTTTTAAGAAGGTTACTAGTGCTGCCGAGGCCGAAGTATTATTCCCGAGAAGATCGCTGATGCTGGAAGTTAGGCAGAGTGACTCCCGAAGATTTTGGAACTCTGGGCAGTTGCACAGGATGTGTTCGACGGTGTAGGGTACCCCACAGATGATGCAGCTTCTGCGGAACGGCAGGCCACCATAGTTATAGTACAGTTTGGTGTGCCCGGTTCGAAGCCGCGAAATCACGCGTTGATCCCTCAGGTTGTTCAGTTCTCTCCATGGTTCAGTTGACCCTTTTACTTTGCGGATGAAGGCAGTTCTGTTGCGGAACCACTCAGCTTTCCATGCCGCTCGAATGGTCCGCATGATCCACCATCTGACGTCCTGTAGGGGTACCTTGTTGGTGAGTCTGGGACCCGCTGTCCCGGCTCCGGGAAGGTGATCAGCAGACTCGTTACCTGGCACTCCGCAGTGTCCGGGAATTCATGTGTACACGGTGTTTGGTGGGGCATACTTGATAATCGCCTGGATCCATGGGTGTTTTGGTGCTTCCGAGGTGATCGCTTGAACGACGCTGTGTGAGTCGGTTAATATAAGTATCGGTTTGTTGGCTGGCGTCGTAGCGGCACGGAAGATCGCTGCAGCCTCGGCCGAGAAAACCGAGCATTGTGGAGGAAGACTGCTGCTTTCAGCAATACCGTCTCCAAAAATCCCGATACCTACTCCGTTTATCGATCGGGAGCCGTCGGTGTACCGATGTACGTGGTCGGCATAGTTGGACCCAAGTAACTCGGCGACCGATCTGCGCAAAATGATGGATGCATCCCCTGCTTTGAAGCGGTTCTTGATCCGATTGTCCAATTGGATTCGTGAAGAGTGCCAACTTTTCTCTCCATGCCAATGGACTTTGGCCACTGGGGGGAGGTCGATGTCGGCGGCCGTGCCGAGGACTCTGTTCCCCTCGTCGAGGAGAAAGATCCTATTGTTTCCGGAGGTCTTGGCGGAAAAGGCGGCGGCTTTTGTGGCAATATTTGCGTTTAAGCAGAACCGGAAAGGAAGAAGACCCGCTTCGATGCATGCGGCGTCTGTTGGAGTGGATGGCAGGAGACCAGATATGATACGGATGTAGCTGTTGTAGACTGGTGCTAGGGTTCTAACCAGCTTCTCGGAAGCGATGCAAGTAATTTCCGTCCCGTAAAGCAACCTACCTACCACCCGGAACCGAACATCGCGGTTGTTGGATCGGTGAGGCCGAGAGATCGTTTTAACGAGGTTGAGTCTACTGCGGCAGTCCTTTTTGACCTGTTGGAAATGCTGGTCGAAGGAGAGCGTTCGGTCAATCAGTACGCTGAGGACGCGAACTGTTTTCCTGTTTGGAATGGCTTGCTCGTGGATCGTAATTGGGGTGCTATTGACTCGGTGCTGAGACGGACATAGGTGGCATCGGATGCTCTTCCTGGCGGATAGCTGGAAACCCATCGAGTCGGTCCATTTGACGACGGCTTGCGCTTGCCGTAGTGTTCGGATCTGTGTAGGACCGGAGGCCACAATCAGCACATCGTCAGCGTAAACAAATATATAAATGCGCCTAGGTAGCCGGTCAAATACCCCGTTCATTGCCACCAGAAACAACGTGACTGCGATAACGGAGCCTTGAGGGACTCCAGTCTCCTCGCTGAAACTTTTCGACCGCGTGTTCCCCACCAATACACGAAATGACCGGTCGGTCAAGAAGTTTCGTATGAAATACATCATATGCCCCTTCAAGCCCCAGTTTGTTAGTTTTTTTTCAGGACGGCTGGCGTCCACGTCCGGTTGAAAGCCTTGGAGATGTCCAAAGAGATGATTTCAACGTGGTGTTCCTGGTCTTAAACTTCCTTGAGCACGTCCCCCAGAGTGGCAAAGTACGTGGACGTACTGAAACCTTGTCGAAAGGCATGTTGTCGGTGGTCGAGCAAGCTGTTGGTCTTAAGGAACATCTTGAGTCGACGGTTCACCATCCGTTCGAATACCTTGGCCATGCAGGATGTGAAAGCGATCGGTTGGAACTTAGATGTGCCCCTGTCTTTTTCGTTTGCCTTCGGGATGGGCACGACGAGACTCTCCTTCCACAGCGTCGGGTAGGTATCAGAGACCCAGAGTTGGTTGAGCATCTCAAGCATGCAACACTTGCCCTCAAGGGGCAGCTTTTTTAAAAGTGGATACCCGAGATCGTCAGGTCCCGCAGATTTGCAGTTGCTGCGGCTTAGTGCGTGCTGGAGTTCCTCCCAGGAGAAAGGCTCGTTGATCTCGAGGTTGTCCGTATCAGGCGGGATGCTGAATTCAGCGACTGATGTACGGGTAGGCTTTGCCAACCGCTGAAAGTGGCTATCGTAACCGGAGATGGCTGAAATTTCGGCGAAATACCCTCCGAGTTCTTCGGCGACGGCTGCCGGTTCGGAGATGGTAACTCCGTTAGCTTGTACATGTAATGGCGTCGAGTGCCGTTTACCGCTGAGAGCATTAACCCTGCTCCAGAGATCGGCAGAGGCCTGGGAGGCGTTGATGCTTTCAAGGAAACCAGACCAACTGTTTAGCTTCGCACTTCTCACTTCTTTTCTGCATTGAATATGCAGTGCACGGTACCGGGTTAGTAGCTCTTCCCTGTTTGGGTCATCTCTCGGGGTTCGCCTGAGTTTCCGTAGAGCTTTCCGGCGGGCTTTAACGGCTTTTTTGGTGTCTTCGCTCCACCAACGGAGGGCTTTTCGTCCAGGTAGGCTACTGGTCTTTGGTATGGTAGCGGATGCAGCACCTAACACCAACTTAGAAAAATCCGGGATGGTTAGCGGATTGCGTTCGAGGATCAGCGACAGAATTGTCCCCTGATACCCATCCCAGTCAGCCTCGTCGTACCGCCAGTGAGGCCTTTTCGTGACTTCTGGGGCCGTGGCTGACGAAAGCTGCATTTGGATGGGGTAATGATCACTTCCGTACAAATCCACATTGGTGCACCACGTGACTTTTCCTGCTATGGAACGGCTGATCGAAGAGACGTCGATAGCCATGGCGTGACGTCCGTTGAAGAATGTTGGGTTTCCACGGTTGAGCATCGCCATGTCCTCCTGATCGAGTAGGTCCATTAGGATGCTTCCTCTAGGATCCGGACGAGGACAGCCCCAAGTTGGATGATGCCCATTGAGGTCTCCGACAAACATCCTTGGTTCGGGTAGCTTGCTGAAAACGCCGGTGATTTTATTTGACAGATTTTGTAGCAATGTTCTCCCACATGCACAGGCAATCGCAATGTTTGCCGGCTTCTCCAATTGAACAGCAACTATGGGAAGATCAGTTCCCAGGTCAATCTCGTTAAAAGGTATGCTCCTTAGAACACCAATGGCTACGGAGTGGCGAAAATTGCTGCCTCTTTTGAGGGTGCAGGCGTATTTTCCGGTAAGGGAACGATTCATCTGGTCTACCGTCACCTTGTTAACTTCTTGGAGAGCTATCACCCAGGGTGGATTGCTGTGGCAAAGCATCTCCAAGTCGCCGAGGTGGTTCAGGAAACCGTTCACGTTCCACTGGAGGATAAAGTTGATGGGTACTGGCAGAGCAGGAACGGGGTGTCTGCTGGTGGTAACGTCCTCGGAGGGACAGCTCAAGTCTTCCAACTCGCTGATATCAAACAAGTGGGAGGCTTGCGTCTGACTAGAGTTGCTGCTTGACTGTTCGCTGTGTCCAGAATAAGACAGATCCCCACCAGGGGCAGGCGGAGGGGCGGTTTTGCGATTTTTGCATTTGAAACCCCACTTTTTTCAAAATCTGATGACGCCAAAATGTTCAGTGGAGTTTTACATAAGAATCACCTATCGACAAAAAACAACATTTTCCATGTAGGAGATATTAAATTTTAAAGATAACATATTTTATTTGGAGTTGGTTGGAAATGCTAACATGAAGCTTTAGTGTGATGATTTATTAGCTAGAGAATGATCTGTAGAAGAGGGTAGGTGGATAGTTCCGTTAGAGTACGGCAGTATGAAAATTGAATAGAAGTTGAAAATGAGCGAAGGGCCATTAAAGCGACAGTTTTCAAGATGACGCACATTTTTGCCTAGCCCGTACGATGTACGCGGGGACTTGAAGTATGTCTCCAAGTCCACAGGCTGGCTGGACGCCTGTGGACTTGGAGACATACTTCAAGTCCCCGCGTACATCGTACGGGCTAGGCAAAAATGTGCGTCATCTTGAAAACTGTCGCTTTAATGGCCCTTCGCTCATTTTCAACTTCTATTCAATTTTCATACTGCCGTACTCTAACGGAACTATCCACCTACCCTCTTCTACAGATCATTCTCTAGCTAATAAATCATCACACTAAAGCTTCATGTTAGCATTTCCAACCAACTCTGAAAATCGTTAACTTCGCGTATGAAGTAACATAAAAAACACTTTGAAGGAAAATATTTTATTTATTATTTTCGTTTACTCAGAAATGCTTCGATATAGAAAGTTGGTCTCTTCATGAAAGCCGTTGAAAACGACGAAATTTGTAGCTTTAATGACAATCTGAACCTTTCAACTTTCAATCAAACCGAATGCAAAAATGTGATTTGTCCTCCAGTGTTGCCAACTTTGCGTTTTTTGCAGTTGAAAACATTAAATGAAATTTTCTTAAAGTCGACCAACAGATTCTTATTTTGGGTGTTTAACTTGTTTGTGGTCCAAAACATTCGAGAGATATTAATTGTATCCAAATAACCGATAACATCAAGAGATTTATTCCACAAATCAATACAAAAGTTGTACAATGCTCTTTTGGACATATCATGACAAAGCCACGACGTACCGCTTATAACTGACTGTATTGAAATGTTCATTATTTTTCTATAATGAAGAGTCGTTTAGCCTCAAATGGAGTACATCAGTTTTCATTTTTGTACCCATGTCTTTTTTTCAAAGCGATAGATTTAATTTTTTAGTTATCACACGTTAGTTTGTCAAGGCCAACTTGTTAATGAAAGGCTTTATTTATGAAAATTACCTGCGATACGTCAGAATAAATCCAGTTTAGGGTTGCAGTCGTTAATATCGTGTATAAAATGGTGTGTTCAATTGGATTTTGCTTAAAAAATAAAATGTACCGTCGGAAGATTACATAGGTCATCGCAGCAGTTCTCATCTCGGGAACGGAACCTATTCAAACATCGGTTCAGTGTTTTCTGTTTGAAAAAAGTCTGTGAAAGCCATGCAAATCAGTTTGGTCGATCTTATGCAGCCAAGCAAATGTGCATGCCATTCGGCGAAAAAAAAAATTATTGAACACCATCGAAGAAGACAAACAAGAATTAGTGAAATCAATTTATTGTAACTAGTGTAGAAAAACCTGAATAAACCCAACAAGAGTTTATAGCACAAATAAAAAAAATAATAATGTAAGGTGATCAGATACGAAGTTAGCTGTTATGAGTAACGTGAAACAAGAGTTACAGAAAGTGAAAACCTTATAAATATGTGTTAAATGCATCCTACATGTATACTTAAACCAATAATTTTGCACGCGTTACTCCTACATGTATGTAACTTATGTAAATATCACCATGCACCCTCATTCCAAACAGCATATAACCTAATCTAGAAAAATAAAACCAGATTGGCAGAAGTTCAGCGAGAGGATTTCAGACTACTGCCCGACGAAACATGACATAGGAGACAAGAAACTCAACTAACCCGTTTCTGGATTTTTTGAGAAACAGGTTGAGAGAGTGCAAACGGAATTCTCATTCGGAATCGTTTGCTGAACTATTTCTTACATCGCGTTTGGGAACTTTTAATACCATTTCATTCGCGATTTTCGCATAGCTAGTTCATCAGCGAAATGATTCTCTGAAGAACAGCGAAAGAACTTTTTTTGAAAATGAACTTTCCAACACTGGTTGAGGTATTTTTTGCTGATAAAAAGCATGTTGGGCTGTTTGGATATTGAATAGTGTAATAATAACCTGCAGAACAATCATCAAACAGACTTTTACCATTGGAATTGCTTTGATTATTATTCCATGAGCGGTATTTTGCATTAATATCACCAATAATGAAGAATTTGAACTTATGACGTGTGAGTTTCTGAAGCTCACTCTTGAGAAATTCGTTTGTTTGCCTACGCTTTGGAATTGCAAATAGGCAGGTTAAAAAGAAACTTGTCCACATTTTGTTTCAACAGAAACTCCCAATGTTTCAAAAATGTTGGTTTCAAATGAAGAAAGAATTAATTAAATGAAATAGTTTACGTTCCTTTTAACCTTATGGTCAGATTTAAGGAACGTTCAGATATAACGGCGATGTGCACGTTATGAACTTTCAAAAAGTCAAATAGCTCGTCTTCATTATGTTTAGCGATCGAGCATTCCAAATCAAAATATTTAATGATTTAAAATCCATTACTGAATTTTAAAGTCATGACGATATTGTTTGCAACTTGAACTCCAGTTTGAATAGCAGCAAACATGGAGTTAGCTTTTGGCATATCAGTAATCATGTCGATTAATGATTTCTGTAAAAAAATCCATTAATGATTTCTGTAAAAAAAAATCCATTTTAGGAGCAGTAATGGATCATTGTCATCATCCGTGACCATGTCAAATTGATTGCTCAGATTAATTTCATCAGAAGGGGGATCAAAAATTACCCTTTTCTTTACCGTTTAGGTGCCATGGCGGCAGTAAAACGTTTCTCCAAATCGACTTCCAATCGAAATACAAGCAGGATTACCTCGGGTAGGGTCCAAACAAGGATCGAAGAGGAATAAGAAGCGAGCAAGGTAGAACATTACAACAGGTAATATTGAGCACTGAAAAGTGCTGCTTAAATTTGTTGTAGCTGTTGGTAGCAGTAACACTTCCTTCAGTAAAAAGCAAATAGATCCGCACGACAAGAGAGCACGATGCGGAATGATTTGTTTTATAGTTATTCTAACAAAAACACCATGCACCATCTGTATGGTTCTTTGTGCAAGTGCACTAGTTCTGATCAATCACGGAGGAGCAACTACGAAATGCACGGGTTTTAAAATAAACGATGCCGTACGAACCTCAAAAGCAATGTATTCTTCGCGAGAAGTTAGAAGAAACTTCCACGAGAAGTCCTGAGAGGTAGGAAGAAACCTCTTAGAAAGTCAAATAAAGTCCAGTGGGAACAAAATTGAGCAATCGAAAAAAGTTGAATGATGTCACAAGAATCCTCGAGGATATTCGTAACAAAAGTTTCAAAACATTCCCGAAAGGAATTCAGACGATTGCTGATGTTGATGAATAACGAACGAAAATATTCTAAAATGATGCTTAAAAAACTAGGTTTGAATGCATCAACTGATGACAAAGGAAATTTCATTGTTGCCATCGGAAACTTCCCATAAGCTTTCAGTCGCACGAACAATATGCTATTCTGCATTTCATTATCTTTTTTTGATGTAGGACTACGTCTTTCCGCAACATATTGGGGGTGCAATTTCTAAAAACCAAGATCGACAACTCTGTCAATAGCGGATGTTTTTCAAATCTAAACAAGCCAATCGATTGAAAATTTTTCTACAAATCTGCTTTTTTTTTTTTTTTTTCCTCTGTTCGGGACATAAAACCACTGCGACCAGTAATTTGATCTATTGTAGTATATCCCGTGTCCTTAGTTTAGTGCATGTCGTATTACTCCATCACTATTGAGAAATGATGAAGTATTCGGTTTTGATACAGTTGTCATTCTTGCCTTTATCGCAAGGAATCGATTCTAATTGAAAGGTCCCGCTATTTATACCCTTCGGAGTGTTGAAACACCCTCCAAAGGCGCGCCCCTTTGTCAGTCAAAATTGGATTCCTTAGCAAAAAAAACAAGACATGACACCGATAATGACCATGCATCAGAACCCTAGTCTTAACCACTTCAAACTAGGAAACAACGAATAGAAGATTAGGAATCACATAGGTGAAGACTAACTAACTCATTTTTTCCTTGTTTCAAGATCATCCTCGGTCCACGCAACCCGAGGACTTATCACTATCAACAAGGCATAAAAAGTAACAAGGACTAAGATGTGTTCCTTTGATTACTGTAAAATCCTGTTCCCCTAGTTTGAAATAGTCAAGACTAGGAATCGGTGGTAGATCTTACATCCCGTAACGTACCACGAAAAGGTGATCTACCCACGTTACGGGGAGTCTGCCATGCCTCTACGGTATAAAGGGATGAGATACCTTAACATCTCAAAAACCATGATCCGCAGTGCGCATCGAAGCGTGACTCTGATAAAGAAAAACTCCGTCAAGATAATTGAGGAAACTAATTCATATACATATGATGAAACACTACTATGAAGTAATCAAGTAATAAAAATACAAATCTGCTTAAATGAACATTTTATTATTTTTCAATTGATCACTATTGCAAATTACACAAATGTCCAACTGTTGCAATGGTGATCAAAATTATCACCGATTGCCTGCAAAAAGAGCATTTCCTAACACAGATTTCAAAATCGGTTATCCGGTCTCGGCTAACGGTGCTTATTCAATCGCTATCAGCAGCAGCAGCAGCAGCGTGCTTTCGGCGCGTGGCGTTGAACATTTTTCTCCAGTACATAACGAAAGGCTGCCCGCAAGCAGCCGCACCGCTACTGATCGGATTCAGTAGCACTTCGTGAGTCGCTGTGCCAAGCGCGTCACCCTCATTCCAAACAACATACAGCTCTCGCCAGCCTTATCTGTGTTGAACACCCTAATAGCTCAGCATTACTCAACCATCACGACGAAACGGTTCTTTTCAGGACCACCATAAATTATTGTTGTTTAAGAGTTAATTTTCATTGTTAGTTCGCTCGCCTTGCTGCCAGCCTCAACACTCCTAAAGCTCTTTGATAATGTACTCAGCAACCGAACGATTGTGGTCAAATGCGGAACAGTATTGACGTGGTACATACACATTCTCGCAATGACCGAATATCACATAACCTTTTCAATCAACCAGAAATACTACAGATCGAAAGCTTCAATTCAAAAACATCTTCAGTATAACAACATAATTTTTCATTGTCAGTTTTAATAATTATTAAATAATTTTTTTTAAATGATAAAGGAAAGTTCTACTAATATATTTATTTGATCCTTAAATATCTATAAATACATTTATTATAGTCGGTTTCCTATGTGGCGTTGGCGAGTAGTAGAAGCTGATTGTACCTTCCCAACGTTAAATAATTGTCAATCAATTTGCCTTGGCTGTTTCGTGGATTGATGGTCGGCGTCAAAATTCTCCCCTTCCCTCTGTAGTGTAGTGAATATTGGAATCAACGTAATAGTGAATATTGGAATCAACGCAAACGGAGTCTTGCATGAACACATAGACACATCAATTGGATAAATGTAAAGAATTCACTCTTCCAGAATACGATTTTGTTCTTTTATTCTGGCGCGTATTTAGTATAAACAATTTTTGTATAAATATGAGCAATAAAAAATATTTATAGTTTAAAACGAGCCCACCAACTTTTGTAGTTTATTCACTTTCCTGTCACTTTCGTGCCTGTTTGTGAACTCGTTGTCCTTCTCTGCATCGCTGCTAATCCCTGCTAGTCTCCCGAAAGTCTCCCATGTTATTTCTGATGTGTTCCACGACATTTCGAAGTCCATTATCTTTGTATGGTGATCTTGTGCTCCTAGTTGCGTCTTATAAAACCGTAACACCAGTGCGGAAAATAGACAAAGCCCATCTCCGGGTATTTTCTTAACGAGCATCACTCTATTGTTGTATCGCATGTGCTCCATTTTGTTGCTCTCAGAATGGCTCAACCGATGAGATAATATTTAAATTTAACACGATTAAAGTACTTCAATGCAACTTTCATTTTTTTACTAACAATTAACACATTTTTCAATATTTTATATTAACTAATTTCTGGAAGCTTTTACTTATGTTTTAAAGTATCAATGCTTCGTCATACCGTATCTTCAAGTGATCTTCGTAAGCTCCATATTTCATTAAGGATATTTGGAACCGTACCGTTTAAAGAGAAACACACATAACAATGACCAGTGTCATCACTTACTCACACATGAAATTTGCCTCGATCAACCTGGCAGAACGCGCCCAAACCCTTACTCAACCAAAGGGCAGGGACATTTGAAATCGGCAGTTAACCCGAGCAGGAGAAAATAACTAATGAATACCTAATTCTGATCTGAATCCAAACTTTGGTCTTGATCAGCAAAACATAAGAGGTAAAATACCAAAGAATAATACCAAAAAATTGCAAGCAAAATATTGTGCTAATATCAAAAAATGATATTTGTGTACCAAAAAAATTCATGTGTGGTTTTGGTATTGCAATAGCATAGTTTGGTATTGGAATGGTATTGTGGGAACATTTCTTTGGTATTATTTTTTGGTTTTTTACCTCTTATGTCATGCTCATCCGTACAATTTTAAGGTATCGAGGTATACGCCCAAGTAACATTTTAAGTTTTATGAAGTAATACAAAGCTACTATAAAACAACATTCATAAAACCCTGGTCAAGGCTACTTTGCCACTGATGCATCCACCAAAACCTCATTAAGACTAGAATCTGTCTAGTGTGCCCATCCTGAAGAAGGTTCTGAACGGTATATTTTCGAAGCTCTTCAAGATTGATTTACTGCAAAAAGGTTGTATGACGAACGTATTGAGACCATTTTAAACCCGTATTTAAGCTACAATAAAAGCTATTTGGCAACGATAAAAACCTTTTTCAAGCCATTTTCCCTAGCCGCTTGCTGAATCCACTAGAAAAATCATCAATCAAGATAAAAAAGGATTCAGAAATACCATCCGAAACTTACCAATATAATTGAAATATAAACTGATCATACAAAAAACCTATTCAATTTCCAAAATTACATAAACAGCGAAAAAAATAAGTCCGCCTTCGGAAAACGTTGATCTCACTTATTATTTTTAATCAAGAAGAAAAATTAATTATTCTTCAGATTGATCATTAAGCTCAGCCGAGGTATGTTTTATGATTATTGTATTTCAAATATCTGCTCATTCCTAAGTTGACCAACATAAAGTTATATCCATGGAAATGCACATTGAAAACGAAGCTTGTAAAAGTCAAACTAAATAATTGTAATATGGCGGTGGCTTAAAAGCTGATTCGCATGGCCCATTTGTGAAAAAGTTGTTTTGCTTTAATGAAATCCCTAACAAATGCATAAGGTTTTAAAATAGCTTTTATGAAGAAAACTGCCTGACTGAATTGTATTTATCTAAAGCAATTTTGCTTGATCCTATCCCGTTCAGATTTATGGCAGTATTTATGGAGGCAAATTTGCCTGCAAAAAGTTAAACGTCAAAGTTTGTTTATCTTTTGATAGTTGCGTTGTTCGATCATTGCAACGAGGTTTTACTTCAGCGTTCTTCCAATCGTTCCCGTAAAATATCCCCTTCTTCCGGATAATTCCCTAAGTGCACCATCAAACGATGCAGTTGAAATTAAGTACGTTTGAATGAAATTTCGAACCTTTCGCTGAATAAAATTACTGCTATGAATCGGAAACCAGTCAATCTCCACTTACTGACAGTTTCAACGGTTTGCTGTAGGTACAAATGTAAATTATTTCATTCTGGAGAAGGTTGGTTTGTTTCAACAAGTCTAAACAACATCAATATATGCTTATTGCTCTCATTTAAAACCTAATTGTTTTATGGTTGCTTTTATAATGACAGAACCACTTTATAGAGTTTTTTTTTATCAAGGCATTAATAAACAATAGCTAATGAAGTTTATGATTGATTTACAGAACAGTTTTATGGATGTATTGAGAGCTGCTTTAAATTAATTTTTTAAACAACTTTCTCGACAGACTATGAAAGGTTTTTAAAACAGTAATAAGCTGAATTACTAACCAGAAATGTTTTACACTTTGAAATGCTGTATTTAAAATAAATGGATTGTTTATTTCCATTTTTAAACCATCATAAATCAGAGTGGATGCCAAGAAGCTGCTGAATTGTTACTTGGACGTTCCTGCACGGGTTATGTAAGGAAATTCTTTCGTCATTTTTCTGTTGAATATTGGGACCAAACCATTTTTTTTAGCAAAATATTATAATTCAAAATATGGTGCAGGTATTCAGAAATTTTGCTTAAAAAATTTGGTGCATGTTACGTTATCATACACAGAAAAAAAATAAATTTTAATATTACATCCAAGAAAATGATCTATTGATCTGGATCTTAGGCGCTGCGACTTCGAATCTCTCAATGCAGAATTTTCATCGGTTGACTGGGAGCAGCTTCTTCAGGGGCACTCTGTCGATGATATTGTTCTTCTGTTTTACGACAAGCTTTACGAAATTCTCCACTTGAAGGTCTCTCGACGCCGCCCTGCTATTAGTGGAGCCAACAGGAAGCCCTGGTGGTCCATTGAGTTAAGAAACCTGCGCAACAGACTGCGTAAAGCACGTAAACGATTCTTCGCTAACAAAACCATTGAAAACCGAGAATCGCTTCACCTTGTGGAACTGTCCTACAAAGAGCTCGTAGCATCAAGCTACCATGAATACATGCAGAGGCTGCAATCGAATTTGAAACAAAACCCATCAATGTTCTGGAGGTTCGTGAAGCAACAAAGGGCAAGCAATCGTGTTCCGGACAATGTCAAGTATGGTGACGCTTTGGCCTGCTCTTCTGAAGAGGCAGCTAATCTTTTTTCGACCTTCTTTCAAAGTGTGTTTAATGCGGAGTCGCCCCAACCTCACCCGGGTTGTTTTCAAAATGTGCCATCCCATGATATCCACCTTCCTTTTTTCAATTTTTCTCGTGAGGAAGTGTTGAGAGCGTTAGCCAAACTAGATGCGTCGAAAGGAGCCGGAGTCGACGGTTTAACTCCAACACTGCTGAAGAATTGCGCCGAGTCTATAGTTAAACCTTTGACGATACTGTTCAATCGATCGTTAAATGAAAAAACATTCCCAGGTTTATGGAAAACTGCCAAAATGATTCCCATCCACAAATCGGGTAGCGTGCGGCACGTTGAAAATTACCGCGGGATCTCGATTCTCTGTTGCCTGGGAAAGCTCTTTGAATCCTTGGTCCACGAGGTCTTACTGTCTGCAGCAAAACCGATAATTTCGGAATACCAGCATGGATTCGTTCCCCATCGCTCTGCAACAACCAACTTATTATGCTACACCAACGTTTTGTTTCGTGAGATTGAAAGCCGGAATCAAGTGGACTCTGTATACATTGATTTTTCGAAAGCATTTGATACTGTTCCGCATAGCTATGCCGTGGAAAAGCTGAGACATATGGGTTTTCCCGATTGGATAGCCGACTGGCTAATGTCTTACCTGACTGGTAGGAAAGCATTCGTCCAGGTGAACTCAGCACGATCCAGGACCTTCTACATTCCATCTGGAGTTCCACAAGGGAGTGTGTTAGGTCCATTGATCTTTGTGCTCTTCATCAATGACTTGTGCCTGCAAATATCTTCTGGAAAGTTGTTTTTTGCCGACGACCTCAAAATCTTCAGAGTCATCAAGTCTGTTTTGGACTGTGTTGCTCTGCAGATTGACATCGATGCCCTTTCACGATGGTGCAAGGAAAATGGAATGTGCGTGAACATCAATAAGTGCAAGGTGATCACTTTTAGCCGTTGTTGGATTCCCATCAATCATCTTTACAATATTGACACTGCTCCGCTGGAACGTGTGCAGTCTATCCGTGATTTAGGAGTTATCATGGATTGTAAGCTTCGATTCAACGAACATATATCCACCGTTACTGCCAAAGCCTTCTCCGTTCTTGGGTTCATTCGCCGCAATGCATCTCAATTCACCGACGTGCACACATTAAAAGCCTTGTTCTGTGCTTTAGTGCGAAGTATCCTGGAATATGCTGCTCCCATTTGGGCACCGTACCATACATCTCAGGTGATCCGCATCGAACGTGTGCAGAAATCATTCATTCGCTTTGCTCTTCGGCACCTACCGTGGAATGATCCTGTCCATCTACCTGCATATCCAGAACGATGTCAACTAATTGATCTGGAACTGCTATCGGCAAGACGGCTGAAATTGCAGCGGCTGGTTATATTCGATATCGTCCAGAATAACGTCGACTGTTCGGATCTTCTCCTGCAAGTATCACTGAACGTTCCACAGCGTCAGCTGCGGTACTCAGCACTTATCGCAGTTCCCGCACATAGAACATGTTATGGTCATAACAACCCGCTCAGTTCTTGCCTCAGAGCTTTCAACAATGTTAGTGATTTGTTTGATTTTAATGTGTCCAAAAATTGTTTTAAAAATAGGATTAAAAACATAGCATAAGTTAAACTAGTCTGTACGACACTGTCGAAGACGAAGAACAAATAAACAAATAAACAAATAAACAAATAAACAAATAAACAAAATGCACTTCAATCATGTCGAAAATCTCATGTAATTTTTATGGCTACAAAAATAAACAAATGCAGTAAAAGCAGTGTAAAGTCAGTTCATGCACTGTATTGATGATAATTTTGGCCTTTTTGGCAAGTAATATTACACCATATTGTTGACACGATTGAAGTGCATCCACTTTGATGTGATATCAAAATTAATTTTTTGCTGTGTATAAAAAACATCCTTAACAAATACAAATCAATCCCTTTACGCCAAACAAAATCAGTTTTTTTATGTCACACTTTAAAGATTCATAATACGTGAATAACGTGAGCAAGGTGTGGAAAAAAATATGTCAAAATAATCAAAATACAGTTTGATCCAAACTCAAGTCAAAGCTCATATTTGATTCATGGCAATTTTTAAACTTAGTTTTACTCTCTACATCATCATCCTTGAACATTTTAAGTCAGTTGGTATAACTGACAGCTGTTTATGCCCGTGCCATTTCAACGAATACACGCTTTATTCTAAACAATAGATGCTTGTTAATTTTATAGTGAATACTGTCTTGACTTAATACACGTTCCCTTTTTGCCATTTTTGGAGCCGCCAGTGACGATTTCTCGGATAATGCTGTACACAAAGTATTGATACAACCAATACAATCGCAAACGGATGGCAGTTTTGCAAGCTTACAATTTAAACTGATACTAGAATGTGTTCATTAGAAAATTTATGTGATTCCAGATTGTAATTAACTCAAATTGCAGTCTTGTGAGAAGGCTCGTGTGCGATCTGTGAATCAATCTGATATACAGCTGCCGTATTGAACATTTATTGCTGCAGCAATAATTTTATCAGCGAATCAATCGATTTTTCAGACCATAAAACCGATGATTTACATTCCTTTGAACAAGTTTTTTCATAACTCTACGTTCTTGGATGTTTTTCATATTTACGATGCATTGAATCAGGTTAATAAAATTCAATTTAAATGGTGTCTTGTTTTGTTGCTCAGCTCATATAATTACACATCCCACAGAATTTGTCTATCGATAATAAAAAAAAAAACTAATGTTTCTGAAACTCTACCCCAGCAACTGAATTTTCTTATCGCCAAAACCGTTACGTTCCAATCGATGCAAATTCGTAACGCTCTCCTCTTATAAAATCATTTTTCCCCTCTAATAAGGGGAAATGAGTGACCCGTTGCCTGCTGAGAAGAGAGCTGCACGAGAGATCAAGCGCGAAACCCTTCTCTCTGCTCGCCCGAGTATTCTCGCGCTCCAACTGGTCCAGCTTTCGAGGCACACTTGATCACACAACAGACACCGGAGCGGGATCATTTTCGATCTGTCGGTGCTCCGCCGATAACGTGGGGCAGCCGTAATCCTCCGTGTAAAGTCTTATCTCGCTGACGTGAAACCGAAACTGTACCGCAGCAAGCATAACGGTGGGTTGAGTAGGTAATTTTCGAAAACTGCAGCCGACTTTATCGCTGCGGAACGAGTTTCCGATCTCGCTGCTTCTCTCCGTGGTGTCTGGCGATGGTCCTTGCTGAAGTGCTGCAAACCGTATGCACTGCTGCTGACAGCTTAAAGTGATCGGATAATTGAAATTCATTTCATTAGTTTGAACGCTGGCTGGTTGTGCTGCTGCAACTAACCTCAATACGTCAGGTTCAGCATGAAAGCAACGGCAGTAGTAGTAGTAGCAGCTGAGCGAAGGATATGCAGTCCCAAACCCAAAGTTGTTCCATTATCATCGTACAGCACTGAGAGTTTTTATGAAAACGACAACCGACGACTTCGACGACGAATTTGTGGCAGAGTTGGGCAATTCTTCCATCAATGTCGCCTCTTCTCAATATGGACTTGTTGTTGTTGTTACTGTGTGGCGGACGGTCTCTGCTGTCTGACGGGATGAATACGGCGACGGCGTTACTGTGTGTCGGTGGAGAAGTGATTGATGGTTAATTGATCGATCAATACGACTGAATGACTGAATTTTGTCGTTTCGGTTTAGCCACATCGTTGCTGCTGCTGCTGCTGCTGTTGCTGCTGGATTGGTTTCGGGCCTGGGTCGGCAGATTTAGATGGGATGTTAAGATAGTTGCCCTGCTGTATATATGTATACCGAAGGAGTGAAGATCAGTTCATTCATCGAAGCGAAATTACCTGTCAATCGGAGGTATCGTATGCATTTCAGTTGTTGCGGCAGATTGGTTCAATTACGTTGACTTATCTGATGGAGTATTGATTTTTAGCACATGGTCTTGGAGATAGTTAAAAATAGTTGAATTAGTTTAGCTTAGGATTATACGGATTTACATGGTAGGCTAGAGCGTTGCGAGTTTCAATCGTTATGCTGAATGGTAATTTAATTATGGATCCCGAACAAGATCTTTGGGATTATTACCTACGGGACTCGAACTTCTGAAGACCACCTAACTGGAATTCAGACACTGAGAGAAGGGGACAGTGTCGAAGATTTGCACAGCCGAATGCACACTGAGATATAGCGAAACATTTCCGATACTCAAAAACCAAACGTCACATTTGACTATTCAGATCTTCGACAGTCTTCCTCTAAGTTTTCAGTTCTCTCAGTGTCTGCCTGTCGAATGACAGACAGACACTGAGAGAACTGAAAACTTAGAGGAATTTACGTCACCCTCCTACTGGATGTACAAAAAAAAAATATACACACAGTCTACACCAGGCCAGCCAAACCTTTCTAAACTAGTTTTTTTTCCTTGGTTTGTTTTCCGTCGAGCTAGTTTTCCGTGCTGAGCACCAATGCTATCGACGCCACGGAGGCAGCTCCCACACCTGGACCCTATATATCGACCCATAAGCTCATGAACCGGGAACCAACGGCTTTACTTCAGAACATCCCGGTGGCGCCGACTGAGATTGAACCCCCATTGAATTGTATTTCTTAACATGAGAGGCATCCTATCTTGTTGTTCTCTAACAACAACATGAGAGGCACTTCTAGATACTAATATAAAATAACTCAACTGTTGGGTAGTTTTGTTTTTTCGTGTACGGGTATACACCCTTTTAGAAGACTCGTTCGCTAGTTTGTTTTGACGGTAGGATTCGCGACTACGAAACATTACGGACATGAAGTAATGAAATTGGGTTGTTAGCGGAATGCTTAAATAAAACAGCAGAAAAGGGTTATCTTCCATTTAATTCCACTTATATAGATTTGTTGTAAGGATTTTTTGTTCTTTTACCATTAAATCTTTGGTTTTTATTAGTTAGGTAGGTTCCGATTCAACACATTGTAGTTTCATTTTTATACCTGTGATCTTGACTTTTTTACCTAGGGGATGAGTACTTAAGATCTAACCTTTGATAAGTTCTTTAGTGGGAATGACACTGATGAAGATTGTACATTTTAGTCGAAATGTGTATCTTCCAAAATGAATTAAGTGGAATTAAATGGAAGATAACCCGTTTTTGCTGTTTTATTACGGACATGATATTTTCACGTAAAGGTTGACACTTGGCTACTGGATTTTTCGGTAGAATGACCGAATAAGAAAAGTCGTCATGTTTCACAGATCCAGTGACGTTTGCGTATGGGATTTCCCCATAGGAGTAAAGAGGTACAGAAGCTTTGTAGACGTGATTTCGCTGTACAGTTTCGACCCGGTTTGCCTACAGTCCCGTTTTGCCTACAGTCCCGTTTTGCCTACAGTCCCGTTTTGCCTACAGTCCCGTTTTGCCGACAGTTTCTATAGGAAAATACCGTAATCAGTCAGTTTCGTGAAACATAGCGGATCGTTTAATATCCTTTCACTCCACTGAATAGTCCCATTCAGTGGAGTGAAAGGATATTAAACGATCCGCTATGTTTCACGAAACTGACAAATGCTTATGGTATTTTCCTATAGGAGTAAAGAGTTGCAGAGTCGTCGTCAACGTGCATGGTTTCACCGATACCAATACAAAGTTATCAAATAAAGATCGTAGGCCATAATTAAGAACACGGCTCAAAATAATGTCCATTCGTTCCATAATTATAAAGTGGAAATAGTGGAAAATCTTCAAAATTATCAATTACAGTGAAAGCTGTGATATTGATTTATTGGGCAAAAGGCAAGTCCTTTCAATTCATGAAAATATAAGGTTTTTTGATAACCATTTTCGTTAGTGCAATAATACGGCAAGATCATGGCGTCTAGAAATCGATAAGTATGAAAGTTTCACTTTACTCTTTCATTAAAAAAGAGCAATCAATGAATAAAATTTTCCCCAAAAATAGACAAATCATTGCAGCGCTGCTTAGTATCAATATCAATACTTACAAAATGCTGAATATCACTAGCCACTTGATTTCAGTATCAGTTCACACAGTTGAAATATCAATATCATTCGCCTTAATGTCAGTGCGCAAATGTCATTGACATCGTAAAGGGACCACTGATATTCAAATTTCTACCGCAAATGTTTCTTATCTACGCCAACTAATCGAGTAACGATCTTTAGAAAGCTCATCAGTAATATTAAAACTATGCAACGGTTATACAAAAAAGTAGATTTATTGAGATAACAGTAAGATTTTCAACTTTTCCCTAGTGATATTCATATGGATAGTAATATCAAAGCCAAGAATATCAGTGTCGGAAGTGAAATTCAGTGCTAGACCGATATCTTACGTCAATTACAGAAAACACGCAGCACTGAATTCATTGACGGTTTATAGTTTCGCAGCAGATGTGGTATTAGTGAATTATTGCTGAATGAATGAGTTATTTGCTTGATAGGCGAAGTGGGGCTGACATTACATCCCGTAGCCCTATACATCGATTTTGATATTGGGAATCACCAGAAATCGTTTGGCCATGAGACATGAGGTGTCGGCTTAAAATTTGGTGGGATCCATCCATATAACAAAAAAAAAAAAAAAAAAAAAAAAACTAGGAACCTATGAATGTATAATTAACTTGAGCTTGAGCTTGAGCTTGATTGACCGCCCACGGTTGCTACTCTGTTACTGCCAAATCAGCTGTAATTACACAGAGAACCAATAGACGATGCTTGGGACTAGCAATCATCTTCAATGTGTAAAAACGAGCACCTTTTTAATCACCGAGTTGCTGTTATGACCATGTAGTCATATTAACAAATAAAACGATTGACGAATCTTGAATGTGGATGAGCCTGAGATTAGACTCATGATGTTCTGCTCAGTAAGCAAAAACGGTTGCTCTAAGGCCACCCAGCCCTTCATATCACATAATACCGTTGCTCAAATTTGTGTAACCATTCAAACCCGGAACCAACGACAACAACGAGTTTCGCAAAATACACTATACACAAGCGATTTTACCATAAATCTCTTTGATATGTAAGGACCTGGGACCACGTTTTTCTGCTCAGTAAGCAGGCCACTGTAACCGACGATCTTTGAAATCCGAAAACTAAAAACTACGAAAAAGTACTTAGGCCTTCATTAAGTTCCACTCTCACGCGACGTTCAATGACAGGGTCCTATCCAGGATTACATCTGAAAAATCCAAATCTGGCCAACTCCCTAAACCTGTTCTAATCCACCTGAAATGACTAACGAATGGAAGACTTTGACTACCCAGCCATGCAATAGTCTCATTCCATGCCTTATGGCAACTTGATGATTCTATTGCGCTCATCTTTTGGCACCACCCAGGGGAGACTTGGTCCTGTACCCAATGCTTAACTTATCTCCATTCCACTCAGCTACTCGCAATTTCTTGTGATATAGTGGGCGGAATATTATTATATGAGACAATTCAATGCAGACGTCTTTCCAAATTTGGCAGATCGACAGGTAATCGGTGAGTTACCACGATAGTTGCTATTCAACAACTCGACAACGTCCCATCGTCAACGCCTGCTATGAGAATTTCCCATTGCATACGTCAACGAAATGACGTCATCGAGCTATCGATCAACTACCCTGGTTATCGCCTGGTACCTTATAGCACGATGCTACAAGGCGAACCGGAAGAATCGATGAGCTACTTCTCCCTCTTATGAATGTATAATTAATTGGAAAAAGACATTTTACTCTATTTACCTTGGGGAAATTTAGGGACTAAATTTGGATTTTGGAGCTGGGAAGAGTTTTGGTATTGAGAGTTGGAAAACTTGAAGCTGGATCCTATAGGTAGGTTTAACATGTGGCTAGCTGGGCAATAAGATTCGCAATTTTCGGCAGACGACTCCGTCGTTTGGCGCATAAGCCGAGAATTTTTGGGCCGTACCAGGATCCTCCTTACATTGGCGCTCAACGTTCAAAAGGCTCATCCCACTCAGAATAAAAATTTGTGGTTTGCCCACTGGAGTTTTGTTTTTGTATATGAATTATGTTTCTTAGTTTAGCGGTTATTTTCATTGAATTTCATTAGAACAAAGCTGTAATTTGAAATATTTAGAGTTTAGGTCGAGAAACTTTGCAGAACTAGAAATAATTTTGAAAAACATTTTTCTTAATAGTTTTAAATACCAATTTCCTGAAACGAAAAGAAAACAATTGTAACGATAAATTAAGAACCCTTTAGATTGACTTTATAGTTCTAAAAAGTTTGCACCTTTGATTAGCCTACAGACGGGATAAGCAACATTCTGCTTGAACCGTTTTTTATCATTTTCTCTACTGCCCGATTTGTTTCAATCTGATTATCACGGGAGTTGGATTACAAAATGGCGTCTGGAAATATTATTGAATCGATGACCGCCATCTCAGATTTCCAGTCTCTTTACACGTCATCCCTATTCCGTTTCGTGTCCTCTGCACAGCAGCATCTTATATGGACAAGTTTTTCAGGCATAACATATTAAGAAAGTTCATGTGCACACTAGCGCCGCCTAGTGAGAGAATTCTTAAATAATATGACCACCATCCGAAATGACTTGGTTACCTGAACAATTTTGCCTTAGACAGTAACATTCTATATGGACAGGATCACGATATATTCTATGTTGGACCTAAGATCCATATATTATAGAGCGCCCCACACTGGGGCAGATCAGTGATTTTCTCGGAAAAAAATTAATAACTTTTGATCGAAGCATCCAATCAGATTATTGTCTTCTGTGAAGTTGTTTGTATTAGTTAAGCGCTTCTTTTGAATAACTTAATTAGTTCGCAACATGGCCGTAGAGATGGCGCGCGAATCTAACTTTTGAATAAAGCGTCCTAGACGTATGGTGTTTTCAACAAAGTTATTTATCTTTTAAAATTATGGAAAGTTGCACCAGACGTAAAACTTCTATAGCCTTTAGTTTCGGAGATATAAAGTGTATTAAAAAATATGAGCCCAAGATTTATATTATTAACTTTTATTTTATATATTTTTATATGTTTGCTCAGGTTCTTGCATTTATTTCAATGAAATTCAATTAGGTGCGAGTTTTCATTGAACTATTTGTGGAATTTTCAGTGGTTTTAGTGAAATATTCTCTAAAAGAAAAACATGGTATTTTGCCTGTATTTTAGGTGGGTGGAATTCTCGTAAGGGCAGCTAAGGGCAGCTGGATTTTGTCTCTTTTGTTAGCTCATGTCATCGTCTAACAAATACTAGAAAACTGAAGACATGATATTCGATGATTTTTTTTTTAATTTCACTTTATGTAAACCGATAAAAAAAACATCCTTTATATTGAAATAAACTTATTCACAAAACGGATAACATGGATGTGCTGAATTTTGAGATTGTTTTCTAATTATGCGCTGCCAGCGAACTCCTTCGTGGATTTGCAGTGTTTTAAACTTAGTTACCCCAAACCGACGATCAAATGCATTGTTTACAAAATCTGATACGTCTCTTCGAATAAGTAATCGAGAATTATTCATGTGCGTCAATGTTTCAGTAGTGGGTATCCGTAAGCGTGAATTTTTTTTCTCGTCTTAGTTCAATGATCAATTTCCGGTGTTGCGCAATAATCTCCAAAGTTTCTATAATGGATTCTCCTTGAGGTAAATATAAATGTAAATGCAGCGATCCCGTCTGTCAAAACCATAGAAATATTTTATCTAGATAAGAATAATTTGTCCAAAATAGTTTAGACACGAACCAACTCATACATTTTGTACGCGTGTTCGTGGCTTGGATAAATATTTTACGCGTCCACGGCGGCAGATGTCAGTTTTGTGCTTTGATCAAAAATTTCTTTGTAATTTGTATGATCATTCATGTCGGCTTGTCGGTGGTAAAATATGTAATTCTAAAGCTTGCTTCAGATAGAATTGGAACAAAAACAATTGCCTGTATTTCAGTTATCTATTATTGAATTCAAGATGTTTTTTTTATACAAATGTAGCGTTTTCTTCATACTTTTAAGAAAAAATACGGATAAAATTATTCGTCACGGTTTCGAAGGAATTCTCGAATTTTTCCTGTAACACGGCTCATTAGGCGGCGCACACCTTCTTCGTCCATCGTTTTAGCTATCTTATTCCACCAGGTCTTCATCTGATTGATGTCTTTGACAACCTTTCCCTTTGCCTTGAGTCTCCTCTTCATGATTGCCCAGTATTTCTCAATAGTGCGGAACTGGGGGCAGTTGGGTGGGTTAAGGTTTTTCGGAACAAACTAGACCCCTTTCTCTGCATACCATTCTTGAACGACTTTGCTGTAATGACAGCTTGCCAAATCTGGCCAAAACATTACGGGATGGTCGTGGGATCGAATGAACGGCAAAATTTTTGGTATAGTTCCGACGTCATTGTCTTATTTGTAACGAAAACTTTCGTTTTTTTGCCACAGCTGCAAATGCCCTGCCAAATCATAAATTTTCGTGCAAATTCGTCGGCAAAAACAAATTTAAATTTGGCTGGAACATCCCCCCGAGCCGTTGCCAAGTAAAATTTTTGACCTGGGATTTGCCCGAAGTCAGCCTTGACATAGGTTTCATCGTCCATCAGAAGACACCCGTCGAACTTGGTCAGCACCTGGTCGTATAGCTTCCGCGCACGGATGTTGGCCACACTATTCTGTTTTATGGTCCAATTTGGCTGTTTGCTAGCTCGATACGACTTGATTCCTTCCCGGAGTCGAGTTCTCCTCACGATACTATGGGCAGCACCGAAATTTCTGGCCAAATCACGGTCCGACAGATTGGGATTCCTCTTAATCGTCTTCAAAATCTTACCACGCAGTTTCCGGTCGACAGTTCCACTCCGACGATTGACTTGAGGCTTCCGAATCGTCGTCAATATTTCCTTATACCGTTTGATAACGCGCCATATGGTATTTCTGGGCAATTTCAGCTGTTTAGCTAGCCTAGATGCAGACCACAATGGGTTTTCCAAATAACTGTGCACAATTTTTTCCCTTCTTTCGGCTTCCATGTTGATTGTTTACAAAGTACAGTCGATTTGCGGAATGTCAAAAATACATACGTGAAGCTGACAAAATTCCCGACACGTGGGCGCCAAGAACTTCCAAATCCGTCCACCAGGAGCACCACAATATGAGCAAAAGTTTGTTCCAATTCTAAATGAAGCAAGCTTTATTACAGAAACCAAATCAAGCGTTTTGTGTGTAAGCTAACATCCAAAGACTTTAATAATTTTGAGAAAGTGTTGGGGCAAAGGCTGATTCGTCCAATTTGGAATTTGACCTGTCGATATTGCACGCGATAAGATAAGATTTCTGGAATGTGTCCTTCACATTTCTTATAAGTTTCCTGTAAAACAGTGGCGGGTATCGGACACTGACAATAAAAAAAATGTAGCGATGCGGAAGAAAACGATCCAGGATGATTTTAAGCCGGAAATCGGTTGCTAATTGACCGTCCTAAACAAGGACTGGGCAACTCTAATGACGGAAACACGACCAAAATTTTTTTTGGCAATTTGGAAAAATCAACAGAGATTACAGGATTCGATCTATCAATTATGCATCGATTCAAAGTGATACTTTAAGCCAAGCTTCAAGTGATACTGTAAGCCATTAACCCATTTCAGAATGTCTGGAGAGTCACGCCCATTCCGAGGTTTCTTTCACTCACAATAAGCCCCGCATGTATGCATCACCGTTATCAAATGGATATTGGTGATACATGCACACTTCCAGGCTCGAAAATATTGTTTTCAACCCTGGCATGTATTTAATTTAATTTTGATATTTAATTTGTAAACAAAAATTAATAGACCTGTGCGCCGATCAAAAAAAATTCGGCGGCGGCGTGATATGTTATTTTCTGCCGGCGGCGGCGGCGTGGCGGCGTCACGCCGTTTGCTTTCGGCGGCGGCGGCGTGGCGGCGTGGGTCGGCGTGAGTTTATTTTTTAAGATTTAGAAAAAAAAAACTTTTCAAGCCAATCGCACATGTACAAAAATTTTTCAGATATCTCAAAATCGTTAAAACGTAGGTCACTCATAGTGTGAATAAATTTTGCGACACTTTCCCGCGGAAAACTTCTTGAATATGGGGAAAATTTAAGAAAATTGTACACAGATTAGAAGTTCACTAGTGGAAAGACTAAAACCATATTCAGTTTTCCTCATATCCGAGAAGTTTTCCTCTGAAAAGCGTCGGAAAATTGACTCATTCTATGAGTGACCTACGTTTTCGCAAATTTGAGTAACCGGTACTCAAATATGAGTAACTCTTACTTAATTTCGAGTCGTTCTCAATTTTGAGATATTCTCAACGTATGTCAAGTGCGTTGATGCGGATAATGTGATTGAAATCAAGTCGATAGGTTGTATCGTTGTCGAGAAATCGTTAAAAACGTACCGTGTAAATCGCGAAAAACCGTGTAAAAATAACCGTGTAAAAAAAAACCGTGCAAAAAAAGACTTTAGTGTATTGAAAAGCAATCTGTTGCATTTCGTAACAATTTAATGGACCCTAGGATTTTTTTCATTTATTGAGCATTACACGTTATTAATACACTCAGGTCTTTTTTTACACGGGGGATACGTACCGTGTAAAAAAAAAACCGTGTAAAAAAAATCCTACGAGATTTTGATTTTTCGCATGCTTAAATGTTTTTAAAAAATCGGATTTTGATGCCATTTGTAATTAAAGCATGATATGGTCCATATAGACATATTTTAAAAATTTCTGTATTTACACCAAAAATTGTGTTTTTTTTAAGTATGCAATTCGATTACCTATAGCTTGAAACGGATAATTTGATTGGAATCAAGTCGATAGGTTGTATCGTTGTCGAGAAATCGTTAAAAACGTACCGTGTAAATCGTGGAAAACCGTGTAAAAAAACCGTGTAAAAAAACCGTGTAAAAAAAAACCGCGTAAAAAAAAAACGGGTAAGAAAAACTTCAGTGTTTGTTGATAGCAATAAATGATGTGCTTTTATTGCTCTAATACATATTTGAATGTACGCGCATTGTAGTCATAAAACTTTTTGTTTATGTATTTGAAGATGATGTCTTTCGGATATACGTAGAATTCCGCACAACTTGGCCTGTAAGAGATTAAAAAAGGTCAAATTTCAGCGTGTTGTTTATAATATAGATACTATAGATTCCATAGATAAGCGGAGGCAAAGTATAATGTAGCCAAACGAACTGTCAGTTAGTGTAGCCAAACGAGAATGACGTCATCATGGTGTTGTTTGAGGGAGAAGTATTGTTATATTATGAGCACAAAACGCTTTCCACACTCCACATTCAATTTATTTCGCGGACAGCGGAAGAATGAAAGATAAAGCAAACCATTCCTCGGTTCATTGTTGCAAAGATTTGCTTTGCACTTCATTTTGAACTTTTGCGCACGAAAAACAACAAAACTGCACAACAAAGAGCTCTATGATGACATGAACTTTTTTTTACGGATGCCAGTAAGATCATTTATTTTTCATGGTTGCCAAAACAACTTTTTGTGCCTCCACTTATCAATGGAATCTATAGTATCTATAGTTGATAATAGTTCCTTATTCACCTTTATGTAAATCCGTCCCTCGTCAGTAAGCCAGTGTTTATTGCAAAACTGTATTTTGACAAATGCTGTACCCAAGTAGCACAATTCTGTCCCAAAAAGTTGCAGCAACTTGTTTATAACTGAAATAAGTCACGACTTATATACATATAAATTTCCAAGACCAATTTATAACAAGGGTGCAGCTAGGGTCATTGTTGTGAATTAAGATTGTTGATTGCGGATTTCGGAATTTACGCGGTTTTTTACGAGGATTTCGGAATTTACGCGGTTACTTTCGATTCAGTTGCTCCTTCATCCCCAGCTTCATATGTGTTATGATAAGCAAGTCCTCATTTTTTTCACTGATACAAACTTCAATCTCAGATCGCAAGAGCATGGCAATGTAAACTGTTGCATTCTTTTCAACAGCCAACAGGGTTACTATAATCTTTTAACAAAAACGAAATTTTACTACAATATGTTCACTACCACCATGTCACCATGTCTCAGAAACAGACTAGAATAAAATCACATTGGAACTAAAATGAAACTTTTCACATTAGACGTTCGCTTCGTGATCGACTTTTAACTGGCACGTTTTTAACTTGTCCGCTAACTGAGAAAATGTTTCAATTAAAGTACATTTTCTGCCAAAATGATGCAATTTCAAAATGTCATGATTGACTGGAAGAACACTGATGCTTTTTAAATGCATTGATATTAGTGAATTCCGTTCCCTAGGTGAAAATCTAACATTATTTTCTCAGCTATCGTCTAGTATATCAGTAAACAAACATCTGATCTTCAATGCACTGGTTGGATATTGATTTTCAAACCCTATATGGTCACCAGTCAGTCAGATGGAATTTGTTAGTAGGCTTAGTTGCTCGAGACATAGCAACAATAGTTTACAATAATTATTATAGTTTCAGAACGACTTTAAAAAAAACTCACTTTAAACGGCTCAAGAAAGTTTCACAAGTCTTTAACTAGCGCCCACTTATGTGCTGTGAATATGAGATCGTGCTTATTAAGACGGTTCAATAAAGCATTCACGCCAGCTCTATTCAGTTCGAGACTTATCATCATCTTAAGTAATTAATGCCAACGTGTTACGCTGACTGATTTAAATGTTGGGGCTTATTTAGATTCACCATCAAATTGAACATATTCGTTTCACACAAACTCGCAAGTTGACCATCTAGCTCCTCCTCTATAATAGATAACGGGTGTTGCTCATCCATATCAAGCCAATCTCCAGATTCTTCGATATCGGTTAATATTTGTCTGATTATTTTTTTCCATTTCGAGGTTTTTTTCCTCTCGAAGTATCAATCGACAGAAAATTCAAAGATATTTTATTTAAATTCAAATTCGACATCGTGAATGTTGTCGTGAATTGGAAACAAAACGTCAAAAATAAAATGCGTAACTGAGACGAGACCGATGTGCCGGATCTATAGGTGAGGCAGTAGGAAACTTTAGTCGACTGTTTCATTCATCCAGGGTTCTCGTCGGATCGATAGAAAGAAAGAGTCGGCTATTTTCCTTCTGTCTCACCTATAGATCTCGCCATTCTTGCTCATCGAGATGAAACCAAGGTTGCAAAGACTGATTTCAGCTAAAACAATGTTTTTCTAAATTATGAAATAATTAGATGCCATGATCAAATTTTGAATTGGTAGGATACAAGAAGAGGTTGCAAAGAATGTGTTTGACATATTAAACCTGTTTATTTCATTTCATGAGAGTCACAATCAGAGATTTTTCACAAACTCACTCACTCACTCACTCACTCACTCAGCGATCAGCAAATCGCTGATTTTGACTCATAGAAAGCAAAATTTACAGGTTTTATGTTTCAAACGCATACTTTGTAACCTCTTCTTGTAAGTTACAAGTAAAACATACCATCATACCATCTTTTGGTTTTATTATTCCGAAAAACATTATTTTAGCTGAAATGAGTCTTTGCAACCTTGGATGAAACCAGTGAACTGAGATATTTGACGTTTGATCAGCGCACCAAAACACTATCTCGAACAAGTACGAGCAGGAGGACAAAATAATGATTTATCCAAGGGGTAGGTCACTCCACACACCAATCTTGGGTCATCTTTTTTTAGTGTGCCGCAGGTGTGCCGATTGTGACGGTCATAGAGCAAGCTGTGATTTTTTGTGAAATACTTATCCCGGCAACCCGTTATTTCTGGCACCTGAAATGTTTTGGTTTGAAATGGCAAGGACAAATCGGTATAGCGGCATTTCGGATTTAAATCTATTAGTAAACCAAGATGTGAACTGCTGGTCTGAGTTCCTCAGGTATATCTCATTAGAGGTTGTTCCTGAATATACAACCAAACAGCCAAAGGTGTGGCGATGGATGTGCTCAAGTTGTGCCGAATCTAATTATGGCACAATGTGCTGAGTGACTTACCCCTTGGATTCATCCCTGTATGCTAGATCTATCTAGGAAGTGCGAACAAACGTCAAAAAACTAAATGACGCTAAATCGCTGCCTCATACAGGCTTGTTAGAGGTTACTCAAACATGAGTCAGACGTATTCATTTTCATAACCTCTTTTTAAACGTCAAAGCATGAGTAGTTGGGATTTTTGAATATAAGTAACATTGACGCAACAATATTTAAATAAATAAATAAAGGTGGATCTCAATTTTGAGTTTTCAGCCCAGTTGTTGATTTAAAAAAGAAACAAAATGGAATTGTGAGCATGCCTGAAAAATCTTATTACAGCTAAACCGCTACTTTCAAAATTATGCTACTATGAGATATTATAATAATATTTTTTATGTAAGATGCAAGAAGAGGAAGTAAAGTTTGTGTAGGACACATAAAACCTGTCAATTTTACATTCTTCTTCTTCTTCTTCTTCTTCTTCTTCTTCTTCTTCGCATTTCAAGCTTATTGCATATCGCTATTAGCTTATTGCGTGCTCTCAACTTAGTGTTCTTGATGCACTTCGACAGTTATTAATTGAGAGCTTTCGATGCCTGTACCATTTTTGCATTGATATGATTGTGTGGCAAGTCTAATCATACTTCTATGCCCAGGGAAGTCGAGAAATTTTCCAACCCGAAAAATTCCTAGACCGGACCGGGAATCGAACCCAGCCACCTCCAGCATGGTCTTGCTTTGTAGCTGCGCCTTTACCGACTGAGCTAAGGGAGGCTCCAATTTTACATTCAGAGGGTTACAATTAGCTATTTTAGCTGTATTGAAATATTTCAATGAGTGAGTACTCTTCGTTATAACTAATAGCTAATTGCGACACTCTGGAAGTGAAATTGACAGGTTTCTTGTCACATACACAAACTTTACCTCCTCTTCTTGTATCTTACATATAAAAATTATTATTAGAATATATCATATCTTCATAATTCATAAAAGTAGCATTTTAGCTGTGATTAAATTTTTCAGTCCTAAAAATTACGAAGTTTGCCGTCGTAGAAGAAAATTCAAAAATTTCGAAAGAAATCATTCGAAAATGGTGCAAATTGAAGCCGGCGTGGTAATTGTGTGAATTGTAATTGTTTTGCAATATGTTTTATTTAAAATAAAATGCTTGATTCAAATGCTTTTTAGTTTATAGTTTATTAATCCTAAAGAAAAAAAGAAAAGAAACGAAATATTTGCTTATTTTCGCCGTTTTACTCAAAGTTTAGTTCTGACTATGTTATTAAATTTTGAGTAGATTCAATTTCAATTAAATTCAGTGGTTTTTCACTCAATTTTTAGTAGCCATGAACGAGCGTTCTAATTTCAACGCGTTTAAGATGCATTTTACCGAAAAGGTATTGCGGATTTTTCATCGGCGTGACATAAATTTATTCGGCGGCGTGAACGATTTTGCTGCGGCGGCGCGCCGGCTCAATTTCATCGGCGGCGGCGGCGTATGAAAATCGTCGGCGGCGGCGGCGTGGCGCGGCGGCGCACAGGTCTAAAAATTAAGTCATCGTCTGACAGCTCTCACCATATTCTGCTCTTCCGCCACCGTTAATTGCTTCCTTTGGAATCCTTTGGACTTTTCTCTAACGCTTCGTATTTCATTCCGTGCTTCACCGGCAATTTCCTTCCGTAGATCGTCCTTGGTTGGTTGGTTCTAATATGATTCCGCCTTTTTTGGTCGGTTTGATGTCGATCATATGTTATTGAATTGCCATGGCGATCTGGGGCGAGGCTCACGTCCAAAGTCGCTGGTCCACCGAGCGCTCCGTGTGCGGAAGAAGAATGAAAAAAAAAATCCGAAAGAGATCGATTTCAAGAAGTGACAGTTTCATCAGATTCCCCAACTAACCATACTCAAGCAAAGTAAGAATATACAAGCTATATTGCGACTATATAGTTAGTTGGGTACTTATATGGCCGTCAGAATGGTTCATAGATTGCGAAGTGAAGTATTTCTGAAAGTGAAGCGTAATATTTCTCAATGTTTTGATTTTATCCTAACGTTACCTCAATGTTATATCACTGACAAGCAGACAAAACACATTGAACATTTATCATTGTAAACCCTACCGTCATCTGTCGTATACACTATGATGGGCAATACACTCAACAGATGGTTGTAGTGTGTAAACGTCAAACGCTAAGGAATTGATTATGTGCACCACAAGTTTCAGTACTACCAACTAAGAAACATTTAAATTGACCGTTAAAAACTATTTTGATGAACGTTTTAAGAGTGTTATGTCTGCTTGTCTGTGATCATACCTTCACTATCGCAACTTCGGGTAATCTGCGAAAGTACTTGCATTTTTCTCAGGCACTTTTGATCTAACTGCAAATACTCTCTCATACTCGAAATGTGCCACGACCAAATTGACACAACGACGTCCAGGGAGTCCGCAAATCGCACCGTATGCTCCATTATTTGTGCGACGTAGAGGCAGTCTTAGCATAAGGTTATTACCAAGTGGCCCGGGTTGAACATTCAGGTCAATTTGCCTCAGGATAGCCTCGCAATCTGTCCTTTCTTGCAGGAAATCGGCCCCGGTTAGGGCTCTGCTTGTGTCCCTTCTAGTCCGGAGTAGTTCTAGGTCGATAAGTTGACAACGGCTTTCGTAACTGGGTAATCGAAACGGATCATTCCAATGCAATATACGCAACGCAAAACGAAGAAAGCGACGTTGAACAGATTCAATTCTCTCGGTACCGTTGTTTTAGTTTTTGTTCTAAATCGCTGAACAATACTCAAGCGTCGATAGAACAAGCGAACAATAGAGAGATTTTAGACAATAGATATCAGTGAAGTATTTAGCTATCCTAAAAATGAACATTAGCTTGACGTCTTATCGACAAAATATGCAATGTTTTGCTTGAATGATAGCTGTGAATCCAAGATCACACCCAAGTATTTCACCTGATTCACGCGTTCGATAGTCGAGCCAAGCAGGTCATAGCTAAATATTATCGGTTGTTGTTTTCGCGAGAAAGTAATAGCGGAGCATTTGGCTGGGTTCACTACCATTATGTTCAACCTGCACCAACTAGCGAATACATTCAGCTGCCGTTGAAGAAAGTGATAGTCAGCAATGGAGCGTATTCGTAGGATGATCTTGAGGTCATCTGCATATGATAACCGAGGAGCTTCGATGACCAGATGCACGTCGTTGAAGTACAGTATAAAAATTAACGGTCCCATATGGTTTCCCTGAGGTATACCTGATGTTGCGAAGAAGCTAGCTGATCTGCAATCTCCGATGGCAACCTTTGGTTGCCGACCGGTAAGATATGATCGAAACCAAATCAGAAGATTACCGCATACACCGAGCCTGCCGAGCTTAGCAATCGCAATAGCGTGGTTCAACTTGTCGAATGCTGCGGATAGGTCTGAATAAATAACGTCCCGATCCGACATGCTTTCGGTTATATACGATGTGAGACACAGCAGATTGGTGGTTGTAGAGCGGCCGACAGTAAACCCATGTTGATTAGCACTCAAATACTGCTTGCAATGGGACAGCAACGGTTCCATAATCACTAAGCTCGAATAGCTTCGAAACGGCACTTAACTATGTAATTCCTCGATTGTTATCCACAGCTCGTTTTCTTCCTTTTTTGTGGACGGGAAACATGTGCGCAAATTTCCAGCAAGATGGAAATATACCACTGGAGAAAGACATTCGGAACAGGCGAAGAAGCGGAATTATCAAGCTAGCAATATGATGGAACTCCATCAGGTCCAGGATTGAAGGATGACTTGAGCAGAGTCGCGGCCTTAGAAATCATCTCAGCATTAACATCAATTGCAGCCAGCGTTTGATCATTTACTGGAACGTTCCTCACGCAGAGAAATTGATTTTTGTTTCAGGGCCTAATGTATTTTGTTATTGATTCAAACATATTGCATCACTATTTCAACAAAACATATTTTTGAATCAACAATATGGTTTTTAGAATCAAAAAACAGATTATTGACTCTACAACTGGAATTTAAAAATCATTTCTCTGTGTGTGGCAGCCAGGTTAATATGGTCGTCAGTTAATATCTCATTAGTGAATACACTGGCAAATTTTCCGGAAAAAAAGGTGGCATATATCCTGAACGGTGGCAGCAACTTCTCCGTTGAATTCCATAGACGATGGGAGGCCGGATTCCCTGCGTTGCTCCTTCACGTAGTTGCAAAAGGATTTCGGGTGTAGCTTAAGTTTGCGCTCGATGCCTCGTTAGAAACTTGAAAAGCATTCACGACTGACTCGCTGGTACATGTGATTCAGCCTCACATAATGTAGTTTCAGAGGAAGCGTGCGATACTTCGCCCATCCATTCGATCAACATTATCATCGTCAGCACTTATGTCACCGGGATGCACGCCTGCAAATCTCACGGAAGCCCCTAATCCCCTCGTCACAGTCGAGCCACTCCTGCCAGCGTCCATCAGTCATCCTGGTCCTGTGTACGATATTGGTAAAGGGGTCTTCCAGCCTGTTATCTCAGGCAAGTATACACTCATTATGAACGTCTCACTTCCGGTAATGCCAATCGCTTCCAGCCACACATCGCCAGGATATTTCAGTTCAAGCTGTCGCCATTGCTTCTCAGATGATCTTGGTGAATCCAGTCGAGCGTTGTTCCCTACTCTCGCATCATCAGCACTGACGCCGCCGGGATGCACGCCTGCAAGCCTCACGGAATCCCCCAATCCCTTCGTAACAGTCGAGCCACTACCGCCAGCGATCTACAGCCATCCCGGTCCTGTGTGCGAAGTTGGTGAAGGGGTATTCCACTCTGTCGCAGCAGGCAAGTACCCCCACAACATGAACATTTCGCGTCGAGTAACGTTTGTCGCTTCCAGCCGCCTGTGCTCGTCAACTCACTTCCACTCAGCCACACGTCGATGCATCACAGATGTTCCAGTTCCGGCCGTCACAGCAAACCCAGTCAACCTTAAAACGTTCCATCAATACCAGGGGGATAATCCCCCCGCTGCTCCTGAATTCGAGACGAAAAAAACATCTTCTCAACGCCTCATTTCTGTGTACTATCAGAATGTTAGAGGCATGCGAACCAAAATTATGTAGTTACGTTTGCTTCTTTCCAGCTGCGACTACGATGTGCTCGTCTTCACAGAAACTTGGCTTCGAGCCGATATTGAACCCACCACGCCTCTGTTGCCGGTAGACAATCACCACGTGCCTTTTGTTTTGCTGTTCGATGAGAGTATCGACGATTTAGTTGTACAGAACGAGTCGGACGATAATCTTTACTACGATTTCCGCTCGTAAGATTTTGGCCAGTTGAAAACGGCTCTAGCTGCCATTGACTGGGATTCCTTACCGCTAACCGGGCTATTGGATAGAACATTATCAGCATTCTATGACAAGCTTTATGCAGTGTTTAATGACTATGTTCCTCTGAAAAGACGATCGTTCAATTCAATTTTCAGCAAGCCATGGTGGACCTCTGAACTACGGCATCTTCGTAACATCCTAAGGAAAGCACGTCACCGTTTCTTCCTTTCGAAGTCTGAGAGCGACCGTAATTACCTTTGCGAAGTAGAGCTGCAGTACAAAACAATTCTATTATCCACGTACGATAACTACATCGTGCTTCTGGGATTTCGTGAAAAAGCGGCAAGCATCTTCTCGCATCCCATGCAACGTTACCTTCAATGATGCCCAGGTTAATGCAAATGTGGATGCTGCAAACCTTTTCGCCATGTTCTTCGAGAGCGTTTTTAGTAAAGTGTCAGCTGTACCAAGGCGCGATTGTTTTGCTCACGTTCCTTCGCACAACATCAACCTACCCGTTATTCAGTTTTCAGCAAATGAAGTAGTAGAAGTCATCGATGAGCTTGACATCAAAAAAGGACCTGGGCCGGACGGAATACCACCCCTGTTGCTGAAAAACTGTTCAGAGAACTAGCGAACCCAATTGCTCGCTTATTCAACCGATCACTTCACGAAAGAACCTTTCCGACAGCTTGGAAAGCTGCTTGCATCGTTCCTATTCACAAAACTGGCAACTGTAATCCGGTGACAAATTATCGCGGCGTATCTATACTTTGCTGTCTCAGCAAAGTGTTTGAAAGACTGGTGCACAACGTTCTATACAACGTAGCGTCTCCCATCATCTTTGATGGTCAGCATGGCTTTATGAAGCATCGTTCTACAACAACGAACCTCATGTGTTACGTCACAGCACTGTCTCGCGAAGTAGAAGAGAGGCGGCAAGTTGACGCGGTGTATGTTGACTTTGCGAAAGCCTTCGACACTGTACCGCACATTCTAGCCGTGGAAAAACTGAAGCACATAGGTTTTCCAGATTGGATTATTGAGTGGATACATTCGTACTTGTGCGATCGTACTGCATATGTTGCGGTCAACTCGACTCGATCCCGCACTTTCAAAATCACGTCTGGTGTACCCCAAGGAAGCGTTCTGGGACCATTAATATTCAACATTTTTATAAATGACCTGTGTCTGCTGCTTTCCTCGTTTAAGCTTTCATTCGCTGATGACCTAAAAATGTATCGTGTCATAGCTTCTCTTCCGGATTGTATTGCCCTACAAGAAGATATTGATACTATGCTGGTATGGTGTGGCGATAACGGCATGCGGGTCAATAACATGAAGTGCAAAGTTAGTACCTTCGGTCGCTGCAATAACCCCATTCTTCATCAATACAGAATGGAAACTGCATCATTGGAACGTGTGTCGTCCATCTGTGACCTTGGCGTTACCATCGATTCGAGACTCAGATTCAACGAACACGTGAGCATTACCACTGCCAAAGCTTTTTCTGTGCTGCGATTCATCCGTCGCCACGCTTCCGAGTTCACCGACATTCACGCTTTAAAAACTCTATATTGCTCGTTGGTTCGTAGCATTCTGGAGTACGCTGCTCCAATTTGGTCCCCTTATTATGTAGCTCATGTTCTCACGATTGAACGGGTGCAGAAAAGGTTCTTACGGTTTGCACTGAGACAACTTCCTTGGAACGATCCGACCAATCTTCCTCCTTATTCTGACCGATGCAAGCTCATAGGATTGGAACCACTATCTGTCAGACGAGTAACGATGCAGCGGCTATTTATTTTCGATGTCATTGGAGGATCTATAGATTGCCCTGAACTTCTCGCACAGATCCCGCTCAACATTCCTCCTTGACGGTTTCGGAGCTCAGCTTTAATAGCAGTCCCATACCACAGAACAAACTACGGCTACAACAACCCTTTTGATTCGTGTCTTCGCTTGTTCAATGTTGTCTGTGACGAATTCGATTTTAACTTGACTAAAAACGTTTTTAGAAATAGGATTAGTAGTAATTTCTAGTTTATAAGTAAAATAGTTCAGTCTGTACGACTAGTCGAAGACGGTGATAAATAAATAAATCTTCTCAATGCTGCTCTCTTGATTGACTTCAACCTACGTAGCTTTCTCGTCTACCAGGGAGGGTGAGACACTTTGTGGTGAGTTCATTTCGGGACGTGTCTGTCAATGACATATGCCAAGACATGTGAAAAGGTTTGCGCTGCAGCCTCAACGTCATCTGGATCAAGGATGTTCTCCCATACCATGCTAGACAATACATCTATGATGCTACGGTGGTCAGCTTTACGGAAGTCATGAGAAACCGTAGCAGGATAATCGTCGAAATCACGCACGAGTTTGTCCTCAACAGTGACAATTAGAGGAGGGCAGGCATGGAAAATCATTTGCATTCATTTCGTGCATTAATTTACATTCATTTGCCCCTAACTTTTTTCATCAACAGAACTCCGCAAAACGATGTATGGAGCTTTTGTAGATTTTGTTATTAGCTACAACTTTTGTTAAGAACTCAAATCCGTATCTCTTATGCATGACGAACCAGAGTAAACAGAATCCACTACTGTTTTGCAGTGAATGTATTTTACATTCACTGAAAAACAGTAACGAGTTCTGCCCGCTCTAATTCGTGATGCATAAGATATAAAGATTTGAGTTACAGGTAAAAGTTGTAGTTAATAACAAAACCTACTAAAGCTTAATACATCATTTTGTGGAATGCTGTTGATGAAAAAGTTAGAGGCAAATGAATGCAAATGATTGTCCATGCCTGGAGGAGGGTGATGTGGAGCTAGTTAAGTTAGTGCAGAAGGAGCCGAGGAAATTAATGGAGCCCTGTCCTGTATGCTCACGAAGCAGAGGTCCAAACTACGATCATTTTTGTTAACTACATGGTTAATTAGATAAAGCGTCGCTGCGCAGTAGTTGTCGAGAAGGCTAATAGCTCCTGCGTGAAATGTAGAGCTATCAGGATCTGGGAACAGAAATCAGCTATGAGATGGACTCTACGAAACGCCTGGCAGATTGAAGTCACCAAAAATGAATATCTCCTCAACTGGAAGGGCAGTCTCGATAACTGTGAAAACTGACCGACAGTCAGTATCGATGAGTTCATTGTTCTGGGGTCGATCAGGTGGAATGTACAGAAATATAGCATAGAAATAGTGTGCGATCACCCAGATTGATGGCTGTCCAAACCTGCTCCACATAGTTCCATGAATCGTTCTCGATGGCCTTTGCCTCCAACCCGCCACGGAAAGCTACAAGGACACCTCCACCAGTAGATTTACGGCTGTTGTTAGGATTCCGATCGCAACGAAAGACCTCGTAGTCAGGACCGAAGACTTGACTGGAAAGCGTTTGATAATCGAGCCACGTTTCGCACAGGACAATTACATCGTAACAACAATCCGTTACAACTAGGCGGTACTCTTTAACATCAGAATTCATTCCACCGGCGGGCGTTTTGATAGAAGATCACGACGTCCTGCTTGCGGCAAGGAATCGAACGACTGCTCTCCCTGGAAATCACAGACACATCAGGCAATAAGTGACCATCATCAAGTCTCATTGGATACTCGCCATAGTGAGTTCAATTTTCAGCAATTTCCTTGAAATTAATTGATCTATCCTGATGTTCTCGGAGCTTCCCTAAATTTACTTTAATTCTCCTGAAACAAATGAAACTTTCCTGAATACTAATAAATTTCCCTGATGTTCTTTGGACTTGTGAAGTTCACTGGAGTTCGCTGTACTTTTCGAATTTTAGCAGAATGAGCTTAATGAAACCGTCCTTAAAATTAATCAAAAGTCTGCACTTTTCTGAAGTTTCAGTGTGGATAGCATTAAAAATCTGGAAGCATCCCTGAAGTTCCAGGAAAGTTGAAAAATCAGTGTGTTTCCGAGTGTAATAGAAAAATAACTTACGGTGTAAGGTGGACGAAAATTCAAAGGGAATGTTGGAAGAAAATTCAGGCTTCAGGAAGTTAAATAATTTAAAAAAAAGTATTTCCCGATTCCCTAGGAATTACCGAAAGAGCCATCGACTGTTTCTCGATTCATGGGTAGCCAAAAACGGTGAAAAAAATGAAAACACTTGTCGAAAGAGTATCAAGCATAATACATTGTTAAAGATGATGTGTTTTTTTTTTAATTTTGAAGGCTCAACATTTTTTTGATGCTCTAAAAGATACAAGTCTCTCACAATAATTTTCTCCTAAATTCGAGCACTGGCAGACAATAATAACTTTGATTATTTAGTAAAATCGGTATAAATCGATACAGATCTCAAAAATCGGTATTCTGAGGAACCTTATCTGTGTATCGGTATCTAGTTCGGAAATTGGATAAATCGGTATATCTGGCAACGCTAATTGGCAATCTGTCGTCTGTCGCATGAGTCGAGAAATTTTGGACCGTACCAGGATCCTCCATACAGATGTTTCTTATGACTCTTGTGGGAATTTTCTCATATTTTTCACCCATAAATAATTCTTAAAGTGTTTCCCGGGAATTTGGGAAACGTGATTTTTGGTTAATTCCTCAGGAAAGGTTTCCCGGGATGTTCCGGCTAGGAAACACTAGTGATGAAGATTACCGATCTCAACCCGAAAATATCCTCAACCGGACCGGGAATTGTATCCGCAGTCAATATGCAATTCATTTTAACTCCATACCTTTCAAAATATGAAAGTGGAAAAGTCAGTAATAAACACTACAAACACTGCCTGCAACAGGGTTCGCATCTGAAGACCGTCACAAATTGCATGATTATGATGTTATTTTTTTTGTCCAGAAAAACATAAACTTCGACCGTCGATAGACGCACTCACCGCACTGGTAAGTGATGGTAAATGGCGATTGTTATCAGTGACATGGATGATTCTACAGAAGTTTGTTCGGTCGACAGGTAATGAGTAATGATGTTTCTAATAGGCATTCACACCCCGGTGCTTCCTACTGTGAAGACCCGGTTGAACCTGATTACCTTCTTCTGTCGGTGCCAGTCCACGCGGTGTGGACTGATACCCGCTCTTCTTCTATGGCCGGGGGCTTGTTCGATCCAATCGGCGACAGATTAATCGGCATCCGCTATGGCCATGTCTGCCTGGCACGGTGCATCCACACTCGGAGTGGGATTAAATGTTAATATAATTAAAGGCCTTTTACTTGGGGCCTATTCATAGCGTGGAGAACACGCGTCTTTGCTTCTACGCTCAATCTCGGACGAGATCGTCACTCACCAGTTTCAATGCAGACTGGTAGGAGGTGATGGTGAATGGAGATGAAGAGATGATGGTTTGAAAAATGTGTCTCAGCTACTTACGCGAACTTTTATCGATGAAATGGTCAACAATTTTTCAACGTCATCGCACGATGCGCGGCGGAGAATCGGACGTCTGTCACTACCTGATGCCTTGCCGGAATGGTTGATGGCGCTTGCATGATCCGGACAGTTAGCAGTGAATGTGCGGTGTTATTCACACGTCAACATGTCCATTTTCTAGGATTATCGGACAGTTGATGATCCTTGGAATGAGGAATGAGCATGGGAATACAAACCGGGTGATTTCGAACGCCAAATCGCACCTTGCCTACAAAATCAGCCGAAAGAAATCAACGGAATAGATCTTTGCATTCAGAAGCAGCGATCCAAGGTCCAATCACCTCCACTTGGAACCTGCTGCACCCAGGATTCCAGTCAACCTTGCCTCGCGATACATTTAATGACAATCATGAGAGCCCGTATATCTTGTCTCTATATAGGATCCAGAAACCAGTTGCATGTTCATAACAAATTACTAGAAAGAGCACTTGTGCGCGAGCCAACGACAAACGGTGCCACAGAGGAGAGTGTCATACACGGTTGTTTTTGCCCATCGTTTAGATTGCATGGACACTTGCCGGCTCGCTTGCTCTCGATGAGTGATTTTTCAAATCAGCCATCCGCTGCGGGGGTGGTCAACCCCAGAGTGAGTTGGTAAGCGGTGATCACATCATGTAAACTTCCTCGATCGTTGCTCATGCCCATTGCCTTCGAGGTACACTTTGTTGCTCGGTGACTTGTTCACCAGGCAAACGACGACGACGACGATGGCAGAGTTTACAATTAGCATCGACGAACAGCGAAAGCCGCTCACAACCCTGGCTGATGACATAGTTGGGTTGTTGGGTGAGCACTAGCGGACGAAAACCAGCTAATGCACTCTCGGCGTGGGTGGGCGGAAATGTATGATTATCCTGGTAATTACGAGCGGAACACACGTAGCTCGTTGCAATGAATGATACCTGCTAATGGTCGAGGGTGGGGCTCGCTCGCTGTGGGTGATTTTATTCTGATGTCTTTAGTAATTTGGCTGTCAAGGGAGTGAGGTTTTTATCAGTGTTGTTAATGGAGTAATTCATAAACACTACTTTGTTGTTCGCTGTGTTCGCAGTTAAATCATTGTTCAAAGCTGATTTCCTTATCATAATGAAGATGATCACTGGTTTGGAATACCGTAAAACGGGGTATCTTTGATAATGCGGGTAACTTTGATGGTATAATGTAAAGATTAAATTTAGTTGCTGCGCTTTTTCCAAACTAGAAACATTGGCTCAATATTGTAGCTTAGGGTATTTCCGTTGATAACGAATGTAGTTTTTATATATTATGTGCTACATATTTTACAAACATATTAAAAAACAAATTTCATGTTTTCGCCTGTTTGAAAAAGCACTCAAACCATCACTTATGAAATGTATTTCCTATATAGCAATCACAAATTAAATGTGGTATTCTTATTGCTTATGATATTTTCTGATTATATCAAGCAAAACTTTTCAAAAGGACGTTAGTCGCAAAAATAAACAAATCGAGGTTGTAAATTTCATGCTTTACTCTATAGTAATTGCGAAACAAAGTTTAAAAACTTAATCATCGAAGAAAAAATAAATTTAATTACCGCCCTATGTGTTCTTCTTTCAATGTTTTGAAAAGGGTTTAGATACACCCTATTGCCGTCAATATGATGCAACTGTCAAAAATTGAAAATAACACGTAAACCGCAGATACGCTAACAGTGAAACGTCACATGCGCAAATGAAAATCGAAAATTTGAATCAGCAGTTGCGTCGTGCTGCTTCCGAATAAATTCAAAGTGGATTTTGATGCAAAACAGCTGCTGCTAGGTATGTTTTTGTTAATATTCATGATAAAAACGTAGTTGAAAATATTTTTTTAGACGCGGCCACTCAGCTTGACGATCCACAACCAGGGTCACAACAGTTTGCTGTTTCTTTGGCGATTATGGCCCAATTTCCCAGCGTCGGGTACTACGAAGACGTTGAAACCGTTTCGCTAAACTCGCTGGAAAATGAAATGCCCCTAACGGCGCCGGTGGTGTAGTGGTAAGCGTGATTACCTCTCACCCCAGCAGGCCTGGGTTCAATCCCAGTCGGCGCCGCCGGGATGTTCTGAGGCATAACATCTCTGATCACGCCTTCCTTCGGATGGGAAATACAGCCGTTGGTCCCCGGTTCATGAGTTGATGGGTCGATAGGTAGGGTCCAGGTGTGGGAGCTGCCTTCCTGGCACGTCGGTAGCATTGGTGCTCAGCACGGAAAACAAGATCGACGGAAAAAACAAACCAAAGGAAAAAAAAAAAAATGAAATGCCCCCAGAACAGGATCTGAACATACACAATGATGCTTCTCGTTGGTTGACTTTTCTGCGGCGAAAATTTCCGTTAGCAGTTCAAATCTATTCAACATCATCCGTTTCATTGAACGCAAAACGCGCCCAACCCGTTGTGATAAGAATTCCTATGGTGACGATTTCGGTGCATTTTTCTTCCAATGAAACAGATAATATTTCAACTATGATAATTGTCATCATCATGACCATGGTGATTCAGCATAATTTCCATTAGACTATCCTGAAAGGTATAATTCGAACCGGTGCGCACGCCAAGATGATCACCCCTATTCTCGTTTTCGAACGAATTGAATTGTATGAACGTTTCAATTCGTTCGAAAACGAGAATAGGGGTGGATGGTCGCCAAAAAATCTTTGGTCTCGCCGGTCGTTGTCTTCGTGGCAGCCGTCTCAAACAGCTTCGATTACACGTACACCAGCGCTCGCTGTTCCGCTTCCAGCAGCGGAAGGAAACCCATTTCTGCTCTGCATGTTTGTTTCTGACAGGACTGTCTGAGGTGACAGGAAAATTGTCTTGTCTGGGACATCTTTGTGTGGGTCGAACAACTCACTACCTGCTACTGGATCCCGTTATTTTAATCCTCAGTTATCCTCTTGTTTTAGATAACCTGCTCCTGACTAAGGATCTCCTTCTACGTTCCTCAAAATTGCGAATTTCTTTGTGAGAGTTAGCAGACCGACGTATTTCTGCTTCCAAATAAAAACTGCTGTATCTGACGCAATTGTAAAACAATCTGTCAAATCAACGCATCTCACAAGGTGTATATAACAACCAAGGTACTATAGCGATGAATCAATCAAGGTGTATGTGGGAAGTTCAGAACCAAAATGGTTTATCTTTTAATTTTATCAAATTTGCTGTTAATGTATGCAAAAACCCAGCATTTTTCATAATAATCATAAACTACAATCCTGTATGTAACTTTTGGCAGCAACAGATCGTGAAAAATAACAAACATTTTTAAATAGGATTTAATAATATAGTCTGAATATTGCTACCCCATTTTTCTCATTTGCTGTCAAATGTTACATGCGTCCTTTTTAAAAGTTATGCTTGAATATACTCATTCAAAGTTTCATATTTAAAGAACTAAATTGTTTGAGTTTCACCTATTTTTTTCTACATTCATCGAGCATTATCAAAGTAACTCCAAATCTAAAAACTAAAGTTCGGTCACAAAACTAAAAAAAATAGTGCAAATGGTTTTATATTCGTTAAACATATTACTAACGAATTCACTCTTGGAGCCTCAGTACTTGTTTTAAAAATATAAAATTGCTGTAAAAATTATTTAGAATATACTTTAAAAAACTATCGGAGTAACAGTTTTACGGTACCAAAAAAGGCTGGTAAAGAAACTGGTCAGTATTGAAATCTTGCGTAGCAATCTTTAACGCCCTTAAACTTCTCAAGCCACGTGAAGACTAACATGATACATTACAGCTCATAAATCCGCACAATCCCAAGCTTCACATTTGACCAGCGGCACATTCCTGGCCCTTCCATTCGGTCAAATGCAAATTCACATCTTCCCATCACTTCAAGCTTGAAATCATTAAGCAGCAGTTGTTTTGACAGCCTATGACATCAAGAGACGACAGTTTGTTCCCTCTGGAGGAAAGTCCTCTTGCTCTATGATAACATCATCATCATCATCATCCTCCTCATCGTCGTTGTCAGGTTGCGGAAGAATCACAGTGTTGTAGTGTCGTTTCGGTTTATCTGCTCGCCGATGATCTTCAACGGCTGGCTATTTTATTCGTCACGTTGCATTTGCTAGATATGGCTTTAAAATGCTTAAGCGCCGCGCCAGAAGCCACCACCATCAACCGACCGACCGACCGGCAGCAGCAGCAGAAGCAGCTGGGCTTAAGCCTTCAACTTGCGATGGATTTAATTCACGATAGCCCCAAGAAACATCAACCTCACGTCTTTTACCCGCACTTCCTTCCTATGGAAACCAAAACTATCCCACCGTCCCATCGTGTCGTCGTCATAAATGACCACCTCATGGCTCTTGTGGGGATGGGTCGCTTTTTTCGCCTCGCTGCTTTGGCCCCTCCGTGTGCAGATGAATATGTTCGTGTAGATAATTTTATGATTATATGGGACCTTAATTACGCTCTCGTGACTATTTAAGCGGATTGTAGACGAATTATCAATGAACAATCGGGAGGATGCTGACTGGTTGAAGATGCTTTGCTGCTGCTGGCGGTGGCTGATTTCTCTGCCGGAGCGATTGAACAACGTGTATGGATCCGTACCTACATGTGTATTTGCCCTCGGGCTTTGTTGATTGAACGTAAAGTTGTTGACAATCTTTATGGCGTAATCAGTGAAGCTTCCGGTCCGGTCCGGAGGTTGCACTGGGGAGAAATATTGAAATTAATGTTTTGATATCGCTGGAATTAACGGTACCGTATTCAAATGTCTGGATTATTGTTTGTGGACTTAGATAATCGTTGATAATTTTATAAGTACAGCTGATCCAAACTTTGCGTTGTTAGGTTTTAAAGGAACTGGTCTTAACAGTTGATCACACTTCACATAGGGGCAGAATGGTACTTTTGATGGACAACAATCGTAGCGCGATTTAACAACCGCCCCACATAGCAACGACGCGATATGCTGACGATGGCATCGTTCGTGTGGAATATCGTACACCGCCGTTGGCAACAACGATGGTGATATCGACGGAGGATTGTTTATGCTGAGTAGACTCGACCGCCGTGGGACCATTATCGCTGACTAAGATTCTCAGCATGGTCTTCGAATACATTTAGTAAAGGAATAAAACTCAGTCTTGTTTGTGCAGTAGTACCGTACGTGTCGGTTATAATTTTTTAAAAGAACTTCCAATGTAGAATAAGTTTACTGGTGCCCGAATAGGGACCTTCGTGTGAGTGTTAATCCAGTGAAAATCTAAAAAGTGGTGCAACAAAAAAGTTCTCCATTTAAACGGTAGCAAGAGCCGTACTGGAGCAATTAACGGTAGTGAAAAGCAAATCTGGTTTCGAGAACCAGAGCCTTACACAATGAGCGAGACCGGAGCCACTGTGGATTGTGAATACTCCCGATCGGTATCAGGGACCCCAGCAAAAAGGATAACCCCGAAGTACCTGCTCCAGCCTCCTCCTACACGAAGGAAACAACCGTAGGACAATATTTTCAGTGTATACAAGGAAAATAACGCAACTGACGCCCAAATTAGCATTCTGATGAGGCCTAACGCCTCCGCCCATATTGATTACTTTAGGGATAAATCCCTAGATGCTTTCACAAGAGGCCTTGAACGACCTCTGAGTATTTTGCTCAAAAGTTCTAACCCGAAAACCCTATGCCAAGCGTACCAATTCTGCATTGAGTACTACAATATGGATTTAAGATTGGCCCCATATAGAAATGAGCTGGGTAATCAACCATTACCCAAGCCAAAAGAAGCGCCGAGAGTGCCTCCTAGAATTCACCCCTCCAATGTGCGACCAAACTTGCCACCTCCACCTCCACCAAGATTTTAAATAACCCATTCCCATTCAGACCAAATCCACCTCAGCAAAATCCTTTCAGAACGAATCCATTCCAACCAAACTATTCCAGACCCATGAATCCACCGCAAAGAGCATTTCACCCACCAGAACCGATGGAAGTCGATTCTAGTTTAAGCATTAGCATTAGCATTAGCATCGAACAAGTTGCACAATATCGTAGGTGGTACGAATTCAAAACTATTAAGAGCAAGACGGATATCTATTACTGGACAGATAGTAAGTAGGAAGTAATTACTATCTCCCAGATAAAGACATATCCCGCTCCAACAGTTAAGGATTGTCCTGGCCACGTCCTTACAACTGGTAGGGATAGGAAAGGTATGTTAGTCCAACATTTACTTAAGAGAGATGCAGAGAACTCTACGACCCCTCATAAATGTCTCGGGAATTTAGGAATTATGTTAGTAGGGAAGGTAAGCCATAGGATACACCCAGTCAGTGTTGCTGGCATATGTAGTTTTTTTATTAATGTTGAAATTGCTGCCCGGATCATCTGCTGGAAGATAAGGTTGCTGAAATAAAATGAAAATATAACATAGTGAACTCGCCATCGTTGTCACACCCGTAGCTAACTAAAAGGAAGGAAATATGTTGTGTTTTATCTTTTTTTTTCTTCTATTGATTCAGAGGAAAACTCGCGGGAGTGAAAATAATTTTACTACCTCTTCTCCCGTAGGCCCAAAACCTCTATGCCTTTTCAATTTGAATTATAATCAATTAAAGTAAACTTAAATTCATGTGAAGCACTCAAATTATACGAAATTTATTTCGTTTTCGTTTTTGCGGTGCTATACTGCCGTACACCGAAATAATTTAGGGTGTTGCTATAGGATGCACCTTTGTTTAAAAACTAATGATGTTAAGCTGTCAAAGACTCGCGCTTATTCCTGTTTACACTACACAGGTGCTACACCGCAATAACGAAAGCGGCATAACTGGAACAAGCCCACCAAATACAATAACCATGGCAGAACCAACACAACCTTAATCAGTTTTTTCATACACAACCACAAACGAACAAATTTAATCTTACCTCATTAATTTTCATTGTTTTTGGCAACATAGTCCTCTCCAGGCGGGTTGGTATGGGTGCGATTTACGTGTGTTAGTGAGATGAAATTTTTTGTTAGCTTTGAGAATTTTTTTGTTTGCTGTAAGAACTGTCATTCTAAGGTAAAAATAAACAACAAAACGAAAACAAACCCTATGCTTGTACGGTAACAGTCAAATACCCTTTTATGCGTAAAAGTTAACCCATTTTCAATAAAAGTGGCTTTACTCATTAATGAGTAAATTATTTTAACAACAATGAGTTTCTGCTAACAGTAGCTAACAGTTACTACTTAATTGGCATAATAAAATGCTCATTAATTAGTAGTGCCACTTTTATTGACAATGGGTCCACTTTTACTCATAAATGGATGTTTGATTTTTACCGTGCACATGACTGTATACGCTAGTGTGTGTGTAAAATTATGTTATTAGTGTAGTGTTCGTGAGATCCTGCTTGGAGATCTCAATTAGAAGGAGAAAAGGAGACAAACTATCAAAAGTAAGGAAAAGTGAACTGGTCGCTGGAAACCATTTTCTAGTCGTTTACTATCATTACATCTATACTTTTTTTTTTAAATTGACACTAGATGGCATTACAACAAACGCTCCAATTGGTTGTTGTCTCGCCTATCTCTACCATTCTATACTCGGACAAAAAATGCTACACTAATACAATTCCACACATTTTTATTGACGCTTTTCCACATGATTTTTTATGTGACCACACATAAACAGAATCCACCCAGAAGCACACATAAAATTTATTAGTCAAAAGAATTGTATGTTTGGTTACACATGGATTTTATGTGTACATATAGTAAGTATGCGTCTGACAAATAGATATAATTCGTTGATCACATTTCAAAAATTCATGTGTGGGACACATAAAAATAATCTTTGAAATTTTATCAGTGTGCTCATATCAGTTCACTCAAAAAGCGCAAAAAGTGTATCCACATACAAATGAGCAAAATTCCACCCAAATTCGAGGAAACGTCACCCACATTGCTGCAGCTTTTTCGGAAAATCTGCATCCCATTCCCGAGTAAACCCACCCTCTGCATTTAACGCAACACAAAACTATTGTACTTAGCTTTTTTTGAAGGTCAAACCATCCATTCCTTATTTTTCGTCTTTCGGCCATCTTACGCAGAGGACGCAACCGTTTTTTTTTTTTTTTCTCGTATTGCACCGTCGTTCAGCCATCCGGTTCCTTCTGCTTCTCGCCATTTTCCTTTTTATTTTTATTTTTATTTTCACAATCTGCGCCAACTCTTTTTCACACTTTTAGACCTTTCTGAGACTTCTAACACTAATCTTTTGCATAAAATCACTTTCCACCGTACTTATTTAAGCCTTACTCATATCTTATTTAATAAATTCCACCAAAAAACATTGGAATTATGATTTAACTGGGTCGGCTATTTTTTCCACTACCACTTGATGCGCCAGTGCCACCAGTCCACACCCGATGGAAGTCGATTCTAGTTTAAGAGCTCGAAATGAAAACTACGGTAATCGCCCTCCAATCAACATTAAACGTCCATATGTTCCTTCCCAACAGCATCAAAATTTCAAGCGACAAGCACATCCACTCGAGAACGGAAATCAAAACCCCGAGGAACACTATGACTATGACTATGACCATTACTACTACGACGACAATTATTACTATGACGAACAATACTATGACACTGAACAGTACGACCCATACCACCCACCTACTCACGACACAGAGCAATCTGCAGCGGACAAAAAAGAGCCAGAACCATCTACATCAGGAGGAATGGCACACAAAATGGTAACACAAACCATGCCCTACATCAATTTGAAAACAAACATGGGTGATTATCCCTTCTTTATAGATACCGGTGCAAACCTCAATCTTATTCACCCTTCATTAGCAAAAAGTTACTCATTGGCAAAGCCATATTATTTCTCAGCAAATAATATCTCAACTGCCAGTGGAAGGTTCAATGCCAATTCAGCAATCGATATTAATTTTTTCAACCCAAAAATAAATCATACTGCACAGTTCTTACTCCATAACTTCCATCCTTTCTTTTATGGAATTATTGAAACTGGCATACTAACTGCACTGAATGCAAAAATCGACCTCGGAAACAACACTCTGAATTTATGTAAAGGGAATGAATTTAGTAATATTCGCCTGAGCAGTCATCTGTAAAAACAATAAATAATATCAACCAACAAACAGAACCTCAATTCGACTCAACCCAGCATACATACAGAACAACTCATCTTTCACCACAGGAGAAAGAGAAACTAAACATTTTAAATAAACATGAGCAAGTATTTTATAAACCCAACTTAAAACTGACTTGCACCACAGTTGTTGAATGTGCTATAAACACTGTGGATGAGATTCCAGTTCATCAGAAAGTTTACCCCTATCCAGCAGCTTATGTTGAAGAGGTAATCAATCAAATAGACAAACTTCTTCAAGATTTAACTATAAGGCCATCTCGATCAGCTTGGACGTCTCCTGTTTGGATCGTTCCAAAAAAATCGGATGCGTCGGGAGAGAAAAAAATTCGAATGGTCATTGATTATCGTAAACTTAATGAAAAAACGATTTCAGATCATGCCAGAAATTAATTATGTACTGGACCAACTGAAAGGCCAAAAATATTTTACTACTCTGGACTTGGCATTTGGATTTCACCAGATAAAAATGAAAGAGACCAATATCCCGAAAACTGCTTTTTCCATCAACAATGGCAAATTTGAATTCACAAGAATGCCATTTGGGCTGAAAAACGCTCCAGCCATTTTTCAAAGAGCGATAGATGACGTAAAGGGTGTCCACGATGAAATTGCCACACTATGAAATTGCTCTAACTTTTTAACCGTTGGGTAGAATTTAATGAAAATTTGGGTGGATTTAGTTCATAGTGCATTATTTACATCCTGCAAGTTTTAAAGTCCTGTGATCAAAACTCGCGGAAATGGAGTCGAAAGAACAGCTCGTGCGTGATAAAATCTTGCGCATTCATCACGAGGACAAGGATATCTCGCATCGTTCCATCGCTAAAACGTTGGGAATCGCGAATTCCACGGTGTCGCGAGTGATTAAGCGGTTCGAAGAACGGTTGACCACCGATCGGAAGCCCAGAAGTGAAGGAAAAAGTATTCCGTACAACACCAAAAATCACAACCGCGTAGTTGGGGCCTTCAACCGAAATCCGAACGCCTCCGTTAGGGATGTGGCTAAGAAGCTGCACCTAAGCCGAAGTTTTGTCCAGAAGGCCAAAACTAAGGCTGGGCTTCGAACGTTCAAGGTACAAAAGGCCCCTAATCGCGACGAGAAGCAGAACAAGTCCGCCAAAACCCGTGCCAGGAAGTTGTACCTCAACATGCTGACGAAAGTTGAATGCTGCATCATGGACGACGAAACATATGTGAAGGCCGACTTCAAACAGATCCCCGGCAACCTGTTTTTCACGGCCAAGGATAGGTTCAGCGTTCCGGAGCATGTCCGCACTCAGAAGATGTCCAAATTTGCGAAGAAATTCCTGGTTTGGCAAGCCATCTGCACGTGCGGGAAGCGGAGTGCACCTTTCGTGACCCAGGACACGATGAACGGACAGGTGTACATAAAAGAGTGCCTCCAGAAGCGGCTGCTTCCTCTCCTGAAGGCCCACAACGTCCCAACAATCTTCTGGCCGGATTTGGCCTCATGCCACTACTCCAAGGACGTGCTGAAGTGGTATGCGGACAATAAGGTCAATTTCGTGCCGAAAATGTTCAACCCTCCCAACACTCCGGAGCTCCGCCCCATCGAGAAGTACTGGGCGATTATGAAGCAGCACCTTCTTAAACGACCTAAGGTAGTGAAGACAGTCGAGGAACTGAAGAAAGTATGGGTTTACATGCAAAAAACGGTTGATTCACAGGTTGTGCAGAATCTTATGGCCGGGGTTAAGGCCAAGGTGCGGGCATTTGCGTATGGACTGTAAATAAAATACGAGTAAAATGGTAAAATGAAGTTTAATAGTTATTTCTCAATCCCTGAAAATTTGATGGCAATCGGATGAAAACTCGAATTTTGCGAATCAATTTTGTGTGTGGCAATTTCATCGTGGACACCCTTTACTTCGTCAATATATTGGCAAGATTTGCTATGTTTGCATTGACGATGTAATCGTATTTGGCAGAACCTTCGAAGAAGCCTTGAAAAATTTAGAAACGATAATCTAGGCATTGAATGATGCAAATCTTAAGATTCAGCTCGAAAAATCTGAATTTTTGCATCATGAAATTGAATTTCTCAGCTATATCATCGGGTCAGAAGGCATCCAACCAAACCCTAAAAAAATTGAAACTATACAGAAATATCCACCTCCCAAAACAATTAAGGAGCTGCGATCTTTCCTCGGAATGATGAGTTATTATAGAAGATTCGTGAAAGATTTTGCGAAAATCGCTAAACCCCTCACGAACCTTCTAAGGGGGGAGAGGAACATTAGTTCATCCAAAAAAATAACTCTTAATGAAACCGAAACAAATTGCTTTGAAAAAATGAAAACGCTACTATCTTCAACCGATGTGTTAATATATCCGGATCATACTAAACCATATATACTGACAACAGATGCCTCAGATTTTCCAATAGGTGCTGTTCTTTCACAAGGCGAAATAGGAAAAGACAGACCAATCCATTTTGCCTCACGGTCTTTAACAAGAGCGGAAGAAAAGCACTCGGTACCCGAGAAAGAAATGTTGGCAATATTCTGGGCTCTGAAAACTTTTCGAAACTATTTGTACGGATCAAAATTCAAATTTTTTACTGATCACCAACCACTAACTTTTGCATTGTCTCCCAAGAACACAAATGCAAAACTCAAAAATATGAAATCATACCTCGAAGAGCACGATTACGAAATCATTTACAAGCCTGGTAAATCCAATGTAGTCGCCGACGCTCTCAGTCGTATCGTATGGTCTATGACTGGAACACAGCATTCAGCTGACGATAGTGACGACATGTACATTATATCCACGGAAGCACCTATTAATGCATTTCAGCATCAAATAATAATAAAAAGGGGTCCAGACAAAGTTGAAATCACACACCCCTTTCCAAACTATACAAGAATTAACATTTTGATGAAAGACATTAATGAAAATTCTATTTTTCAGGTTTTAAAGGAACACGTAAATGTATCTAAGTTAAACGGATTATTAACAGAAGAAAACATCATGGGCAAAATTCAAGAAGTATATAAAAAACATTTTGGTCGACAAAATATGTTAAAAATCCGTTTCACTCAGAAAATGCTCATCGATATACCGGACGAGCATGTACAATGGGAAATTATTAAAAAAGAGCACTATCGAGCTCATCGTGGCCTAGAAGAGAACAAAGCCCAAATCCTCAGGAAATTTTATTTCCCACAATTGAATAGCAAACTTCGCGAATTCACGACGAATTGCCAATTGTGCCATGAGAACAAATATGATAGAAACCCCATCTACTATCCCATTCAAAAAACACCTATTCCTAACGGACCATACGAAATCGTACATATCGACATCATGTTCTTAGAAAAATTAATGTTCCTTACGTTTTTTTTTTTTTTTTGTAATTACTTTATTTGTACAGGCTCAATCGAATAAACTTTACAGAGCCGAGTTATCCTTTGCGTTATACATTGTTACTGTCTTATATTTAAAGTTAAAGGAACTGGACCGAGTACTCGCGGTCGTCTCGAGGTTAGTGGAGATTAACAATTTTTTGGATGGGAAAAGGGAAGAAGGAGGTTTTAAATGTGGTTTACGATATAACTATTGAATTAATCCTAAAGCATGAAAAATATTCATCTTGAAAACAAACATTGAAAAAAAAAACCCCAGACGTACAAAACACAAACTAAACACAAGGTTAATCAAACTTACAATCTAAGGTTAATATCCTTAAAGTAAACATATATGAGTTTCATAAACTCCAGATCGCGTCTAGCCAAAATATCCCGAACTGGAACATTAGGTTGTCTACCTCGAGCCCGAAGGGAATCATAAAAATGTGATCTGACTCCACGATACTCCACACAAGACCAAAGGATGTGATCAGCGTCCTGGTAACCTTGTCCACATTCACAGAGATTGCTGTCTCCCAACCCCACACGGAACAAGTGAGCGTTTAGACAATAGTGATTGGACATGAGACGAGACATCACGCGTATGAGGTCTCGACTCAAGTCCAACCCTTTGAACCATGCAAACTTCGACACCTTAGGGATAATTGAATGTAGCCATCGTCCCAAGCTCCCTTCACTCCATTGATGTTGCCAGCTAACGAGCGACTGCTGACGATAAATAGAGAAAAATTCACTATAGGCGATTTGTCGATCATAAATGTCGCCTTCCATAGCGCCCACCTTCGCAAGTGAATCCGCCTTCTCATTGCCCAAAATTGAGCAATGCGAAGGGACCCACGCGAAGGTGATGATGAAAGAGCGCACGGATAAAGCACTAAGCAGTTCTCGTATTTTCAAGAGAAAATACGAGAAGTGCCTTACCGGCCTAATGGAACGGATAGCCTCGACAGAACTGAGACTATCCGTAAAAATAAAGTAGTGGTCTGGAAGAAGTGAAGCAATAGTTTCCAAAGTGTAGTGAATTGCTGCCAGTTCAGCCACATACACAGAACAAGGAGCTTCAAGCTTTCGAGAGGCGCTATGAAATTCATTAAATACACCAAAACCAGCGGACTCCTCTATTAAAGATCCATCTGTGAAAAACGTTCTTGCAGAATCAACATGGCCAAACTTTGCAGCGTATAATGACGGAGCAATCATAGGACGATGATGCTCTGGAATTCCGCGGATTTCCTGCGTCATAGATAAATCAAAATTCACTGAATTGCCGAAATCGGAGAAGACTACACGATTGGGAATATTTCTTGAAGGGCTGACATCCTGTGTTAAATATAGGTAGTACAAAGTCATAAAACATGTTTGAGGATTTAGCTCCAGAAGCTTCTCAAAATTTGCGATCACCAGTGGGTTCATTACTTCGCAACGGGTGAGGAGCCTCAGAGATAACTTTGAAAAAACGGACGGATAGTGGCAACATGCTCGCCAGCACTTCGAGACTCATAGTATGAGTCGAGTGCATGCATCCTAACGCGATACGAAAACAACGATACTGGATCCGTTCCAGCTTGATGATGTGCGTTTTAGCTGCCGACTGGAAGCAAAAACTGCCGTACTCTAAAACCGATAAAATCGTTGTCCGGTACAACGTCAGAAGATCTTGTGGATGGGCTCCCCACCACGTTCCGGTAATTGATCGAAGGAAATTGATCCTTAGTTGGCATTTTCTTCTCAGATACTCAATGTGGGATCTCCAGGTGCATTTGGAATCGAACCAGACCCCGAGATATTTAAAAGACATGGAATGAGTGATCGGTTTACCCAAAAGTTGAAGCTTCGGTTGTGCTGGGCTATGCTTCCTAGAAAAAACGACCAACTCAGTTTTCTCCGTGGAGAATTCGATACCTAGCTGAATAGCCCAAGTAGACAAATTGTCCAAGGTATCCTGTAAGAGTCCTTGCAGGTCAACCTCTTTTGGCCCTGTGATAGACACTACGCCATCATCGTGCAATTGTCACTAAGACAATTGTCAATTTCTCTAACGTAGAAATTGTACAAAAGGGGGCTTAAACATGAGCCTTGGGGGAGACCCATGTAGCTAAATCGAAAAGCTGTAGAGTTTCCATGAGAAAAGCTCATATGTTTTTCTGACAGCAAATTGTACAAAAAATTATTCATTAATGGAGACAATCCACAAGCGTGGAGTTTCTCTGAAAGAACTTCAACGGATACTGAATCAAAAGCCCCCTTGATATCCAAGAACACAGAAGCCATTTGCTCTTTCTTAGCAAAAGCCAACTGAATTTCCGAGGAAAGCAACGCGAGACAGTCGTTCGTTCCCTTACCCCTACGGAAACCAAATTGAGTATCTGAAAGAAGGTGGTTCGTCTCAACCCATTTGTCGAGGCGAAAAAGGATCATTTTCTCCATCAATTTCCGAATACACGACAGCATCGCGATGGGCCGATACGAATTGTGATCCGACGCGGGTTTATCAGGCTTTTTAATGGCTATCACCCTCACTCGTCTCCAATCGTCGGGAACAATATTGAGCTCCAAGAACTGATTGTACAAGTTCAACATGCGCCTCTTAGCGACGTCTGGGAGGTTTTTCAGCAAGTTGAACTTGATTCTATCAGATCCCGGGGCAGAATTGCCACACGAAAGGAGAGCGAGTGAAAGTTCCACCATTGAAAAAGGCTGACTGATTTCGTCTACCGAATTCGCGGTTTCGCGAGGAATCAACTGCGACGGCACGGAATCCGGACACACTTTTCGCGCGAATTTAAGAATCCATTGATCCGAGCATTCCTCGCTTTCGTTGTTAGTAGACCGGTTACGCATTCTTCGCGCCGTACTCCAAAGCGTATTCATAGACGTTTTGCGCGACAATCCGTCTACAAACTGCCGCCAGTAACCCCGTTTTTTGGCCTTGATGAGGCTCTTGAGTTCGCGTTCAAGAGATGTGTATGCGTCGAAATGCTCGCGTGTTCCGCGTTTCCGAAAAAGTTGAAACGCGTCGGACTTTTTACGGTAAACCTCCGTGCATTGTTGATCCCACCAGAGCGATGGTGTTTTCTTACGAATAGACGATCGCGGCACCGGTCGAGTTTGAGCTTGAAGTGCGCTGTCGACGATGAGATTAGAGAGGAAATTATATTCCTCCAACGGCGGAAGCTCTTCCACTGACGATACTGTATCGTCTATCGCGGATTGGAACTTAGTCCAATCAATGTTACGGGTTAGATCATACGTGACGTTAACGGATTCTGACGAGTTGAACCCACTGGCAATCGAAATTTTGATCGGCAAATGATCACTACCGTGCGGATCCTGGATTACATGCCAAGTGCAATCCAACGATAGTGAATTGGAGCAAAAGGTGAGGTCTAATCTGCTACCATTCGAGGATGGACCAGCCAAACGTGTTACTTCTCCATTGTTAAGGATTGTCATGTTGAAGTTGTCGCAGAGATCATAAATCAAAGTAGAACGGTTATCATCGTACAGTTCCCCCCAGCCTGTACCGTGGGAGTTAACATCTCCCATGATCAACCATGGAGCGGGAAGTACCGCACATATGTCGAAAAGTTGTTTGCAATTAACAGAGACTCTAGGAGCAATATATACAGAAGCAATACAAAGGCTCTTACCTTTAATGGTAGCCTGACATGCGACAACTTCAATACCGGGGAATTCGGGAAGATTCACTCTATAGAAGGAATGGCACTTTTTGATCCCCAAAAGTACCCCTCCTCCACGTGAATCCTCACGATCCAATCGAATAATGTTAAAATCGTAAAAAGGGAGATCAATTTCTGAAGAGAGCCATGTTTCACAGAGGGCAAATGCATCGCAATTATTGTTATGGACTAAATACTTGAACGAATCTAATTTCGGAATAAGACTTCGACAATTCCACTGTAGAACAGTGATCAAATCCCCGACCTCGTTTGGAAAATTATCCATCGAAGGAGATGATAGCTGCAAGAAGGGGCCATTTTGAAGTCAATTGCTTCAAGAAGGATTTCACAGTGGGAAGCAATGTGAGGACAATGCTTTTCAGAGGATCAGAAATGTTGAGGTATTTGAGAATACCGTCCACAATGTCATCAAATGAGAACAACCCAGATGAAGAAGGGGTTTCTGTTCTTAAAATTGGGGCATCAGGGGTTTTGGATGTCCCCGGAAGTGGTGGAAAATCCTGGGTATAGTCAGTTCTGCGGAATCCAGGAGGAGTAGAAGTCTCCTTTTTTCCACCACTCCTTGATTTAGGCAAGCTGATTTGGGGTTCTTTATTTGCAACAATCCGCGAACGGATGCGCTTTAGTTTCCGTGCAGAACCTTCCGGAAAACTGAAAGAAGTTCCCTCCTCAGCCAAGTCAGAGTCAGTCTCGTCATCTGACAAAAGAGAAAAGGGATTTTTGTCATTGGTCGATGGCGTGGCTGTCTTAAGCATTTCTGCAAAAGACCGCCTGGAACGTTCCTTAAGGGAGCGTTTCATTTTGTCCCCGAGCTGTTTGTACGCCGGGCACGACGAGAGAGCATGAGGAGGAGTTCCGTTGCAGTACACGCATTTTGGTGCAGTAGCTGCGCAGGCGCCATCCTCATGCTTCTCCCCGCATTTGGAGTGCCTTTTTGCCGCAGTGGGAGGCCGTATGTCCCAACCGCTTACAATGCTGGCAGTTCATGACCCGAGGTACAAACAACCGCACAGGAAGACGAAGTTTTCCCAGCTCGATGTATTGAGGAAGGGCAGATCCAGAAAAGGTCACCCGAAACGAGTCTGTGGGGGTAAAACTCTTTTTACCCTCGCTGAGCGATACTGACTTCATTCTATGAACGGCCAGTATCTTTACCGGAGGAAGCAAGGGGTTCTTGAATCGGCCAACCGCTTGCTTCTCCAGTATCTCGGGGTTCAGGCTCGCCTCAGTGACCACGCCTTCGATCTCCACATCAGAAGCTGGAATGTACACCCTATATTCCAGTGTGAAAAACTGGGAAACAGCAATTTCATTGGCCTGTTTCAGGTTAGCGACGGTCACACGAAGTTTGTTGTGCCTAACCTTCGTTATTTCGGTCACGGCAGAGAATCGCTTTGTCAGATCATCAGATATCTGAACAACATTCAAGGGTTTGTTTTTGGGCTGAAAATAGACAACCCATGGGCCAGTCGAGTCATTCGGGTAGGCCCGCTATCTGGTGCTTTTCTCAGCCTGCCCATCGACAGACTGAGACGACGAACCAGGGATGACATCATCATTCTTCTGAGATGAATGGTCATCCATGTCGTCTTCTGACAAAACATCCATTTGTTCAACTAGTGGGAGCGCAAAACGCTCTCCCACTGAACGCACAGACACAATACACAGAAAACACTACAAACACAGAAATACAAAATGAAAATTTAACTAATGGGGGAGTAAAAGAAACAAGAAAAAAACAAAAACTTATCTGATAATCCTATACTACTACCACCGAGCGTTATATGTGTAGGCGTTTACACAGATGGCTGGGAAGCGACGCGCAGCGTGGATGACCTTCGCTGTGGTGCACTTGATCGAGGCGCGGCACTCAGCGCACACAGGCGCACGATGAATGATGAACGATGTAGATGAAGAAACGGGTGCTCACACTCGATGATGATGATACGTGAGCGGGTATGCGTAAGCGCGTATGCGTGACCACGCAACGATGATGCCCAAATTTGTTTGAGAATTTCCAATAGCACGGATTAATCTTTCCGAAAATGACACTTTCTACTAAAAAAAACTCACTTTTCGATCAATTTACCGGGAACTATGCCAGGAGTCACTTAGTGAGAAAAAAACTGATAAATTATATCAAGCGAATACCGAAAAAACTTCCAAAACAACGGAGCGCGAAACAAGTCGACCGTACTTCTTGCTAGGACGCAGTGGTGATGTTCCTTACGTATGTCGATAAATTTTCTAAATTCACTCAAGTTCGTCTAGTAGAATCGAGAGCAGCGTTAGATCTTGTACCTGCAGTGAAAGAAGTATTATCTAAATATAAATTACCGGAGACTGTCGTAATGGATAATGAAAAATCCTTTTTGACAGGCGAACTGGTGAATTTCTTCAATGAAAATAAAATTACCTCTTGCATAGCAGCTACAGGTTGAAGCGAGATGAACGGAGTGGTTGAAAGCTTCCACTCTACCTTGCAAGAGATTTATCGTATTACTAAGGCAGAACATCCTAATAAAAACCGGAACAACTTGTCGAAATGTCGTCGAGAAACGAAAAACGGATATCCAGAACAAGTTCAAAGCTGAATGTGGGCTGTTGGTGGACATCGTTAAAGATCGATCCGGAACGACAAACGATGACAACACAGCGCGGAGATTTTTTTCGAACCCATCGAAGACAAGTGAAATCATGGGTATCATATCTTTTATTTTCATGTTTAGGTCGTCGAATTGAATTATATAGAGTATGACATACAATGTTTATTGCTCGATAAATTTCAAGTATTGATGAAACCATAATCGACCGGTGTGATACTATTTTACGAACACTGTCCTGTGGGTATGCTATTAATGTGGAGACCTTCCAAACATTCGCTTTAGATACAGCAAAACTTTATGTATAGCTCTACAGTTGGTATCCCATGCCAGCAAGCGTGCACAAAGTGTTTATACACGGATCCAATGCAATCGAAATTGCATTACTACCAATCGGCATGCTGACAGAGGAAGCACAAGAGGCCCGAAATAAGGATTTCCGAAATTTCCGAGAATGTCACGAAAAACCTGAAATGTGTTGAACAAAACAAATAAACAATAATCGTTAGTTTAACGCCAGATGAACTTAAATTAAATTTTAAACAAGACGTTAACAGCAGAACTTCAAGTTAAGTTGCTTTCATTTAAAAAGTCTTGACCGCATAATGAAAGCACCATATGATATCAGACTTATGTCGCGTTTATGAGTTTTCATTATGATAGAAACTGCAAACATTAATATCGATTTTCTTTCATTTTGTTAACTGACTTTCCTCGGGTAACGGATCTTTTAGGATTATATAATTTGGACAATATAGTTCATTCGAGAAAATTGAATTCAGGGTAATGGGTTATTCGGGAAAATGGCATTTGGGGTAATTTAGAAGTGTCTATATCGTGCTTTTGCATCGCTCCTATTTTGGCATGCTGAATCTGAAAAAATAGTCTCGTTTGAAAACTCAGTGGACCTTTTCTTGCTAGAAAACTATTGTATATCTCAAGGGGGGCGACACATCTAAACCTCAATTCTAGATGCTCAAAAAATCTCACACTAGCGAATAAATCTTCGAAAAATCTTCTTTCATTTCTCGCATCTACTTGCATCGCGCATCATATTTTTGCCGGAAATCTTCAAAATCGTGATAAATCTTCTTTCTATCTACTCAGCTAGCCACAGCAAAACACAATATTCCTGCATCGTAGATAGAGTCGTCCCCCTCGGTAAATCTCAACATAAATAACAGTTGACACAAATGGGGGCGACTCCGGCGTAGTGGTTAGCATCCATACCTTTCACGCCAAAGTCACGAGTTCAAATCTCACCCCCGGACAAGTCACGAATGACCCAAGTGCGTTAAAGTGACTAAAATAAAAAAAAATGTTGACACAAATATTGCATGGTAAAGGAAAAAAAAAGCAAACAAAATAGCCAGGATGGCATAAGAGAGCTTGGATAATTTAGGATTTCATTTTTGACCACGCCCCATAAAAAGTTTGACAGATGGAAAATTTCATAGTCGACCGACGAAGTCGGGTGCCGATGAAATCAACTGATCAATATACCGACTCGATCAGATTTAATCGGCAGTCACTCATCAACAGTTTTCGTCGCTGTATTAATCGACCCACTAAGTCAAGTTTCGTCTGTTGCTGTTTTCATCGCTCCATTGATCAACCAACTAAATCGGTTTTCGTCTGGTGCAGATTAAATAGGATTATTAATCGGTAGGTAAAATCGGATTGAATCGACCAATGATTTGTTCTTTGTATTTATTAGTAGACAAAGTCGGATTTCATCTTGTTTATTTCTGTTGTTGTGTTGTGATATTGTATGCTGGTTTCCAAGAAAAATAGTGTAAAGTCCTGTGAAAATTTAATATTTAATTTGTTAGTAAGTCGTGAAATTTATGATTAGAATGTCGAGTAGGTGGAGTACTTGGATGGCTAAGCAAAAAGCGGAAAGAAATAGAGAATATGATGAGCTTTACCGGCGTCATTTAAACAATTCGGAAGGCGAAGATTCTGACACAATAGAGGTACAATTAAAGCCATTCACAACAATACAATATGTTTTATTTACATTAAAATTTTGCTAATATATCCTACATTTTACAAGTATGATGCATGTACAATACATATTGTTGATAACCATTTTTTGTATTGCATTCTATTTTACGGTACTTTTTTCCGGGATGCAACTCAACCGGTACTCTGTCAGGATGTTGATCATGTAGTAGTATATGGTTCAAAAGTCCCTCTAAAATACCGTCTGGCTCGTTTTGTGTCCCAATATCGGTTAAGCGTTGAGGCCACCAAATCTTTACTGCAGATCCTTCGAGATGAAGGTCTTGATGTACCGTTATCACGCTTGAGTCTATTAGAAACTCCCATTAATGTAATCGTTCCAAAAAAAGTAGCACCAGGAGAATACATTCACTTCGGAATTCAAAACGCCTTTTCGAATCTTGCTGGTGATTCGGTTGTTTCTGCAATGCAAGAGGTCACTCTTGATATTAATATCGATGGACTTCCAGTCGCAAAGAACGGTCGATGTTTATGGCCAATTCTTGCCACTTTTCCTAATGTTTCCGAGATTTCACCATTCGTGATCGGTTGCTACACGGGATTAAAAGAGCCATCTAACGCTGATGACTTTCTTCTTGATTTCGTGACAGAAGTTATGTAGAAATGGGGTTCAGATGAGACGTGAATCCGACATGATTATGTTGAAATTCAACATTCGATTATTGTATGTGATCGTCCTGCAACAAAATTAGTAAAGCTGCCGTTTTATGATGGATTTGTTATAATAAGTCTTCTGCACTTTGGTTACGACTGAGCTAGTTAAAGATGTCCGATAACAACAGCATGAGGCGATTCCTAGAGCGTGAATTTGAGAGAGTTCATGCACGAATTGATAAAGGTAGTTTCTAAATATCGAACTAAAACGAAACACAGTTGAACAGCAAAACAGGGACATCCTTGCCCATCAACGGGCCACGTGGGACCTTTTAACACAATATATCGAGCAGCATCAAGGATTGAAAGAAAGCATGGAAAAGCACTTCGAGGCTCCAATCAAGAGATCATTTCCTATTGGTTCTGTCGAAGAAGTTGGAAAAACTGCTCGAAAATTCGAAGATCCTGAACTTATCCATAATTTTAAACAGGAAATTTCTTACGCAACGTACGGAAGAAAGATTGGCTTCGGGCTGTGCTAACGGATCAAGTAACAGCCGAATTTCACATGGCTGACGATATCAGGAATCTTAATTTCATCAAACATATCATTAGTAAGTATGTTATATGTTCAGAGCACGAATCACAACATTAAATAAAAATATTTTCCATAGATAACATCACTTTCACAAAGGAGAAGCAGTTTACCGCGATGTTGGCACAGGCAAAAGCTCGAGTGTACTCGAAGCGACGCAGAGATGTCAGAAAACGCTAGCGTACTCCGGGAACCTCGAACCAGGAAGTGTCGAATCCATCAGAGCCTCGCTCTGAATGTAGCTACGCTAAAAAACCTCGTATTATCCCCGGAACTCGACAAACAGAAGCTGAAAGCCTGAAGTCTGAGATCACCGTTACAGCACAGGAGGCTAGTTTCGGTAGTGGTTCTAGCTATGAAGAGTCCCCCGCATATTCACCATTGAGAACAGAGTAAGGTTTGGGTTTACTTAAATTTAATAAAACATTCATTTATATTTATCTATTTTTATTGTTTTCCACTTATTTTATATCCGCAATCCATAATGGAGAACACTATTTTCACAACCTTTTGCTCAGCCGATTGAGTTGGTTTTAGTCTTCTTTCCCATCAGCCGATTTCGTCGGGTTTCGTCAATCTGTTTCCTCTATTTTAATCGACCGACGAATCGCCCTACTAAATCGCTTCTGGTCGATCAATTTAGTCCACCGATTTAATGTACTGATTAGTCGGCCGACGCCCCTGTTAAACTCCCATAAGCATCAGTGCAACAATCGGCCGATTAGTCGGAAACGAAATCGGCCGATCATACCGACGCGAACCGACCTAATCGTGGGGAAAATCGGGAGGATTTTTTATGGGGCGTAAACATATAATATTTATGTGGAGTTTGTCCTTTTCCTGTTCACTGATTGGTAGCCATGTCAATGTACTAATACTGCATTATTTTAGAAAAGCTCCCAACATAAATTGTCTCCTTGTTCAGAATGACCATTAATCCACGGCTCGGCTCGCGCAAATCATGAATGACATCGAATGGCGTCGAAAATTGGCCCGAGCGCGCAAAAAGTTGTCAATTATTCTCAATAGATAAATTATTCATAATCCACCGAGTGAGCACCGGAGCAGCAGCACACCATCCACCGATCAGAGCAGAGCAGAGCGGGTGGTTCAACCGAAGAGTAGAAGATACGTGACAGACTGCACCTATGGCTTACACACACATAACACGACGTTACCCGTTTTCATGCCATCCACCTGTTCCGCTGCGTAACCACTGTAGGTACCTACTATCTTTTCGCTCACCTACAGCGCTGCAACTGCAACTGAACGTATGTCTGTATGCAAATGATTGTATGATAATTATTTTAATTGATTTGAAGATCAAAAGCCGTGCGAGATGGTGCCGGTTGCGGGGCTGTGTGTGGTACCTATATCGGTGCATGGACTTACAAGTTTAATCATTTTTGCTAAGTGGATGTCGTTGGGAGATGCTGATTCACAAACCAGCCCACTGCCGGCCGGTCGCTTGGTTAGAACATTTAGACAACCGAGAGCCAAGATCAAACAGCACAACAAGGTGTTTACAGTTTTTACAGTTCGTCTAATGGAGAACGGGGTTTGTCTTAAATGACTGAATCTTCTAACGATCGGCCGCTTATCCCCATTATCCTCTACCCGTCGCAGGCGGCAGGGGAAGTATTTTAATGGATATTGCACCACATATCAAAATGCAAGCTGTTGAATGGCGGTGATACTGACTGACCGGTTGCTCAAATCCGGAGAGGAGGCAGCGTAAAAACTGTCAACAAACTGGACATGACTTCAATCGCCACTGCTAAGCCTAGTTCTCCAATACTTATCAGGCAGCGAGAAGACTTGCACTGCAGCAGCTGCGAATGCGGCTAAGCCTTTGCTAAGTAATTTTTCAATTATCCATGCATTAGCACATTGTTTGGCGGGTTGGTTCCGCTCCCTGAAAATAACGTATAGGAACAGCGCTACGGGGATTAATGTCGTCATATCGCTGGGGTTTTATGTGAAGCGCTGATTTACTTGTTACACCGCAATGTTCATTCAGAAGGCAGGGAACTTAGTCAGAATGGCAGCCTTGGCGTTATAATGCGGCCTTGGTGACCCATTATAGATTATAAAGCAGCAATTGGCATGTCGTGAAATTCATGATAAATTCTTGTCATTATTTGAATTTGCATCAACATTTAGTAGATTTGTTTTCCGTAACCTATTTGCTGCCTGCAGTCATTCAATCGTTGTACGGATCTGAGCTAGAATGACTTTAGCTGCATACGGATATATCGGTTTGTATTGAAGGTCTCCAACAAACTTGTAAATGGATTAGCTATGTGGTCATCTGAAAAATGTGAAGAGACTTGTCTGATACTTATCCCTATTATTAACCTAGGACTATAAGATTGATCTCGTCGATACATAAATTTTCCAGTGAACTAATATACAATGAATTGTTCAAATCTTCGTAATAAAACGGTATTCAATATCCTAAAATGAAGCTTTTGTCAACATAACACTTTTAACTAGCAAAGAAAGTTGGGTAAACTCATCTTTATGCAGCATTTTGTAAACATTTACGTGAGAAATACTTATTTTGTTGGAAGCAGGTCAGCATTATAAATACATTTAAGAAATTTACTCGAAGAAAAAAACAATCTTTAGATAGTTGCGCTGCGCTGTTACTAAGACAAACGGCATCTCCATAGAAATCGGGTGACTTAAGTGTGGTAGATAGAGTTGGTACAGAATAATAATAATAGTAAATAACGATAACTATACCTTGAGTAAACTTGATTCAGTGTGTAGTCTTATAATACAAACGGCTTGACTATACTTAAGTCAGCGTGTAGCGCTTATTTGATGATCAAAGAAACGCACACATACATATACATGCGATGAGGAAACTACCCGAAGCATGATCTTCGCCTTTGTGCATGACTGCATGGTCATTTAACTAATTTTGTAGCGCACGGTTGTGCATTGCGCTAGTCTTTGTTGAGACAAATGGCCGAGGTCACGACAATATATTTTTTAAATAATCATAAATTTATCATATGATTTTATGTACAACATTATAAGGACTATTATTGCAAGGTTATGATCCTTTTATAAATTATGTTCGAAATGCTCAACATTTACCCAAGTAGGAAAAAATATAAAATTATATCCAGCTGCGAATTTAAAAAATGTTTGGCACTGAAATATGAAAATATTCACCCGATGGCAGATCGGTGAAGATAGTATTCAGTACGCTCCCTGACGGAAGGGCAGAGGAGTAGGCTGGTAGACAAAATATAAAAAAAAGAAAATGAAAAGAATCTTCCGATGAGAGATCGATGAATATAAAGGGTGATACGGTCAAAATTTGGTCAAGGGAAAACGCGTGTAAATCGGTGAAATCGTTTATTTAAAAAATCAAATTAAATTTCTTTTTCAAGTTCAATTAGTATTAAATTTAGGAAAAATATTCAGTTAGGCTTCCGCTTTTCCAAATCCGAATTGCCGGGCCTTACGCTTGACCCCTGCCATCAGATTTTGTACAGCCACCTTGTCCACCTTCTTCGCCGCAGAAAGCCAGTTTGCCTTGAACTGCTGCTCGCCCTTAGCAGTTTTTTTGGTCTTCTTTAGGTTCCGCTTGACAATAGCCCAGTATTTCTCAATTGGGCGGAGCTCTGGCGTGTTGGGAGGGTTCTTGTCCTTGGGAACCACCTGCACGTTGTTGGCGGCGTACCACTCCATGGCCTTTTTACCGTAATGGCAAGATGCCAAATCCAGCCAAAACAGTACGGAACAACCGTGTTTCTTCAGGAAAGGCAGCAGACGTTTATTCAAACACTCTTTCACGTAAATTTCTTGGTTGACAGTCCCGGAAGCTTTGAAAATGCTGCTTTTCAAGCCACAGGTACAGATGGCTTGCCAAACCAGATATTTCTTTGCGAACTTTGACAGTTTCATGTGCTTGAAAACATCTGCTACCTTTCCCCTTCCTTTTGCCGTATAAAACTCCTGTCCCGGAAGCTGCTTGTAGTCGGCTTTGACGTAGGTTTCGTCGTCCATTACCACGCAGTCAAACTTCGTCAGCATCGTCGTGTACAGCCTCCGGGATCGCGCTTTGGCCGTCGTATTTTGTTTATCATCGCGATTTGGAGTCACTACCTTCTTGTAAGTCGATAGTCCGGCTCGTTTTTTGGCTCGATGCACGGTTGTAGACGATACACCCAGCTTATTTGCGGCATCTCGGAGAGAGAGGTTAGGGTTTCGCTTGAAACTACCGGCAACTCTCTTTGTCGTCTCAGCGGCTTCCGGTTTTCGATTTCCCCCCGATCCAGACTTCCTGGCTGTCGACAAACGTTCCCCAAACACTTTAATTACATTTGTAACGGTTGATTTGGCAACTTTTAGCGATTTTGCCAACTTTGCGTGCGAGTAGCTTGGATTTTCGCGATGCACGAGCAAAATTTTGATACGCTGCTCTTCTTGCTTGGACGGCATTTTGACAACTGAAGAGTGAATTCCAAAATCAAAATAGGAGCAACATTCTACACACACACACCTTCAAAATGAGGGGTGTTCAGGTTTTTTAAATGCAAAATTGAAAGAAATACGTCAAGTTGATATTGACCAAATTTTGACCGTATAACCCTTTAGTCACCGGTAGGCTCCCTGACGGAAGGGCAGTAGAGTAGGCCGGTAGAAAAAAAGAAGAGAAAAGCAATGACAGGATAGGCTGGTAATTAAATCGAAATGTTGATAACGGTATAAGATGATTGCAATGTTGATTTAGTTGTCATTATTAAAGAGGTTTTCAGCCGTAGGTCGGTTCATATCTTGAACGCAATATTGATCATAGTAATATCATAGAGGTAGCTCTAAGACTAGTAGGTCCCGAAGAAACGTGCTCAACTTTTTGGCTTAGCTCTGGTACTATCTCGAGGGGGACGACTCTATCTACGATGCAGGAAATATTGTGTTTTGCTGTGGCTAGCTGTGCGTACGCTGAGTAGATAGAAAGAAGATTTATCACGATTTTGAAGATTTCCTGCAAAAAGATGATGCGCGATGCAAGTAGATGCGAAAAATGAAAGAAGATTTTTCGAAGATTTATTCGCTAGTATGAGGTTTTTTGAGCATCTAGAATTGATATTTAGATGTGTCGCCCCCCTCGTACTATCTTCGATAATCAAAACAAACATAGTGTAGTACTAGAATTCCGACTAGAATGGGATACGTTAATCGTTTGCTTGGGACCAATAGGCTAGTCAAGTAGTGAGCCAATTTCAAATCGATAGTTTCGTATTGATTTTTGTTAATATTGATCATGCAATGTGGGGATGGCAATATTTACGAAGGCAAAATCGATGATAGTGACATTGAAATTAATGGAAATGCTGGATTTGATGGTGGTTATTGAAGTGAGTAATGATGTTTGAGTTAATGAAAATATTCCATTTTATTACGGTATGGAAGTTGATGGGGAAGTTGAACTTGAGGAAAATATTAAAATTGATGATAATATCGAGGATAAGCTCTTGGATTGAGCTATAAAAATGTCAAATTTTTAGACGGTGTTAAAGTTAATGGCAGTGTACCTAGAAGTTGTATCTGTGTTGTTGAATTGTATCTGTACTCGTAAGAGTAGAGGAGGGGAAGAATGTGGTAGATAGAATTGGTACAGAACAATAATAATAGTGAATAGCGATAACTATACCTTGAGTAAACTTGATTCATCGTGTAGTCTTATAAAACAAACGACTTGCCTATACTTAAGTCAGCGTGTAGCGCTTATTTGATGATCAAAGAAACGCACACATACATATACATGCGATGAGGAAACTTCTCGAAGCATGATCTTCGCCTTTGTGCATGACTGCATGGTCATTTAACTAATCTTGTAGCGTACGGTTGTGCATTGTGCTAGTCTTTGTTGAGACAAATGGCCGAGGTCACGACATTAAGTAACATCGAAAGATATTTTGATCGGAATGTGATAACGTCAAAAAGCAATATGACTGGTAAATAAATTTAAAAATGCGATGTGATCCTAGATTCCGACAGTATATAGTGTAATAGCAGGAGCATCGATTGACACTAGACTGGCCCACAAAAATAAAAGTTCTAATTTTCCACGGACCAAGCCTAGATTTGTACCATTAGGTGAGAAAACCACTCTCTGAAATTTTCAACTCATTTGGATGTAACACGAGCTGGCTAGTTCAATCAATGAGTAACAACTTTGCTGAAGATTGTATCATGAATCCAGTTAGTTTTATTGAGATATTCGCTTTTGAATGTATATGAGCATTTTGTATATGAAAATTTCAACCAAATCTTGTAACCGATGGTTCCAGAATGTGGGCTTGTGACTCTATCACAAGCGGACTCATAGTTAACTGTATAACAGTTTTGTAGAATGGTCGCCCTAAATCCAGCTCTGCTTTTGGTTGTTCACTTTCCCATACCTTTCCATTCGCCTGCGGCACCACTCACTCTCATCAAACCGGTTGACAGCAGGCGCTCTGTCGAAAAGGTTGTCCATTAGACTGATACAAAATTTGACTTTTTAGCTCCACAGTGCTTAACTGGTTTCAAATCGAGTTCTGATTAGCCTCACAAAGTTACAACTCATTTGGTTAGAAACAGACTTCGCACAAGCCATTTGAAGTTTACATGTAAATTTCTATGGGAAATCTCAACTTTTTGTTCATTGCCTTCTAGTCTTTTTCCATATTGTGCTGCGGAACCGTTCGATAGCCGAATTTTCTCAGCTACAACTTTGCTGAAGATCGTTTCTATGTAAAACGAGACAGAAAAAAAGTTATTAATTATTTAAGAGATTGGTAAACTTATGACATGATCAAGCAGCTGCTCTGTAGGCAACACTGTATTTTGCAGTGTGACATAGTAGCCATGATTTTTGCGTCCTATTCAACGCCCCAGAAACACCAATGTTGCCTGCTGAGCAGTTGATTGAGCATGATCATAAGACATTAGTGCATTGAACCATTAATAACTTTCGATCCTTGCATTTAATCAAAAAGTGGTCTTGAGCAAAGTTGTAGCTAAGAAAATTTCCTACTAGTACAGTTGAAAGCTTTTGAAGCAGACCGATATGGTGAATTATTAGATAGACATGAACAAAAATCTTGGTTTACCATAGTAATTCCCATACAAACTTCAAATGGTTTGTGCCATCGCAGTTTCTCACCAAACGAGTTCAAATTTTGAGAGGTTAGTCAGGATCCGATTTGGAATCGTTTAAGTATTGTGGAGCGAAAATTTCAAATTTTGCATCACTCTATTGTCCATAGATGGGGCAAGGGGAGAGACAACGACGGGTGGAATAAATGTGCAAATTCAGCAACATTTCGGGTCTGCTCGTATTTCGTGGTTTTTGCGGGTAATTGCTTGGCATGCTAGCAGGAGTCAGTTTAATTCTGTTCCAACCGCACTCGGGAATAGACTCAGTGCGCGTCGTGCTAAGTTCCCCAAAGGTTCGCTGAAAGGGCGAGGTAAAAATGTGTAGTGTGGTTTTTTGAATAGTTTGTTTTGTTTCAATTACAGATCTAGGGTAAGTCAAACGAAAAGTTAGTAGTGTCAGTCGTGATTAAAAAAAATATCGTTAGTAAAAGTGGTTAGTAGTGCTAGCTGTAAAAATTAGTATCGAAAATAATGTGTCTATATTGTTATTAAATGTTAGGGTAGTTCGACCAATTGTCATCCCAAACTGACGGTTGACTGATACCGTGCAGATAATCCTAAAAGAAAAAGGTAAATCTTGTAAATTTTATTGTAAATTTGTGAAAAATATGTATTGTATGGGTAAAAATGGTTGGTTTGGGTTTGGTTTTAAAAGGGGCAGGCTTACTAAATGTATATGGCGTGATTATGATAAGCAGGTCCACAAAGGGCCTTTTTCTTTATCTTAGGCAGCGATTGTCCGTGAGCGAGCGCCATTGTGTCCGAGGTCAAAGGACAAGCCCGGCATAATAGAAGAGTCCATTTTGGAGACCACATTGCAGCGGAAATTGCCACTCTCTATGCTGTTCGTGCTGCCACCGGTGAGAAATCGGCACAAGTTGTGCTGATACCGGTAGTTAATTGCATGCACCGGGCAATTTAGTGATGCGCCAGAGTAACCACCATCCGCTTGAGAATGAGAAATTTAATGAGTGAACTAAATTCAATATGTTCCTTTTTTTTTCCTTTGGTTTGTTTTTTCCGTCGATCTTGTTTTCCGTGCTGAGTACCAATGCTACCGACGTGCCAGGAAGGCAGCTCCCACACCTGGACCCTACCTATCGACCCATCAACTCATGAACCGGGGACCAACGGCTTTACTTCCGATCCGAAGGAAGGCGTGATCAGAGATGTTATGCCTCAGAACATCCCGGCGGCGCCGACTTGGATTGAACCCAGGCCTGCTGGGGTGAGAGGTAATCACGCTTACCACTACACCACCGGCGCCATTGTTTAAGATGTCAATGTAATGTAACACATTTTCAAATTGTTTTACAAGAATAAAAAGTAATTTTTTAAATTTGCTTCAATGTACAACTGTTGCTAAATTAGTGACAAAAGTATGTAGTAAATAACACAGTAGCATATTGATTCCTATCAAGTGAAACTTGGAAAAATCATTCACATTACAACGTATATCACGTGATATACGCTGTCTTGCAATGAGCACTCATACATCTAGTTTTCACTGGAAATCCTATGTATGAGTGCTCATTGCTAGACACCCTATATTACGTGATATAGGTTGTAATGTGAACGGGGTATGAGAGTTTCTATAATGCCCCTAGTTCCTGAGTTTTTATAGCATTATACAAGAAAGAAGAAAACCCTCATAAAATCAGTGGCTTGAAAAATTTTCAGTTAATAAGGTCAGAACAAATCACAAGTTTTTCTTTTGTCACTCGATGCTTGCACCAGTCGAGGGGGGTGGAGTAAAAAAATAATAAAACATTCAAAATTCGCTTCACATCACATCTAAACCGTATATTTCAAACGTTCTTCTTAGCCTTCGCTTTAGCCTTAGGGTAATTGATTCTGGTTGGACCTATCCAAAAACTGATGATGGTTGTACCTATTTTTCAATCGCTAGTTTAGTCAATCTTCGCTAGGTTTTTATTTTCAAAGATCACTTTACTATCATAAAAAACTCCTTTTCTTCAATTTGCATGGGTGTTTTATTGAAAAAACTTCAAAACAATTGAGTTTCAATGTGTTTTCAAAACAGTTCACTTTTCACGCATTAGCTCGTCATCATGCCTTACTTTCAAACATACAAAATGGGAATATTTTTCACATTTATTTTTATTTTCATGCAGTAAAATATTGCTTTAAGGTGTAAACAGCACGTTAGTACGCCATTTATCCATTGGTTTCAATAAAATGTTTGAATAATTGACGAAATTCGAATAGCTAAATATGATCATGGTTGGACCTACGCATGATGATGGTTGGACCTATATGTTTCCTAAGACGGCCGCTAGGTGCGCTTCGGTTTGTTTACATCCTTCATGCGCAGCTGATTTGAAACTCGATTTCGTGTTGGCCGAATGATCAGTTTCTTCGATTGAAAAAATGGCTAAAGAAAAGAGTTATACAGTCGAAAATCTTCAAGAGGCTTTTCTTTTAGTAAGAAATAAATCACTTACCGCGTATCAGGCACAGAAAAGGTACAATATTCCGAAAACGACGCAAAAATTAAGGGAAGCCACGGCAAGAAATATGGAAGGGAAATAGTGTTGAGTGTTGATTTGGAGAACCAGCTAGCGGATTGGGTTTGTATGTGCGCTGCTTCTGGCAGTCCCAAGTTGGGCGTAAATTTAAAGGAGGAATTCCATCGTCAGGTTGGTTGAAAGGGTAACCACCGATTTCCGAACTACCACGGAGGCGCCGAAAGAATCTGTTAATATGAATTGACATTAAGCACTTCACATACACCTTCTGTGTGTGAATTAACTTGAAATAAAATGTTAACAAACTAAAAATTGCTAACTGAATCTTATTTCCGAAAAAAAAACTCCTAGTAGAAAAAAAAAACTATAAAACCGGAATTAAGTTCTGATATTCTGTCATTTTAAGCCCCTAAATTCCCCGGGGCACCCAGAACAGGCCCGGAAGTGGCCAATGTGGTCCAAGGCACTCAATTTTGTTATTGATCTTGTTATCGAATTTGGAAGTAATGTAAAGTGTCGCATGATAGGTTTTATTCCTTCCATGTCAAAATTAGGTCCATGTTCCAGATACCCTGGAACTTGTTCCGGCCATATCTCTGGAACCAGTTGACCGATTCCAAAAATATTCAATAGCTTACAATTGGACCACAATACCTATAGTTTGACGTTTCCAAATCGGGTCAATGATTCCCGAGAAAATGAGCCCTGATGAATAGCTAATGCGTGGAAAGTGAACATTTTTTAAAAGCGAAGTTAAACTCAAATTTCTTGATTTTTTTAAATAGCAAATTCATAAAAACTGTATAATAAGAGTTTTTTCATGATACCAATAAGTTCTAAACAAAGTTTTTGAACAAATATGGGCTAAACTAGCATTTGCAAAAATAGGTCCAACCATCATCATTTTTTAGGTCCAACCAACATCATAATTCTTTGCTGAATAAAAACGTTTTATTAAATCATTTGTTCATAATATTTAACTTTTTATGTTATTATTAGAAACAAGAAAGGTAGATCTTTCCCCTTATCACGCATTTTTCATAATTATATGTTGAATTCATAAAAAAAATACGACATGAATATTGACGTCGTGTGAAACCGGCCTAAATAGGTCCAACCATCATCAGTTACCCTATACTTCTTTGAAGCCGTGATTTTTTACACTAATGCACGCTAAAGGAAGAACATTGGTAATAATGTAGATGAATACGATCGAAGCAACTGATGTTTTGGTTTTAATAAATGACGGGTAAGCCATCAAGCAGAATACCACAAACGTAATAGTTCTTATAAAAAACGTCCTGTTTTCGATAGTTCTTCCTTATTCACATATAACATGGCAGAACAGGAAACCCAAATTGATATGAAAAGCTGAGTTACGGCTTTAAGCAAACCAACAATCGTCACTCATCCGATTGATCGTTACTGGACGAGTTTAGCTGGGTCCATTCAATTCGATTGCTATTCGTTTCTGGGTAATCTTCACAAAGAATGAAATATTCCACTCGCCATGAGCGTTCTCGGCGATGCGATGTACGGAGCTGGACGCTTGAGTGGTAGCTTGATGCTGCGCTGGAGCGAAACATTTTTAATCACTACTGCAGCACTACTGTGAGTACAGATCAGGTGTATGCGCGAGAAAAGTAACTTTAAGATAGGGAAATGGTGTTCGCTATAACTCGAGAACGGATTGACGGATTTTCAATATTATTTTTTATGTTATTTGTATTTGGCCCGACGGGTTTATATCAAACAACTTGGCAGCATGTCGTTTACCAGGTTCGCTAGTAACATAATAAAACTACTTCATTTGCCTTTGCTCCTACAGTTCTGGATTCAAAAAATTGGTGCCGTTGACAAAAATCCATACCGCGTTTGGCACAATTGAATATGTAGTACAATATTGCCATGTGTAGTATTGAATGAAAGGTGTTGGTTCATTGCCTAAATTGATGGCCGTGTGATACTAAGCAATCGGTACCGCCACTGAGGTAGTATGCGAAACACATTTTGATGCGTTTAATTATAAAACGTAAGCATAATCCCATGTGGTCGGATGTGTAGAGGAGATCTTCCAACGAACTTACTATGGCGATTTCTGCTAAGCTGTGGTAATGATGTACTGATCTGCGAAATCACATATACCGGTTTCAGTAATGACCATATTTTATCAGCCTCTCCACGCATAAGACTTATAGGTCAATCATTTTAATTTTAGCCGTAAGTCCAAATATATCTCAATTCATTCTTTCTCTGCAATTAGACCACTGAAAAAGAGCACGGGTCTTAAACAGTTTTCTAAAATATTTTCAGAAAGGGAGCTGCCAAAATCGGGTTCATTACTGCATTACTAATCCAGCACAGCAAAAAATAAGTTTTAATATTACATCCAAGAGGATGCACTTCAATCATGCCGAAAATCTCATGTAATTTTTATGGCCACAACAATAAACAAATGCATTAAAAGCAGCGTAATGTCAGTTCATGCACTGTAGTAATGATAATTTTGACCTATTTGGCAAGTAATATTACACCATATTTTCGACACGATTGAAGTGCATCCACTTGGATGTGATATTAAAATTATTTTTTTGCTGTGAGGGAAAGATTCGCAGTGCATTTGCAATGCTAATTTTTCCCTCGATTAGTAATATTGTAGATGAAGGGTAATAAATAAAATAAAATTAAAAATAAAGCTTTACAAAACGAGGAATTGAATTGAGATTCATACCTCTAGAACCAAAGTCACAAGTTCAATTCTCATAAGTTACGAATGATCCAAGAATGTTAAAGTGACTATAATAAAATAAAAAGGGGTTTCTTTTCCAAGATTCTATACCCATTGTGTGCGAAAAGTAAATTTAAAAAATTTCGGATCGGATAATTTTCCGAGAAGATTAAATTGAAGTTTCCGGATATTTCCGGTACATTGAAAATTCACAACCACATTTTTGATCTGCGTCTATATCAGCGAGGCAACGATATTTACATCCACTGTCATCTTTTACTTCTTCCACCGTGTCACTTATATTCCTTTTTATATTTTCACGGTTCGTTTTGCTCATATAGGCTATATAGTGCTAATGAGGTAGCTGCTAGCAAACAAGTTCACTAGCATAATGTAAACAGGGCATCAGCGTCTACCAGCATGAAATTTCAGGAGCAACTGAAATTCGTGCTAGTTGGCGAGTACACTAGCGCGAGTAAATCCGTACAGATGTAATCACCCCATAAACCGACTCACCGTGAACGTTCATTGAGGTCTGCCGATCACACCAATTCGTATAGAACGATGAGAATGGAACGAGAGAGAGTGGAAGGCAGCACGAATACTCTTCACACAGAGGTCGCTCACGAAAACTCATGTTTACGGCATCGTTCGGTTCGTTCAGGAATGTATGCTTTGCTTTCGTTATTTCAAACGTGTTCGGAGACGGTAAGCACTTTTGAGTCGTACGATGCTATGAAGATCTATTCAACAAAATCTAAGCCTACTATTTAAAGGAAGGAGCCAAAATCCATCTTGTTTGAACCTAAAAACCAAATTTTAACAAAACTACCTAGCTTTGTGTGTGCATATAAAAATAATCATCACGTATGAATTCAGGACCATTCTATAAAATCCAAGCATAGCTTTCAAAGGACGGTATCAAAATCCAACTTAGCAGAAAAGGAAACCAAAATTTCTAAAAAAAAAATACGTTTTGAATTTCAACCCTGGTTTAACCTTAACGTATGGATTCAGTAAGGTCCATTCTTTAAAATACAAGTCTATTTTTTAAAAATAGGAATCAAAATTCAGTTTGGCAGAAAAGAAAAAAAATCAAATTTCTATGAAAATATGTACTCTGGTGAATACTAACCCACTTCGTCCTTCACGTATGGATTCAACAAGGTGCATTTCAAAGATATGAGCCGAAATGCAATTTGGCAGAACCAAAAAAAAACTAAATTTCTATGAAAATACGTATGGATTCAGCATTTCAATAAAATTCACGCCTATTTTTCAACGGAAGGAGCCAAAATTCAACGTAGCTGAACAGGAAACCCAAATTTCTATATAACTACATACTTTTGAGAATTTAACCACAGTTTTCTAAAAAATTGTGCATGCTTAAAAAAATGTACGATCACATATGGATTCAGCAAAGTCAATTCTGTAAATCTCAGCCTATTTTGCAAAGGACGAAGCCAAAACCCAACTTGGCTGAACAGGAAACCCGAACTTCCATCAAAATATGTATTTTTGTGAATTTAAACTTGGTTTTCACAAAAATTCAAAAATGAAACCCTAACTTATGAATTCAGAAAAGGTTTATTTTATCTATTTCTATTTTACAAAGATCGAAGCCGAAATTCAACTTGGCAGAACAGCAAATCAAAGTTTATATGAAAATACGTACTTATGTGAATTTAAACTAGGTTTTCCCAAACATTTGGAAATTCAACCCACACGTATGGATTCAGCAAGTTCTATTATATAAAATATATTTTTCAAAGATAGAAGCCAACGTTCCGTTCAGCAAAACAAAAAAATCAGCGGCGCCGGTGATGTGGTGGTAAGCGTGATTACCTCTCACCTCAGCAGGCCTGGGTTCAATCCCAGTCAGCACCGCCGGGATGTTCTGAGGCATAATATCTCTGATCACGCCTTCCTTCGGAAGGAAAGTAAAGCCGTTGGTCCCCGGTTCATGAGTTGATGTTTCGATAGGTAGGGACCAGGTGCGGGAGCTGCATCCCTGGCGTCGGTAGCATTGGTGCTCAGCACGGAAAACAAGATCGACGGAAAACATGCAAGATTCGTCAATCGCTCCATTTGTTAATGTGTCTACATGGTAATAACAGCAACTCGATGATTACAAAGGAGCTCGTGAGCCTAGTGGCAAACGTTTTAGCTTACTGAGCAGAAGACCGTATGTTCAATCTGAAGCTTCTTCGCGTTATATGATCATTAAGACATCAATTCAGTGTATCGTTTACCAAAACGAATTCTGCTGCAAGCCCAACCTGCTTACCCAACATCCTAGTGCTTCCTCGTGGAAGTGCAGAGGACTCCTCGGCTTCCATCAAAGCGAGTGTCACGTGAACACAAACCTACCCATTCCTTTCTTGACCTGGAGGATGATGGCTTGTCCCAAGCAACATCTATTGGTTCTCTGTGTAATTACAGCTGATCTAGCAATAACAGAGTAGCAACCGTGAGCAATCAATCATGCTCATGCTCATGCTCATAACACTCTTGAGTCATTCGTGCCTTATCCAGGGATGAGATTTGAACTTGTGGATGTGGCGTGAGAGGTATGTATGTTAACCACTCCGTTCCCTCTCTTTTGCAACTTGCATATTGAACTTAATAAAATTAAGTGTATTTTAAATACTAAAACAGTTGCTTAATTGCATGTTATTTATTGACCCGTCTTCGATTCCTTAGTAGATTTGTAAATTTTCTGCGTAATCGTAGCATAAATTCGATCAACTTTCTATTAATTTCCGTTTGTGTCGTCGAGAAGAAATAGGTGAATTCTCAATCTTTAGATCAGCAAACCAATATTAAACTTCTTTGCCTACATATACATAGTGAACAAATAACATGTTAACTGTATATGTTTCATGAAAGTATGAATTTAAGTCATACCGCTGGATATCTGCTTATCCATTTATTACCCGTTTATCCGAAATCCATTAGCATATCCGTGATCCAGAAGTTTCCCGCAAATTTGGGAAAAGTGACATCAGTATTTTAAAACACAATTACATTATATAGATTTCAACCGAATCTTAAATTAAATTTGAATAATATCGTGTAATAAGAATCAAATTTTTTAAAAGGTCAAGCAAATAGCGTTCATAAAGACGTTGCGCCAATAAATTGAAAACGAATATGGAAGGGCCTGGAGTCGAAATCAAGATCTTCGATACCCCCTTATGACCAGCCCATTTTTCCCAACAATCATCCAGATATCTAATTCGCAGATCTTCAGTTGCGCAACCTATCCTCATGTCGAAGGGATGTGTGTGAAATTTTCTCGAATAATTATGTTCATTAAATTGATTTTTCAAGTTTAATTAATCGCTCTCCCGTATGCCACCACCGGCCAAACAGTGTGAACATTTTGTGTCAAGTCGGAGAGCGAATAAAAATAATGGAAACACCTGCAAGATCGATCATTAAGCCGTCCAAGGAGGAAACACCGTGTCGATCGATATTTTCTCTTAAATGCAGCTTGGTGGCATTTTCACACGATCTGCGGTTGGGCCAATTAGGTCAATTAAAATCTGACGACGATGGCGCGACGGTATGCGTGTGTTGTAACGCGTTAAATCGATCGACTCCCGTGTCTGGCCGGCAGACTCCTCGTCAACCGTTCCGTGTGCTAGAGAGTAGTTCATCAACTTGTCATATCTTAAGCTTTTCATCGTCGTGACTTTGTCAGTCCCATCGGCGGAGAAAATAACTTCGTAATGTTAATCAATTGCATATCCACAGTGCCGTCACATTCGCAGCATACAAATGGCAAGACAACGTTGCCTCTCCGCGTTTGTTTAAGCAACAAATCAAATTTCCTCAAACTCATTTAACCACATAATAACTCAATCCAAACAAACGCCGACTGTGCCGGACAGCGACAGCTGCATGACTTGACAGGGCCTCCCGGTATTGCTGCTACCTTACTGCTGCGTTCGGAGCCGAAGATGATGACGCTCCCTTTTCCTCGAACCACCAAGGGCCCTTCTTTCAGGTAAGATCAACAGCTTGTGCCAACGCAGTCAGAACAATCAAAACGAACGGAGGCGCAACTTTTCATTGAACGTCTCAAATTAAAACCTTTTAAACCGTACATTTAATTTAATTCATGTTTAATAAAGCTCAAACTCATTCCATGATTGCTACTGCCTTGCGAATGCAGATTGAGACCGATTTTGCGTCGACATGCAAAATGAAGGTTTACCTACCATTTGTGGCTGGGAAGCGCGTAGGTCTGGGAATTGGACGTTCTTCTGTGCAGAAAGGTTGGATTATGATGGGCTGCTACTAAAAGGTGCCACACTGAGAAAAATGTTGCTCCAAGAAAGGTGAAATGTTGTCATTTTATGTGACTATTGAAAACTGTGCGGTCCAGTGGTGCATCACAAACTGAAATCTTAACTCACTACCTGTATGAGTTAGCTTGCTAATAGTTATCTGTTAACATTTTTATCAATCAAACTGGCGATAAGTGTTGCCAGGTATACCGATTTATCGATATTCGAACTTGATACCGATACTAGGGGAATCTCATTCTAAACTTTAGCTCTACGAGACATTAAATATGCTTAAGTTTTTTAAAGTACTTTAAATCTAGCCTTATTTTCATCATAGTGACCGGTTGCTAGCGCAGTTGTTTGTTGTTGTATCTCACAGAAATGTGTAGGGGACGACGGGGTAAGACGGCCACCAATCAACTATTGAAAAAATTAAAGATCATGCAGAGTTCTTTGATATAGTATAGTTTGTGTTGTAAAACACATTCTAGCTTGATAACAAGTGAAACGTCAAAATATACAACTGAACTAACTAGCGTGGGGAGGAATCTTTCAAGAACCTTAAAAATAATACATGTTGTTTCGTTGGTAGTTGTAAAACTTCTGATCAGGTTTATTTCGAGTATTCTGTACATCGCTCAACTTCTCCTAATTTCCTTTTCTCATTTCAGTTTCTCTCGCTCTCTCAGAGCGAGTTCTCAACTACTACAACTCCTCCATCCTTAAGATAAAAAAAAACTCAAAACTGTAGTTAAAAAAATGTATCATCGAGACAAATGTTCGATATTATTCACATACAAATTCAACCAACTACTTCAACAATAATTAGAATGTATAACCTAATTATGCTTTATGGTTAGAAAACAAAATCTAGATAAGAATTTACTTAGAATCTCCTAAATTTAAAATTATGTTCTACTAATAGTAAACATAATCATTCTTCTTACGCTTTTTAGTTCTTCTTTTAGAACGTCTCATTGAAACGACTGGAAGTGGATTTGGCTCTTCACATTCAGAAATCTCTATAGGATGTTCATTTGCGTAAGTGAAGGAATCGACCGGAAAGCCGTAAAATTCACTTTCCGTATTTGAATTTTCGTCAAATTCTTGTTCATCGTTTTTTCTTCTTCGCTTATTGTCAATACTACCCAAGTAACACACAAAACATCTTTCTGAAAAAGAATTAGAACGACTTGTTGTATTAAAACATCCCATGTTTATATGAGGTTTATAGATGTTTTCTTCATACTACCTAGAATTCAACATTTTCCAAAATAGTTTTCTTTTGCTTTTAACTTTAAACGTTATTTAAACGTGTATCTTACTGTTTTAATACCGCTATGATACGTGTCGTATGCAAAATCAATCTTAGTTGAATTTATAAAGCTCTTGAAGAGATTCTGCACATTCCAGATTGACGTGTCATCTGTCATCTGGTTGCAAATCCCGCAAGTCTTCACGTATTCTTCTACGTCCTTGTTTAGCCCGAACCAATAGACTGTACTTCGAGCTAGTTGCTTGGTTTTGCTAATCCCAGAGTGATTCATATTTTTAGTTCTTAATACTTCATACTCTCAGGAAATATGACTCGATCCTGGAATAAAATACACCCATCGACTTCTTCAAGTTCCCGGTTCTTCTTTCCAACCTGTTTGGCCAACCTTGTTTTAAATACTTCAAAATCGTATGTAGAAAGTCGTCACTCAACGTATGCTTAGCCACCTCTTTGTAATCGATTGGAAATTCATCGGTGAAGTTCAGATTCTTCACGTAATCCCGGGCTAACTCTATAGGAATCTCCTGGTTTAGTGGAAATCGAGAGCAAAAATCGGCATTTCCCATTCTTGAAGAAGGCCGATAAACTATCTCGTAGTCGTAAATAGAAAGCTCCATGATGTACCTCTGCAGTCGTGTAACCGAAATTGAATTTTTCCCTTCCTTTCCAAATATACCGATAAGTGGCTTGTGGTCGGTATAAATTGTAAAATGCATTCCGTAATGAAATTTATGAAATTTGTTTACGGTATGCAATTAATACCGACCACAAGCCACTTATCGGTATTTTCGGTAAGGAAGGGAAAAATTCAATTTCGTTTACATGACTGCAGAAATACATCATAGAGATTTCTATTTACGAAATTTCATTACGGTGCCCACAACTGCTAGAGCTTCAAGGTGTAATATCGGGTAGTGATTCTGGGCATTATTCAATGAAAAAGAGTTGAAACTTATTGGTCTCTCATCATCCTCTACCAAATGGGCGATTACACCCCCCAGACCAAAGTTGCAGGCATCTGTAATTATCACAACCGGTTTATACGTATCAAAATACTCCAAAAGGTTTGGCTCCAGTAGAAATTCTTTACAGTCAGAGTTGGTTGGAAATGCTAACATGAAGCTTTAGTGTGATGATTTATTAGCTAGAGAATGATCTTTAGAAGAGGGTAGGTGGATAGTTCCGTTAGAGTACGGCAGTATGAAAATTGAATAGAAGTTGAAAATGAGCGAAGGGCCATTAATGTGACAGTTTTTCAAGATAGACGCACATTTTTGCCTAACCCGTACGCGGGGGGGGGGGGGTGCCGTACTCTAACGGAACTATCCACCTACCCTCTTCTAAAGATCATTCTCTAGCTAATAAATCATCACCCTAAAGCTTCATGTTAGCATTTCCAACCAACTCTGAAAATCGTTTACTTCGCGTATGAAGTAACATAAAAACACTTTGAATGTATTTACAGTCGTTAAAAGCTTTGTCACAGTTATCAGACCAAAAGAAAATAAATCCTGAGCTAAAAGGAAAGGGCACACACCAAAAAATTCTGAATTTTACTGGCGATGTAAACATCCATGCATGCAAACATTCATTCATGTAAACTTCCTTTTCACGTAAACTAGCAGCTTGCAAGAAATGTTGCAAACAAAAGTGGACAGTTGCATACAATATATGGAATATTGCATGACATGTCACATTAACTTACACGATCTATAATCTAAACTTGTATGATATATGACGCTCCATTTATGTGCATCGTAGTAACGGAAATTTACACTACTTTTTTTTAGCTGTGCATGTATTCGGAAGCAAAACCTTATAGATGGAGACTTTACAGTCTATCACTAAACGAATGTTATTACCCAGTAAGAATTGTCGGTCCGATGGGACTCCGATGAGAAGCCGATGCATCGGACTATCGGCCTTATGTAAGCCCGATAAAACAGTCCGATTTGACCCCTTGTATCGTGCTAATTTGCAACCAAAACATCGGAATTGTAGACCTCGAGAGCGTGCTCTCGCTCGGTTTGTAGCACTGATGTGACTCCGATGTGGAACAAAATTTTGCATGGCGCATCGGGCTCTCATCGGGGTGTCGATTTTCGTTCTTGAGCGTATTCCTATCAGAATGACACTCCGACGTGGAGCCGATGCGGGGCAAAATTTTGTTCCTGGCATCGTGCTCGCATCGGGGTGTATATTTTCATTAGGTTAGGATAGGGTAAAGAAAATCTACGGCATAAACGCCCATTTCCGTCATATCGAGCGGAAACATCAAATAAATCAATAAATTCGCCAAATCAATCGATCCCTTGTTAGGGTAGAGCGCTACTTCGTCGTAATCGCCCATTTCCGTTCTATCGATCAGAAAAGATCAATATTATCAATGATCTCACCGTGCACAAATTAATAATAGGTATGTGCCGATGCGTTAGTTCATTAGCTACAACATAAACCCTGTTAGAGCGCATTGTATAAATATTACGCTCATTGTTCTCAAAACAAAAGAAGCGCTCCTAGCGAATCCCTTTTTTCTATTTTTATCCGTAGGACGATGAAAATCTACCGGCGTTTCAATGCGTTTGGACGGAATTGAAACTCGTAGGACCAAGAGATGAACTAGCCTCAGGCTAAAAATCTCTAAAATAAAGATTTAAAAAAAAAAAAAAAACTCGTAGGACGAATTTAGAATCAAGAAGCAGTATTAGATTTTAAGCAATATCTTGTGACTCTTTATCAAATCCAATGGTACGTATGGAAAGGTGAATAAATTTAGAAATCATATTTGACAGAAATATTCTCCTTTTTGTTTAAACTCGTTCAGAAAAGAGAGATAAAGCGTGGGTTGTGCTTAGTACGACGGAAATTAGATCAAAAACCCTACGACAGTTTACTTCAAAAGCTACAAAAAAGTAGAAAGGTCTGTGCTTAGGGGCACGAACGGAAGCTTGACGTAGGACCGCTAGTGGACGGAATAAATGTGAAGAGCATTTAGTTCTTTTAATTGATCAATTATCTATTATCTCAACTCTTTCCGTTTTTGAATTGTAGGCTTACCAAATTAGTAGTAATTTTTTTCAAAGAGAAAGTTGCTTAAGAGAATCAATCAAAATCACTTGCACCCCTGCTTCCATGTTTGGTTACAAGATTGCAACTCTGGAGAGCATTTTGTGTGGTCGGTGGGGGCTTGTGGTTCTGAATATGGACAAACAAGCACAGATAAATTCTATTCCAACTCTTTACTAATGTAAGCTTGATGGCCCTGAAAAGGGCCGTTTTATTGAAGAGGACATCCATGGCCACTTACGCTTGGCGTGTTTAGTGTAGGTGACAGCATCACGGACCTCATTTTCCAGGAACACCTTGAGCACACCTCGTAGATCAGACCGGAGATACGTTTGACACCACCACGGCGAGCCAGACGACCGATAACGGTTATCTCGAAGAACTTTGCGATGACGCTTGGCGCCTTCTTTACCAGACCTTTTCCTCCTTTGCCACGACCAGTCAATTGTTGCTCGTTAGGTGTGAATGAGTGGACTAGCCACCACCTTCCTACTGCTGTTATTGCCGTCCGAAGCGAAAATGACCTAATGCCATACAGCAGCGCTCTTTTATATCTTTTCAGGTTAAAGCAGAATGATGTGCAACCAGGTGGTATAAAAGCTACAAAGACTCCTCGCATTATGAGTAGTTTGCTATCAAGTAGCTACACTGGCTCTTTTCCTTTTGCGTACACGGCGAATGAGAACGACCCAAATTTGAGTTTAGTTAACTCATAATCGCCAAAAGTGAAGGAACTCAGCGATGAGTAAATTTCTCTCATGGTTTCCTGTGGAAAACCTAAAAAATCTGCCAGAAAATGAGGAAATTGACGAAAATTTTATTCAGTCCAATCCAATTCAGACCAAAAGACTGAGTGAATCCAATCTTTACTTCTCAAATTCGGGAATTTTTCCCTGGAAAGTCCTGGAAAAAACCTGAGAAAACATGAAGCAAATTTACTCATCGCTGAGTTCCTGCACTTTATTTCTTATTTCTGAGATAACTAAACTCAAATTTTAATCGTTCTCATTCGCCGTGATATCACGGTGATTAGCTTGATTAGCGTGATTACCTCTCACGTCTCACCCCAGCAGGCCTGGGCCCAAGCTCAGCCGGCGCCACCGGCATTTTCTAAGGCATAACATCTCTGATCACGCCTTCCTTCGGGAAGTAAAGCCGTTGGTCCCCGGTTGAGTTGATGGGTCGATTGGTAGGATCCAGGTGTGGGAGCTGCCTCCCTGACGTCGGTAGCATTGGAGCTCAGTACGGAAAACAAATAACTTTTCAATAGGTCCTATCTACATTGATCGATTCTCTTCATCGACACTCTCTTTCGTAAATAACTCGGCTTCACAAATGTTTCCTGCCATCTTCGTCGAATTAGATGCTTCTTCCATCGAAAATATCCGGCCGTGGCGATTCAAAGTTGATCAAGGTTGATCAAAATAATTTGTACCCCTGTTTCCAGTTTGATTACATGAGCATTTTGTGTGATCGCTGGTTCTGAATATGGACAAACAGGCAGATGAATTCTATTCCTACTCTTTACTGTAATAAGCTTGGCGGCCCGTTTGTTGCCAAAGTTGGTAATGATTTAACCTCCGAAACCAAACAGAGTGCGTCTCTGTCACTTCAAAACGTAGATGACATCTATGGCCGCTTATGCTTGGCGTGTTTAGTGTAGGTGACAGCATCATGGATCTCATTTTTCAGGAACACCTTCAGCACACCTCGTAAATCAGACCGGAGATACGTCAGACACCGCCACGGTGAGCCAGACGACGGATGGTGGTTATCTCGAAGAATTTGCGTTTGGTTCTGAATATGGCGATGAGTGTGCAAAATATTACTCAATTCCATCCTCCCTATTCGCACGCGCCCGTGGATCGGCGGCGAATGCCACTTCGACTTGTTTCGTCTACTTACTACTATCTGACGACTGTGCTTGGGAAGCAGCATATGCATGTAGGTAATTGGTGGATTTGCTAGTTAATTCGACGCTTTTGGACAATGCTGGACATTTACCAGTGTTTCAATAGTTTCTTGTTGAAAATCAACATTCTGAAGCATTGTTGCGATGCGTAGCCATATTTCTGATCGATTGGTGATAAAATTATTGAAATTGGACCAGGGGCAGCTGAGTTATTAACGTTCAAAATCTTTCTTAATTTGTTACATGTTCCATTTTCGGTTTTCACAAAGTGTACCCCCATATAGAAATCAAAGACGTAGTCCTACGTCAAAAATTTATAATTATGAGAACGCATCAAATGAATGTTTACATTCATTCTTCTCAAAAACAAATCAAGTGCGCCGAGCGACACCATTTCTTCAGTCTGCACTCGTGTGCCGAATGGATTTCAATGGCATTTAAATGTGTTCTGCCGGAATTGAAAACGTTTGACGGAATGGGCGTCTAATAGTGGTGTAAGGATTTTATCATTAATACAACAATTTGTTACTCATTTGGTATATCCATTTAGAAGTTGATTAAAACATTCTACTATTTGTTAAGTGGTTAAGAGCTTAAGTGTGGTTTGCGCTTACTATGACGTACACTAGGGTATTTTACCCAATTATTGTAAGAATTAGAATAATGAATATAACAATAAGCATAACAATAAGCATAACAATAATGAGAATAAGAATAATTATACTGTAATAATAAAAAAGCATTAACAATAATAAGAATAGGCATAACAAATAAATAATTTGAATAAATTAAATTTTTAAGTTTCTGAAATTGTTCAAAAATTCACTTTTTTATTTTATATTATGCTAAATGTGATGAATCTACATTAAATTATTTTACGTAATTTTAGCACAAGTGGAAAAAATTTCGATTAATGTAGGTCTCAATTTTGGCAACATAGATGAAACAGCTGTGTTTCCAAAATCGAGATCCATGTGTTACATGAATAAGCATAATAAATAGAATAACTAGGGTAGAGAACTACTTCGGCCTAATCGCCCATTTTGGGCCTATCGAGCAGAAAACTAACTTTAGTTAATAAGCTTCCGAATGAAGTTAATGAGAACGCGTGGTATGAAGGTTTGAACCCGTTATTCCCAAAAACAAAAGAAGCGCTCCGACCGAATCAATTTTTATCTTCATCATATAGGCCGAAGTGAATTCTTTGGCGTTTAAATGGCGTTTCAATGCGTTAGGCCGAGTTTAGAATCCGTAGGCCGAGTTTGGCGTCAAGATGCGGTGCTAGACTTTTGACAATATCTCAACGATTGGTTTCTCTTTATCAAATCTTTTGGTACGTACGGGAAGGTAAATAAATTTGGAAGCCAGCGCTAGATTAAGATATACTAAGTGCGGGTTGTGCTTAATATGCCGGAAATGGCTTAGTTAACCCTACCGTAATAATAAGGGTTAGCATATTAATAATAAAAGTTAGAATAATAAGATGGCGGACTACAGTTACACTGAAATTGACAAATATTGTCAAATACCCCACAATATGGGTATTTTTGGAATCGGAATGACGTGCAGAGACCAGAAATAGATGTCTGATGCTGTTTTGAAATCCAAGATGGCGGCTTCTGGATAAAGATAAACTTGGAAATACTGTCAGATAACCCACAATATTGGTATTTTTGAATTCGAGGTAACGCGTAGGGTCCGGATCAATGTCAGATGCTTTTTTAAAATCCGAGGTGGTGGTTCCGGTTAGAGACAAACTTTAAAATACTGTTAACTACCCCACAATATGGATAATTTATGAATCGGGGTGACGTGTAGGGACCATTGATGACTAACGCCTTTTGAAATCCTAGAGGCAGCTTTCGCTTAGTGATAAACTGTGGAAAACCGGCAAATAAAACATGGCCCACTTAGTAATTAGACTCACTTTGTTTATTACAGCGCTCGTAGTGGACGTATTGGGAAGCTTTTGACGTCTATTTGTTGACATCAACAATAGCAATAACAGTGTTTGTTGAGTTTATAAAACGCTCTTGTTTTGAAGTCAGTCGTATAAAGGGAAAAGTTTGAGAATTGCGAGTAACCTCGTCGAATAATTTGTTTCGTATTTTTCTTAAAATATAAGGAATAGTATGCACTTGAGTGAAGACCGTTTTCAAATCCGATAATTCATATCCGAAATAGACCCAAATCATGTTGTTTCATTACTAAGTGGGCCATGGTTTACCTCACAATATGGGTAGGGTACGGGGGGGGGGAAGTGGGAGGCAAGATGGGTCACCTAAGGATCTGTGATGTTATTCGGGGGCTATTAATGGTATACTCTGACAGAATGAAGTATCATGCAACCCTACTACAAGAAAAAAAAGTGATAATACTTTTTTGAACAAGATTTAATTTTTTTAAGTGGCCTTTGAATAAGCGCGGAGCAAGATGGGGCAAGAAGGGTCAGTCGCCAAAAATTAAAATTAAAATGTTAAACCTTGTGAAAACATTGAGTGTATGTCAACAATGATAAAAATATAGGATAAATGTCGGCAACATCAATACTTTTACCTATTATCGTCAGCGACATCGGCCTTTGCGTTTCAGAGGACATCGGGTGGCCAACATTTAGCATTCTTATACTTTATTTACTCCCCCCACACGACAATAGGTAAATGATTTGACGAAGTCGGCATTTAAAGGGTTATACGGTCAAAATTTGGTCAATATCAACTTGACGTATTTCTTTCAATTTTGCATTTAAAAAACCTGAACACCCCTCATTTTGAAGGTGTGTGTGTGTGTAGAATGTTGCTCCTATTTTGATTTTGGAATTCACTCTTCAGTTGTCAAAATGCCGTCCAAGCAAGAAGAGCAGCGTATCAAAATTTTGCTCGCGCATCGCGAAAATCCGAGCTACTCGCACGCAAAGTTGGCAAAATCGCTAAAAGTTGCCAAATCAACCGTTACAAATGTAATTAAAGTGTTTGGGGAACGTTTGTCGACAGCCAGGAAGTCTGGATCGGGGGGAAATCGAAAACCGGAAGCCGCTGAGACGACAAAGAGAGTTGCCGGTAGTTTCAAGCGAAACCCTAACCTCTCTCTCCGAGATGCCGCAAATAAGCTGGGTGTATCGTCTACAACCGTGCATCGAGCCAAAAAACGAGCCGGACTATCGACTTACAAGAAGGTAGTGACTCCAAATCGCGATGATAAACAAAATACGACGGCCAAAGCGCGATCCCGGAGGCTGTACACGACGATGCTGACGAAGTTTGACTGCGTGGTAATGGACGACGAAACCTACGTCAAAGCCGACTACAAGCAGCTTCCTGAACAGGAGTTTTATACGGCAAAAGGAAGGGGAAAGGTAGCAGATGTTTTCAAGCACATGAAACTGTCAAAGTTCGCAAAGAAATATCTGGTTTGGCAAGCCATCTGTACCTGTGGCTTGAAAAGCAGCATTTTCATAGCTTCCGGGACTGTCAACCAAGAAATTTACGTGAAAGAGTGTTTGAATAAACGTCTGCTGCCTTTCCTGAAGAAACACGGTTGTTCCGTACTGTTTTGGCCGGATTTGGCATCTTGCCATTACGGTAAAAAAGCCATGGAGTGGTACGCCGCCAACAACGTGCAGGTGGTTCCCAAGGACAAGAACCCTCCCAACACGCCAGAGCTCCGCCCAATTGAGAAATACTGGGCTTTTGTCAAGCGGAACCTAAAGAAGACCAAAACAAACTGCTAAGGGCGAGCAGCAGTTCAAGGCAAACTGGCTTTCTGCGGCGAAGAAGGTGGACAAGGTGGCTGTACAAAATCTGATGGCAGGGGTCAAGCGTAAGACCCGGCAATTCGGATTTGGAAAAGCGGAAGCCTAACTGAATATTTTTCCTGAATTTTATACTAATTGAACTTGAAAAAGAAATTTAATTTGATTTTTTAAATAAACGATTTCACCGATTTACACGCGTTTTCCCTTGACCAAATTTTGACCGTATCACCCTTTACCATGCTCAGCAAACCAAAAACCAGCTTCTATTCACCTTTTTTCAATACATTTTTAAGATAACAATTCTTAGAATGTATATCACGACCTAGGATCATGATTAGGCTACTTTCTTGGCAGCAGGGTTGCTTCCACTCACTTGCTATAAAAAAAATGATTTCCTGCATTTTGAAATCATTGGATGTTATAATGATATTTTGTACTTTTTAGATACAAGAAGAGGTTAAAAGGCAAGTGTTTGACTCATAAAACCTGTCAATTTCGCTACCAGAATGTTACAATCAGCGATCTTATAGTATCTTAAAATTCAGAAAATAATGTTTTTATAGCAAGTGAGTGGAAGCAAGCCTGCTTGGCAGTTTTGTGTACCGTCTGTCGCGCAATGCCAAAAACCTCGCAATGCACCTCAAATCCAAACCAAAACTTAGGTTGACAGATGGCCCATTTTGCTCCTTTAAAATGATTAGTTTTGCCCCAGTAAAGGTGAAACAACATGTTTTTTTTTATTTATTGTAATATTTTTATGCAATTTGTCAATCTTTGTATATGATGCGATGGATAAATAACAAAATTATGTAGAAATATTTTTTTTTTGCAAGCGTATGGTTCACCCTGTCACGTTTTGCTGTATTGCCTAAGGAAAGCTGACATTTTACTTTGCATTTTTTATAGAAAAAAACGGTTGATTACAAAACTTTAAAAATCATTCACAGCAAATCGATTTCATTTCAGACACCATGAATAAACATGATTGTGCAAGAATAACGAAAAATAGGCATGAAATTATCACTGACTTAATTTGCCCCTCTTTGCCCTATTTTTGGAATGGAGGTGACGTATAGGGATTAGAAATTGATATTTGACGCCATTTTGAAATGCAAGATGGTGGCTTCCGGTTAGAGCAAAAATAAGATAAATAAGTCAATTTTCATCGATAACTGATACAAGCGGAAGAAAACACATTAGAATGTAAGTCAACCGACTAATGCGGTCCAAAGAGCTTGGCATAAAGTGAAGTTTTCCAGTACATATTTTGGTTGAGAAGTACTAAAATTCTAGAACTATAATAATTATAATAATGATCAAGAAGGAGCTGCAGGCACTGGCGGCCACAGCATGTATTTGGGGGGGCAAGGGGAGGCAAATTTATATCAGTATTAGTTTTAAACTTGTAAAACCTATGTGTATCAAATTATGGTGCTCAAAAGACCCAAAAATAGCTATCAAATGAACAAAACAACTTACGGGATCAGTTTGACAGATCTTTGCCACCCCTACTGCGGCCGCTAGTAACTGCAGGTACAGATTTTCTATCGAATCAACTGTGTTTTGGAGTCGTTCCTATCTGCCGTCAACAAGATAAAGGTGATATTTAAGCACGTTTTTCGTGTCCTTGTTGACTTTCAGCTTTGGGGTGATAAAGTGGAACAAAACACTTGGACGCAATAGAGCGAGTAGTGGCATTCACTAAGCATCGCATGTATCATCCACCTGCATGTATCATATAGTCACCTTGTAACGTTTTGAAGGAGGAAGTGGCCGAAGTCACCGATATTCAGATATTCAGATCCCGCAGTTGCGAATATACTTCGAAGAAAACCACAACCGTACGTAGCATTACCAGCTGAACTGTGACCTGAAAACATTTGATGATAAAGTCCTATCGTGAAAGCTGAAGGAGCTGCATGAAACATTACACGGATGATTACACGGCATTTTAAAAAGTTGCAAAATATAACATTGCACAAAGAAGTTATTAATTTAATGATATTTATCATATTATTGTTGTTGGATGATTACACGGCATTTTAAATAGTTGCAAAATATAAAAAAGCATATAAGGCTTTTCTTCACATCACTGATTTTGGCTCCGTTTCTTACGGGCAGTTGCCGCTTCGTTAAAATTGTTAAGAGCTTTAACGAATTCACCGACTGCAGTGTTCCGGTCGATCCGGAACTTGGAGATTGCTGTATCTAAACAATAAAATAAAAATAAATCGAAATAGTTATTGGTATGGCACTGCAATGTTAACAATTCGATGAAGAGGAAAAAGAAATCTTTATTACGCCTGAAATATGAAATATTTTAATTTACCTAGCAATATGCTTATAACGTGAAGCTCAGCTGCAGGTTGGGCCAAAACTTCATGGAGAGCATTATACGCTGTGCGGCCACTCCACGTATGTCAACCTGTATTCTGGAACATGTTTTGCACCGCTACACGGAACAAATCATACGCTGATTTGTTAGATAACGATGAGAACTTTTGTTGGAGTACTGCCTCCACATCTGCGTTTTTGCTTAACTCTTCAAGTCTGTTTAAATCAGCGTCATCGCTAAGTGGGAACTCTACTCTCATTGACGTTGTTTTCGGCATAACAATTTTCATAATCTTATCCACTGATTTTTGTAAATTTTCAACCAGCCGCTTAACGCCAACGCAGTTATAGTTTATGATGTCTATCTTTTTGTCTGGAACCAAACATTACGTTAAATTTTTCAGTTTATACATCATTATAAAAAAAAAAAGATCGGTTGTTGCTCTACTCAAAAACTCATCCCAGAGTAATTGATATATTTTATTTAGTAGAACTTTATAATAAGTCGATTCACTGACCGCTTTTAAAATTACTTTGTTGTCATTTCGATGTATACTATTGTGAGAGTAATTCACCGGATTTTTGGTTGGTTTTAGTGTGATATGAGAGTTGCTTTGGGATGAGTTTTAGAAGAAGATCGTTGCAGATATTATCATTAGGTTGTGTCAAATATGCATAGTGGATCACAGCTATTTTATATTTCATGTATATTAAGCTCCTCAACAATTGCGCCAAAATTATACAAATTTGGCTACAATTTGAATTTGAGGGAGAATTTCAAAGTTTTTTTTTGGAAGAATCGAAATAAAAGTATTCATCTACCTGTATTACAATCAAAAATAGATAAACCTTCCAGCAGTCGCGGTGCGTTGAGTATACGTGTAAAAAACATACTATTCAAACATGATTTTTTTTTCAACAACTTCCATGGATATTTAAAAAATGTATGAACATCACTAGAATGAGAAAGAGTTGATTTGTAAATACATTATAAATCCGGAGGGGTGACCCCGGCGTAGTGGTTAACATCCATTCCTCTCACGCCAAAGTCACGAGTTCGAATTTAACCCCCGGGCCCAAGAGTGTTAAAGTGACTATAATAAAAAAATCAGGATTAAATTAAGTGAAATAATATTTTTTATCCACATACAAAAAAACATCATATTTTGGGGTGATTTCAAATACAACAAAAACCCAAAGACAACGACTTTGTTGAAGACTACAAAACGATTCAGCTCTTAAAGCAATAAGTTGTTCTTAATTTAGTTAAGAGCGGTTTAAGCCTAGTGCTTCGCGCAACCTACAGGTGTATTCTTCTTCTATATGGCTTTGACGCTCTTTAACGAGCTTTTGTCTGCTCTCATCTTTGTGTTCTAGATGCACTTCCACAGTTGTTAATTGAGAGCTTTCTTAGCCTGTACCATTTTTGCATGTGTATTATTGTGTGGCAAGTATACGCTAAGCCCCGGGAAGTCGAGAAATTTTTCTATTCGAAAAATTCCTAGACCGGACCGGGATTCGAACCCAGCCGTCTCCAGCATGGTTTTGCTTTGTAGCCGCAGCCTTTATCGACTGAACTAAGGGAGGCCCCTGTTTTATACCTACAGGTATAAAGAGATTGAATTTATGTGCCAAGCACTAAGCCTTAAGTATCCTTGGCCAATATTTAGCAAGTTTTGAATTTTTGAATGTTAATGTCAATTCTATGTCAAATCCCATACAAACTATGATATTCTCCCCCAAATCCACATCCTAACCGCATTCGTTTAGCATCCACTTAGCATAGAGACCTTAATACACATAAAAAAGCAATGAGAAGTATGGGGTTTTAAAGTTGACTCACCCTTGGATTTAAAAATGGCATCAGACTGGTCTCTAGGTATCACCCCGGTTCCGGAAATACCCATATCGAAGGGTATTTTAAAGTATTTCCCTGTTTTTTCTTTAACAGGAAGCCGCCATCTTGGATTTAAAAATGGCTTCAGACATTGATTTCTGGTCTCTAGACATCACCCCAATTCCGGAAATACCCATATTGAAGGGTATTTGACAGTATTTCCCAGTTTTTTTCCTTAACAGGAAGCCACCATCTTGGATTTCAAAATGGCGTCAGACATTGATTTCCGGCATATATACGTCATCCTGATTCCAAAAATACCCGTATTGAAGGATATTTCGCATTATTTCACAGTTTTTCTGCAACCGGAAGCCGCCGTATTGGATTTCAAAATGGCGCCTGACATTGATATTCGGTCTATATACGTCATCATGATTCCAAAAATACCCATATTGAAGGATATTTTTCATTATTTCCCAGTTTTTCTATAACCTGAAACAGCCATCTTGGATTTCAAAATGGCGTCAGACATTGATTTCCGTTATATATACGTCATCCTGATTCCAAAAATGACCATATTGAAGGATATTTGGCATTTGGTTTTTCTCTAACCGGAAGCCGCCATCTTGGATTTCAAAATGGCGTCATATATTGATTTTCGGTATACATACGTCATCTTGATTCCAAAAATACCCATATTGAAGGATATTACACATTATTTCCCAGTTTTTCTGCAACCGGAAGCCACCATATTAGATTTAAAGATGGCGGCTGACATTGATATTCGGTCTATATACGTCATCTCGATTCCGAAAATACCCATATTGAAGGATATTTGACAGTTTTTCACAGTTTTCATATAACCGGAAGCCGCCATCTTGGGTTTCAAGATGGCGTCAGACATTAATTTCCTGACTCAAGACGTCACCCTGATTCCGGAAATACCCACATTGCGTAATACATCATTTGAATTCACAGTTTTTCTGAATTCAGAAACCGCTATTTCGACTTGACACTGTATAATTTTATTCATCAAATACAAATTCTGTTTAAATATCTGCCATCACTGGCAATTCATAATAATCCGCACCACGCACATAAACATACAACAGTACCGGATCGGTTCTTGAATTCAAAACATCATCCTTGTGAACAGGAACACCGGTACTGGAAAATCAGAACCGCACCGTGTGCAGCGAACTGGTGAACACGGTGCGGTGTTGCTTGCCACTATCAAACCGAACCGACAGCAGCACCAAACACTCGGTACAACAGATCAGCACATTGGCTATGATTTAGTAATCCGTACCGGTGCTGTACCGGTGTTTTGCCCATCACTGCCTGGGAGGGCCAAGGGACTGTGGACTGTCTAATACCATTACTGACCGTGCAAAATTATGAAGTTTGATATGTCGCACGACGGATTTTGGTTCTTGACGAGAATTGAAAATATACCCGGGGACACCGGAACATGCCAGGGAGGGCCAATGGGATCGTGGGCTCTTAAAAAGACCATTGCTGGCCAAGTTCAGCAAAATCATAAAGTTTGATATGTCGCATGACATGTTTTGGTTCTTGTGAAGAATTGGCCACTTCCCCGGGGGCACGGGAACATTCCCGGGAGGGCTAGTGTGACCATCGACTCTCATTGAGGCCATTACCGGCCAAGATTTGTAAAATAATGAAATTTGATATGTCGCACGATGGCTTTTGGTTCTTGTCGAGAATTGGCCACTTCGCTGGGGGCACCGGAACATGCCCGGAAGGGCTAGTGTAACTGTGGACTCTCAATAAGACCATTACCGGCCAAGATTTATAAAAATCATGAAGTTTGATATGTCACACGATAGGTTTTTGTTCTTGTTGAGAATTGGCCACTTCCCCGGGGGCACCAGGACATGCCCGGGAAGGCTAGTGTGACCATGGACTTTCAATAAGACCATTTCCGGCCAAAATTTGTAAAATCATGAAGTTTGATATGTCGCACGATAGGTTTTGGTTCTTGTCGAGAATTGGCCACTTCCCCGGGGACACAGCAACATTTCCGGGAAGCCCAATGTGACCGTGGAACTTCAGTACAACTGCCATTGGTCCAATCACATCATTTGAGAGAAAACATGATGTTCATCGTGTGTATACTTATTACAGAACAGTAAAGCCGAATGCCGACCAAAAGTGACCCCAACGGGAACCGGAATAACTCCGGAACCATGTATTGATCCAAATGTTTTCAGATGGATTCAAAAAATTCAATAGATTCCCGACGAAATGCATTTTGTTGTAAAGTAAAAGATTGAGAAATTATGTTTTTTGAGCTAATTGCATTTTGAAGACTATGCAAATTTAGACGTTAGGCACGCAAAGGTTAAAACGTTGTCATTAACTTACGTTCTGGAGTTTCAATTCGGCGAATTTGTATGCATTTCGGCAGTATAAAATGCATAACTTCACTCGGGTCTAAAAGAGAATTTTAAATATATGTTTCAAAACCGATAAAATGTAGATATATATTAATATGAATGCATACCGTTTAAATCATCACTATGCGTAGTTTTTTGTTTTTTGCTGCTGGGTCCAGCTTCACCGAGTTCGTCAACATCGCTTTTATCGGACATTTTTACAATCTTTTTCGAAATAAAGAGCTTAAGAGCTAGCTACGCAGAGTTGTTCAGTGAATTTTTCGTACTCGATTTATGTCGTAGGGGAAATGACGGCTTCGGCATGACAGACTATTTTCGGCAACCCAAATTGAAACACTATTTTCACTGGATTTTCTTACGAAAACACTTCGCTGAATGCATGCAAACGATTCTTTATGCTTTCAGCTTCAATTTGACTATATTTTTACCACTGAGAAAAAGCAATCTAGCAAGGTTTTCTTGAAATGCAACACACGCACTACAAATTGTAGCTGATTTCGAGTTGCCGATAATAGAACAGCAGATTTACATGCAGTTCAAATGGAACGGTTGCCGAAGAAAAATTGGTTGCCGACAATACTCGCTCTCACTAGAGAAGATTGGAGCTTTGTAAAAGCGTTTCAAAACAGTTTTTGGCAATTCTTTCGACTGAAATTGTTAGAGCAGCTGGCAGCAAAAGATTGTAAACAAACCAATACTGCATATGTGTGCGTTCCTTAGAGAAAAAAGCTATAGAAAGAAGGTCGCTGCTTAGGTTGCCGAGAATACGTAAATTCCCCTATATTGAAAGCGTAATAAAACGAATAAGTAATTTTGCTATTCAGGGGAAACATGACAGAAGGGTCTAACTCGAAACGTAAACAATGACTTGGATCGTCGGTTTCTTACGAATGACAACACACCCACTCAAACTAACTAACTAACTAACTGACAGGGAAATGTTTGTTCTATGAGCTAGTGTAGTCAGATTTCGTGGGTGTGTGGTCATTCAAGATAAATCGACGTGCAAAGTCATTGTTTACGTTTCGAGTTATACCCTTCTGACATGTTCCCCCTATATTGTAATATTGCAGGACAGGAGCACGACAGCTTATTCTCTCATTTTTTTCGTTTTACTTTGCATTCTACTCTCTTCTTCGCTCAGTTCGAGCAATTCCACTCGCGAAAAGCAGAGAAGAGTAACTCTCCAGCCCGACAGCAGCTAGTTCGTCCGACGGCATTCTTACTGGGTATCTTTCTTAACGACAGCTATCACTGGTGAAACCCACTCACTTACTTCAATTGTAGTGATAACGCCCTCTTTTTCCAAGCATTCCAAATTGTCAACCACTTGTTGCCTTAAACGAAGAGGAACCTCATAGGCCTTTTTAAATATAGGTGTATCTTCCTACAAGATTAAATCTCTCTTATAACCTACTATAGAACTATTCTGTACATCGCTCAAGTTCTCCTAATTTCCCTTTTCTCATTTCAGTTTCTCTCGCTCTCTCAGAGCGAGTTCTCAACTACTACAACAACAAAAACAAATATTGTGCACGACGGCGGCCTGCATTTGTTAATGTTTGTTTATGGAATTTATTGCTTTAGAGCTATCATATAGTTTATAATGCAAAAGTAACGTTACTATAAGGAAAACACATGTCTGTTCGATGTGCTTATAGTGAAAAATACACAGTTTTCATTAAATTATGATGTAGGGGAATTTACGCATTCTCGGCAACCTAAGCAACGACCTTCTTTCTATAGCCTTTTTCTCTAAGGAACGCACACATATGCAGTATTGGTTTGTTTACAATCTATTGCTGCCAGCTGCTCTAACAATTTCAGTCGAAAGAATTGTCAAAAACTGTTTTGAAACGCTTTTACAAAGCTCCAATCTTCTCTAGTGAGAGCGAGTATTGTCGGCACCCAGTTTTTCTTCAGCAACCGTTCCATTTGAACTGCATGTAAATCTGCTGTTCTATTATCGGCAACTCGAAATCAGCTACAATTTGTAGTGTGTGTGTTTCATTTCAAGAAAACCTTGCTAGATTGCTTTTTCTCAGTGGTAAAAATATAGTCAAATTGAAGCAGAAAGCATAAAGAATCGTTTGCATGCATTCAGCGAAGTGTTTTCGTAAGAAAATCTAGTGAAAATAGGGTTTCAATTTGGGTTGCCGAAAATAGTCTGGCATGCCGAAGCCGTCATTTCCCCTATTGAATATGCTGTTACAGTTTAACATATGTCGGGGTATTTTAATATTTCCTCTGTTTGGGACCTAACACCACTGCGACCAGTAATTAGATCTATTGTAGTATATCCTGTGTCCTTAGTTAATTGCATATCATATTACTCCATCACTATTGAGAAATGATGAAGTATTCGATTTTTTTTACAGTTGTCATTCTTGCATTTATCGCAAGGATCCGACTCTAATTGAAAGGTCCCGGAGTGTTGGAACACCCTCCAAAGACGCGCCCATTTGTCAGTCAAAATTGGATTCCTTAGCAACAAAATTAAGGAAAGACACCGATAATGACCTTGCATCAGAACCTTAGTCTTAACCACTTCAAACTAGGGAACAAAGAATTGAAGATTAGGAATCACATAGATGAAGACTAACTAACCCATTTTTTCCTTGTTTCAAGATCATCCTCGGTCCAAGCAACCCGAGGACTTACCACTATTAACAAGGCATAAAAAGTAACAAGGACTAAGATGTGTTCCTTGGATTACTGAAAAATCCTGTTATTGCTCCTATTTCGGGGTAAGACGGCCTTCTTTGGTTGGTTGGAACTAAATGCGTAAGTGACAATATTGCGTTTCTAAAATATATCAGGCTTTTTTCGAAAACATTTGTAGATCTGTCATCAGTATGAATTTCGAATATGGAGGCCCTGGGGGATCCACCAAAAAATCCGGAACAACCATAAAAGTAGTAAATTCATAAATTCATTCCAAATGGTGATGGTGCACAAGTAAATTAGGAATTTCCTCACCACGCGGCGCTAGTGTACATGTGAACTTTCTCTATCTATAAGCTATATCTTGAAATCTTCACCATCTACGACGTCAGGACATCTACGTGTAGACCACATGTAGACTAGTGTCACCTAGTGACACAAATGTAGAGATGAACTAGCCAACGGCTAAAAATCTCTCTAATAGAGTTAAAAAAAAAATGGTGACACAAACCTACACATTTGAAGACATTGATCACCTGAACCACTTTCCCCAAGACGGAAACAGTCTAAATAGTAAAGTTCTCAGAATGTATTTTATACAGGCAATTGACTAACATATTAGCGCCGCATAGTGGGAAAAAAATCCTTGATTTATTTTCCGTCGGTCTTGGTTTCCATGCTGAGCACTAATGCTACCGACGCCAGGGAGGCAGCTTCCACACCTGGACCCCTACCTATCGATCCATCAACTCATGAACCGGGAGAGACATTATGCCTCAGAAAATCTCGGCGGCGCCAACTGCGTTAGAGCCCAGGCCTTTTGGGGTGAGATGCAATCACGCTTACCACTACACCACCGGCGCTGCTAGTGATCAAATTCTGTACTACTGTTCTCTAACCAATCCGCCTTGACCTACTGTGCAAATTTGCCGAAGAAAAACTTCCATGCGGATACCGGCTTCAAACGTTGTCCTGGGTGTCAGTCAGAAAGATGAAACCTGTGATACCAGCAAGAAAGGGTTTTGGACATTTTGGTTACATAAATGTTGGTACTACCTTTGTTTCATGCTGATTATTTTCAGGAATGATTTGTAAGGTCTGCTTCCGAGATATGCTGAAGGAAGAGAAGATCAAGCAATTCGATGCATGGTTGACGAATCTTTTCTTCTTTGCGAAGAAGTTCATCCTCAGGCGCGAATCAATTGAGGAAAAAATACAAAGTGTCTTTAGAGCGATACTGCGAACGGGCTGGCAAAGAAATGGATAGACGATTAATTAAATTAAAGGAAACCGATTGAAGGGAACCGAAAGTTGTCAAAGTCTATCGAAAGCCCATTGATCGAAAACCATGAAGAAGAGTTGTCGTATGTCAGGTTTTGAGTAATTAAAAGATCTGACCGCATTCAGAACCCTCCATCAGATCCGATTCTAGGGAAATGACAATATCTCGGTTTATTATAAGCCAATTTTAGTTCTCGGCATATCATTCCCTGTGGAAATGGTTCGTCTTTCAGTGTATTTACTAAAAATATTGATTTTAACCGGCATCCTATAGAAATTCACATAACAAATCTAGTAAGTTAGACAAGCCCTCCGGAAACCCGGAATATCGTCGCCGATGACCATGTTTATTTTCATGGCTACACTATAAAACTATATTAGTTTTCCAGTTGAATGCTTTTAGAAGAATTATAATCGGGCCATATTTGCCAAAGTTACAGCACTCAAAAGTTAGTCAAAATATTGTCTATCCCAGTTATTTTGTTTTTCCCCTGTAGATTCATAAGGTGTGCCAGAAAGTATAAGCACAGTTTACTATTGGAATAATGAAATAAAACAGTATGTTAATGAACTCATATTTTTATTTCATACATGTTCTCTGTAGTATTCTCTTTCAATTAGATGAAAATACTCTGCGGCTCCTTTAATCGTATGACAAGGAGCGAACTTTTGATCTGACCAAGGGGTAGGTCACTCTACACAGTGTGCCAAAATCAAACTTGGGCACACCCGGGCGCAGTCATTGGCGTTGTTTAGCACCCATGGTTACATTTTTTATGATCTTTGAATTTACTGGCAACACTGAACTTTTTCTGCGCCTGCAGAGTGTGCATGTGTCAAAATGTGTTATTGATGGACAATCCAATTTTTACAAACCACAACCGTGAATCTCCATCAAGTCCCGCCAGTGATTCTCCAAAATCGAATTGAATTCCACAAAGTACAGTCAGCGCAAATCCTATTGCCTGTCCGAAGAAGTAGGTACATGAACAAATCAGGGCAATCGCTTGCATAGAAACACCACTCAATCAATCTCAACATTACCAGCTGCAGTTCTGTTATTAAAGTCGTTATTCAGACTCCCGTGACCGGAGAAAAGTACGTCCTACGAGTGGTTCTGAATAACCCTGAGCCGGGAACTATGGATTCGGTTCGAGCGCCCGAGCGGGACTATTTGGACAGCTGTTCCGACCGGATAACTTCGTTTTTGGACAGTCCGGTGCTGGTAAGAACTGGGTCACATGATACTACACCAAGGGTACCGAACTGGTGGATTCTGTGCTGGATGTTGTCCGTAAGGAATCCAAGGGTTGCAGGGCTTTCAGCTTACGCACTCGCTTGGCGGTGAAACTGGTCCAGGTAAATTTTAAATTTTTTGTAACGCTGACAGAATTCAGTAGCAAAAATAACTTTCTCGATACTGATCTCGAAGATTCGAGAAGATTACCCAGATTGCATCATGAATTCGTACTCTGTCGATCCATCGCACAAAGTCTCCTCCACCGCCGTAGAGCCATACATACGTTTGAAAATGTCGTCCACCTACATCGCCGATTCAGGAAATTTTCAACCGCATCGTCAAACAATTTACGGCCATGTTCCGCCGGAAGGTCTTCTTACACTGGTACACCGGCGAGGGAACGGACGACATGGAGTTCACCGAAGCCAAGAGCATTATGATGGTTTCGGAGTACCAGCAGTACCAGGAGACGACGATTGACGAGGAAGGAGAGTTCGACGAAGAAGAGGAAGGTGCCGACGAGTGATAATGGATGCACATGGTCAAATGGTCGTTTTCATTATGCTACCATATACTTCTGTTAATAATTGCTGAAATAAAATCTGGTTATATTAAAAATTAGCACTGTTAAATTAATTTTGTTACAAATAAATTACAGCAGCGTGCACCACAAACACAACGCGATTGGCAAATTTTTCATCGGAAGTCCCCTTTTTGGTCAAAGAATACTTTGAATGTTTGTCCAATGTGCCCTCTTCATGTGGGTTAAGGTAATTAAGTTGAGGTAATCTTCCTTCCAGAAACACTTGTCCAGAATCTCCAGCAGTAAATCTACTTTCAGTGGCTTGCCATAAGTTGTTCGCAAACGACTGGATCCAATATGGTGCACGATCCGTTGCTGAACAAATTTAAAGCTTTCCTTTGCGAGAACATGCGACCCTTCAGGAAATGCCAGCGGAAAATCAACCCCTTCATAATTCACATCCTTCACAGATCGTTCATTGTCCGCATCTTTTACCGTCCTCAAAGTCTTCCGGAAATGGCCCAACCAACGCTCAATATAATTTAACACCTTGAATTTCACCTTCACCTCGCTTAGCATCTCTTCCACCTGCAGCCGAAACAGATTCGAGTGGTAGAAATATTCCGTTTTCTTCAACCGATTGATTTCCTCTACCGTCGGCGGTTTGTACAGCTGCTTCATGGCTTTGATCTTCCGTTGCTCTTCTTCGTCTGTTCGTCGCTTGGAATGGCTTTGCGCTTAGCGCCTTTCGACTCCGAAGAGCCGACAGTCATGACTAGCACAAAGCGTCCACCACTTTCTTGACTGCTGTCGCTTTCCGGCTCCGGCGGCCCAAAATCGTCGTCGTTAAATGAGTTCTCAGATTTCGAAAATCAAAACAAAATCAAGAGTTGTCAAAATACCGGGTTGCCAAACAATTCATTATTCACAAGCAAACAAAAGTCAGTTCAATTACTTCTCGGCACTGCCATGCCAGCTGCGGCACACTGAGTTAAACTGAGAAAAAAGGTGGCGCAAAACAAGTGTGTAGAGTGACCACCCCTTGGATCTGACGCTTCAGCACAGATTCTTTGGCGATAATTTTGGTCGCTTTTGCCCAGTTTTTTTTTTTAATTCTTCGAATTAATTCAGTGCCTTTAATGTTTCCGTAGATATCCCTTGGAAAGGGCGCAAAAAGTTTCGATTGACCGGGCCTCCGGACAATTCGGAGGATTCATCTCTTTTGGCACGTATTGCGCATGGTTTGTTTTGTACCAAGCTACCGTGTCTATCAAGTAGTGCATTGACACATAATCGGACCAATATAGTACATGTTGATGGATCATGGGCCGCAGATTCAAACACTTCCGAACGATAATTTCAGTCTTATTAACATGATCAACTTCCTGACCATCACGGACTGTGTAGTATTGGCCTCCCGGAAGCGTCTTGTAGTCATATCTGATGTATGTATCATCGCCTATGGTAACACACGCCAATTTTCCGCACAGAATGCTATCATACAGCTTCCGAGCACTCAGTTTGACGGATGTGGCTTGTTTCTGACTCCTGCTTCTTGAACGTTTTCAGCCCGTTTCTTGCTTTGGCACGTTGAACGTTACTCTTCGATGTTCTTTGTTTTTTGGCCAAATCTCGAACAGAAGCACTTTTCTTATTGACGAAAGCTTGGGTGAACTTCTAGTTCAGTTTTCGGTTCACCGGTCCTGGTTTATGCCCAGATTTAGGTGTGTCCTCGAAGGTAACTTGTTCACCGAACCTCCGGATGGGGGTTTGGACTGCTCCGATACTCACTTCCTCCATTTTCGTCAACTTCCTTACTGATAGGTTGTGAATAGTGCACCAGTTGTGCACGATCTGTTTGCGGTTTTCCGGGGAAATGCCTCGCACCTTGATGATTTTGTAAAAAAAAGTGCACTTTGCGCACACAAACTTGTTGAGCAGTAAGTAAACAGCAACTCACATCGATGTACAGCTGATAAACTTCTCCGGGGTAGAAATGGCGGCGAGTTGAAAGTATACATATATTTTCTGGGATACCCTATATTCTCCCGATCAAACTTTAAAAAAATTCGCACCGTTGAGCCTCACTCCGTGTTTTCACTGTAGTAGTATTTTTTGTTTTATTGCACTCTATTAGTGGTTTTTGAGATCAATTTTATAAAACCGTCAATAAAATTAATAGCTCCAGCACAACCTTTTGATAATCGCTTAGTGGACCACTCTTGATAAGGTTTATAAAGCATGTTTGAGAATCACAATAAAGCTGTCTTTAAACCTTTTGTCATAATGCCTCATACTCTACAAAAGGTTCTCATAGCCTCTTTAAGAGCAATATTGTATCCAAACCAAGGGGTGGTCACTCTGCACACTTGTTTTGCGCCAACTTTTTTCTCAGACTACCTCAGTGTGCCACAGCTGTACCGGCAATGCCAAGAAGTCATTGAACTGACTTTTGATTGCTTGTGAATAATGCCTTGTTTGGCAACCCGGTATTTTAACAGCTCTTATTTTTGTTTTGTTTTTCAAAAAATCAAAATACACCTTTTAAAGTCGGGTAGATGAATCGAAAATACTCAAGTTTACAGTCCCTTGAATTCTCTTCATCAACTTTCTCTTTGAAATAAATACTACAAATTTGATACGCTTACAAATAAAAAACGGAAAGAGTTAAGATAATTGATGATTGATCAATTAAAAGAACTAAATGTTCACATTTTTTCCGTCCACTAGCGGTCCTACGTCAAGTTTCCGTTCGTGCCCCTAGGCACAGACCCTTCTACTTTTTTTTTCTATATTGTAGCATGAAATTAAAAGTAAAATTGTGATTTTAGCGTTTCTAATGAACTTTCGACGTTATTATTCACTGACTACATTAAAAAAAGTATTGCAAAATGTATTGTTTTTAAACAGATAAAATAAAAATATGGAGACGTTAGCTTTCTGTATTGAAAAGTATGGACGTTGCTCCAAAGTGCGATCCATCCCTGGTTCTAGGGTGGTAAATTTTCTCCGTGCAGTCACACCATTATTCCCATTGAAACTATGAGAAATATACCATTGCATTGTAATAGGTAAATCACGACCATCACTTCCAATACGATAGACGCACGGCTTGCCAACTCAAGTAATAGACGGTAGCATATGACCAGTCAACGGTGCACAAACGACCACCTCGATGATGACGACCAAGTCCAGGATGGTGAAGGAGGCGGAGGACCTTCTTTGCTTACCTCTATCGGTATTGGCAGCACCATCAGAAGAAGTCAACAATATAGCACCATAATAAAGCAACCCTCGTCGTCTGCGTCGTCGTCGATCGTCCATGCCGTTTGCCGTTTTTGATGCATTAAATCATAAATTATGCACATACAAAAGCTTTTAAACAATTCGATTACCCCTCTCGGGGGGGCCGTCATCAGGAGCACCGGTTAGAAGAGTGCGGAAAACATTGTTTATAGGGTTAAATCACATTTATGAGAAGGCATGAAAAACCATACAGCATGCAATATGTAATCACACAGGTAACTCACAGAGGTGCTCCGGGCCAGTGGCGCCAAGTGGATTTCACATGAAGACAGCACAGCACAGATGATGGTGGTTCAATGATAGACATGTTTATGGATAGTTAAATGTAGCAAATTTAGGTCAGATTCTGCCGAGCTGCAACCAACAACGGAACGGTGGCGGCCGATCGGAGTGCGAAAGCGCCATGACCAATAATGGTAGTGGAATTTTAGTGGTGTTTTGCTGATGGCGGCTGCACCCTTCTCCGAGAGGCGCCTCTGTACGCTGACGTACGGCGCAGGAGTAACAATTTAACTATTTGTGTTTATTTTGTAGTTAATTCGATCGATCAGCACTGAGTGGAGAGTGTAATTGGACTGAGACGACGTGATACAGCCGGACACATTGTCGCACTTTTATGATTTCAAACCAAGTTCTGCAGTAAAATTTATAATTGGTTTGATATTGTGACCACTGACGTGCATATTCAACGGAGTCTCACGTCACCCGACGTGACACCCGGGATACTGAGTTTCAGCACGAAAAGTAGAGGGGAAAGCGTCGGGATGTTCAGATAAGCATCGATTTTCAGCATGCTTTCAGCCATTATCATTCTTGATCAACACTATTTCCTAAAGTTCACTTGTATTTAAAACACATTCTAAAGATAGACCTCTCATCGTGCTTTCTGCCTAATTGCTAGTGCTTAGAACCCACAGCTTGATTTCACCGTATTTTTTCATTACCCTCCAAACTACATCATTCATTCCATCTAATTTCCTTCTCAGAATATCACTTCGCTGCTGCAGATCTTCTAGCACAGTAGTATTTCTCATTTCTTCGTAATACTCAGCTGATACTGTTTCCAACCGCTCCACCACCCTCTTCGCATTAGTGATAGCATCCTGCTCCGAAAAGCTCATATATTCAAGATATTCAAACGAATGGCAACCCACCCTGGCATCCGGCTCATAAAAGGTGATGTTCCGAATCAACATCGATCCCAAGATCACATTCAACCGCTTACAGTTCCAATGATTACGACTCAATGTCACCTGCGTTAGCCGTGGAAATGATCTGTGTAGCTCCTCAACGTTCAAGCTCTTCAGAAAGTTTGTGTGTAAGGTCAGGATCTGCAAACTCGGAGAATACCACAAGCTGCTGTCCAGTTCAATGAGAAAATTCCTCCTCAGATTGAGCTCTACCAACTTGGGTAGCTCCAACGGCTTCTCTGTAGGCTCAATGGTAATAATTTGATTGCCACTCAGATTAATCACTTCCACTTCGGTCAAATTTCGAAACGTTTCCATAACCACAAGCCGAATAGGATTTCCTTCGACGCGAAGATAACGCAGCTTCCGGAATACTTCCACAAATCGTACTGACGTTATCCGGGCACCGACCACGGACAGTTCTTCCATTGCACTCTCCATCCGATAGTTCGAATAGAACAGCGCCACATTGGTGAAATACACTCCCAGCACTCGCAGCCCGGTTGGAATGGCAAACTTCGACACCATGCAGTTGAAAAAGTTCACTTTCTCTGCTTCATCCGGCAATCGGCGACCTAGGACCGGTGAGAAGGACGAAAAGTTCGACTGGAAAAAGTTGATGTTGGTCGGCGGAAAGTAGACATCCTGGGCATCGATATCGCTCCGGACAACTATGTCTTTTAGGCTGCAGCTGTTCGATAGGAGACTGGAGGTATCTTCGGAGCTTTGGAAGCAGTTGTAGTACCAAGGTGCTACAGGAGGTATGAGCGCGGACAGGATTAAAGCGATGGTCCTGTTGAATGAAATTCAAGTATTAGGATTTGCTGATTAATGCAATGCAGCGTGCTTACAGTGTTGAAGAGTGCTTCCAATCCATAGTGAAGTGATTGCAAAAATGTATTGATGCAGCGGCGTTATCAGCTTCCGAGTGTGCTCGCATTTCTCTGCTGACCTTTGTTTTGATAGGAGTGAACAAGCATGATTGCGATCGCTTTGAACCGTTCCATTATGAAGACATTAATTCTACACTGAGCTTTCATAAGGGCCAGAATGGGAATTTAGCAGCAATAGTAGTCCTAGACATTTACTGTAATATTTAGAGGTTTGAAGTTTTTGCGCTTGAAAATTAAACATTGATTGGAAATTGGATGTAAACATTAGGGTGGCCCTCCAATGAATTGGCTTTTAAAAACTTTGTTTATTATTTTTGGAAATAAAGACATATTGTTGCTAAGCAAAGCTGTAGCTGAGTAAATTTCAACCACCATTGTGATTTTTTTTTATCTTTTAACATTATAATTTTAGAGAAGTTTTTAAGAATGGTATTAGGGTGTGCCTGAAAAAATTAATTTGTTTAGCTACCATCTTTTGTTTCATATCACTCGTGGAAGTCGTTTTCTAGAAACGGTTAGAACACATTTTTACGTAATAAAGTAAGCTGATATCTCTTGCAGATCACTCAATAATTACGATTTTCTTTATTTAATACACCCTTTTCAAATATTAATTACTCAGCATGGTGCAAATACACATACATTTTCATGCCAGTATTTGAAAGAGCACAATATAAAGTATTTAACTACCATCGAGTAATAGAATAACAATCCCATGCAAAATCGTTATGGTAGTAGCCATGAAATTAATGTATAATATGGTTCAATAACTCGATATCGAGTTTATGGTCATCGAGTTTTTTTTTTCCTTGATTTGTTTTTCGTCGATCTTGTTTTCCGTGCTGAGCACCAATGCTACCGACGCCAGAAAGGCAGCTCCCACACCTGGACCCTACCAATTGACCCATCAACTCATGAACCGGGGCCAACGACTTAACTTCCCTTCCGAAGGAAGGCGTGATCAGAGATGTTATGCCTCAGAACATCACGGCGGCGCCGACTGGGATTGAACCCAGGCCCATGGTGGGTATATAAATGGTGATACAGCTTTAGTGCGGTTTTAGAGCAAATTGTAAACAAACTCGGTCGCTGTCTCATACAAAAATCCAACATGCCTGAATCATGAATTTGACACATTAGAACACCTATATGTAGTCACCTTGCCCAGGCCTACTGGGGTTAGAGCAAGGGGTTGTTCACTCTACACAGTGTGCCAAAATCAAACTTGGGCACACGCGGGCGAAGTCATTAGTGCTGTTTGGCACCCACGGTTACAATTTTTATGATCTTTAAAGTTACTGGCAACACTCAACTTTTTCTGCGCTTGCGCAGTGTGCATGTGTCAAAACTTGTTATTGATGTTGCCACAATATAATCAAATTATTTTCAAAACAACCGTGAATCTCAACCAAGTCTCGCCATGGATTCTCAAAATCGTTACACCCGTGACGGCAGTCACATCCACATTTCCTCCCAGACGAAGAACAGCTGACATCGGTATCTTGACCTGACCGAGGTTTCCGGTCATGGCTACACGAACTAGCGATGCAGCTCCCACGGCTGCGGCTGCTTCCAATGCTGCTGCAGGTCCGTATTTTTTTGGCGAATTTTAGAGGAGACGGACCAGCAGAAGGATTAGCAGCAGCAGCAGCATTGGAAACAGCCGCGGACATCGCTTATTCGTATAGCCGTGGTCGTCGCTGGAAAGCTCGGTCCGGCCTCGACAAGCGGTGCTTGAGATTTAAGGGGGTAGTCCACTCTGGAAATTTCAAAAAATCTGTTTTTTTTGGCTTAAAAAATACTTTGGAATATCTACTTTGACATAGACTTGACCGCAAGTGACATCGTTCCAAAGTTATAGGCCGATTAGTGGACTCGTTTCCAGACGCTCCAAGCGCGCTCAGGTGAGCTCTGGGAGTACCCGCCCGTTACCGGCGAAACGGCGTGTCTTAGTAGTTCCAACTGCTGCCGCAATTATCTCTAAACGATTTTTTTCAAAATTGGTGGGCGCTGTATTTTAGAAACGGCTTATTCGATTTAAACGGCGATTGAAATTTCGAGTTAAGTACCTTTTTTTCTAGTCTTGTGCGTAGCCGATTTTCAAAAGAATCAAAAATGGATTTCTGGTGCATGCTTTTATCTCCAATTTTAGGGTACAAAAACGGACTGTTTTTTTTCAAAACATCGCCAAATTTTTATTTTTCAACCAAATCAAAAACGGCTACGTACAAGACTGGGTCATCTATCAGAGAATAACCACAAAAAATTCGTTGTTCCAGCTCCAGTGATGTGACCACCAGACGTCCCGCCCCGCGACGACTCAGACGATCGCGCCAAAAAAAAAATCTCAATTAAAGAGGACATTTCAATTGACACATTGTATTTCTTTTTTTGAATTGATCGTTATTTACCCTCAAAAAAATTCGTGAATATGACCTATTTTTCATACCGCCAGAGTGGACTACCCCCTTAATCGGAAAGTCAACAATCAAACAAAAACTATACCATCCGACCATCCGAACTGCTCGAATACATCCATGGCGGTGGCTGCTACACCAACCATTGCATGTTCAACGTAGTTGGAGGACCGTCTTGGCAAAATCTCTAATAGTTCAACAAATTATTTTTACTCTCTTGACTTTTTGCACTTCCAACTAGCACAATAAGAAATTACCTATAATTAAGAAACATAAAACACAGAAAAAGGGAAATCCTTTCTTTTCTCAGAAAAACAAACTTCCGCTCTATCATAGCTAACGTGTTTTCGATATTCTCGTTGCTCCACGCACCGTTCATCTTCTTGGAGGAGGAGGAGAAGCACAACTTCATAATGAACGGGATAGCTAGCGGAGAAAATTATCATAATCGTAAAATTTGAAGTGGCTAGCGTCCCTTATATACATGTTCAGCACGAAAGGAGGAAGGCACGGATCGGGTTTATGATCTCAGAGATACCCTTCACCATCCCTCCCCAACAGGGGAGTTTGGTAAAGGAGATGATCAACCCGATTCGTGCCTTGCTCAAAATTGACCTTTGCTCGTTTCTACTCTCTATATACAATTTTCACACTGCCGTACTCTATCGTATGCGTGATAATGTTTGCACCATTGAGTAATGTCAAAAATTAAAAAAATTCTCAAAAATTTCGTTTTTGAGTTTATTTATTTATTCAAAGGGGGGATGTTTCTCAGACTTTTAAACTATGTTAATCATCGATCGAGCTACCACTTGCTGCTATTACGACCTCCACACGCTTCCGGAATGCACGACAGGTTCTAATAATATAGTCTGGATCCATTTCTCTCCACGTCGGCCACGTCTTTTACCGGAAGAGAACTAATATACCGGTCGGTTCTGGAATTTGATATGGGATCGACGGTAAACATGCTCTCGTCGGTGAACAGGATTACCGGATTTTTTTTCGCTTAAGGACGTTCAAGATTTGCTTGTATCGTTCGATTCGAAGCTCCCGGATGCGGTTGGTAATCATGTGATTTTTTTTTTCTGGGCCTTTGACTTTGCCCCGCAATCTTCCTTTACGAGCCCGTGTTCCTCTGCCATTTTCCTTATTGAACGCACTGGATTCATCCGAATCTTCCTTTTGATAGCAGCGATAACTCTCGGAACCCGAGCTGACCTCGAGCGACGTGTGGGCACCTTCGCGAATAGTTGTCCTTTCTTTTCTCGGTCTAAAACCCTTTTGACGGTCCACCGGGACACTCCCACTGCGATTGAAATGTCTTTTTGCGACATTTGCACGTGGGTCAAATCACGAATACGCTGCCACTTCGTCATGGTGCAACTGGCAAACTAAGTAAATCATTTTCTTTTATACACAGCCTACTACGGTATGAGCTCTAGATTACACTCCCGAGCATAAGTTTAAGGACACCCAAAAAAAAAAACATGAAAAATTTGTTATGTTCATATCTCTGTCATGTTACGTCCAATTTTCGTTCTCTTTAGATCATTTGACAGGTATTGAATGGAACTTTCCTTGTAGGCAATTTGTTCAATATAATTTTCAAATTTTGTGTGCTAAAAGTTCACCCAAAGTTACAATATTTTTCAAAATTTACTCTGAAGAATCGTGACTGATTTTCTCAGAATTGGGTTGGTCAAATTTTGAAATAAACGTAGTTGTTGAACACTTAGGGATCTTCCATTAAGTATGACACACTTTTAGGGAGGAGGGAGGTTTTGGAAACTGTGACGAGCCTTACAAAAAACAATTAAGGTCCATATAAAAAATGTGACAAAGGGGGAGGGGGTGGGTTGAAAATGGTCCAAATTTGCGTGACATAATCAATGGACCTTCCCTTATGCTATACCATTCATACCATTCAAATAATCTTTGGAGATCGAAAATTGAACGAAACATACTTGCATGGTTAAACTTATCATCGGTAGTGTACGTGCATACAAAGAAAACGAAGACATAGTATGCACAGGTGAAACGGAAACCTTATTTGTACGATGGTGCAAACATTATCACGCATACGGTATACATTCATCTCCTCATCTATCGTAAAAAACGACAACTTTAAGTCTGATATTTGACGTGAAAAAAAAGTTAAAAAATATATCCGACTATGAAAAAAAAAAAAAGAAATTAAATAGTACCACTGAACTGTTCAAAAGTTCATCCGGTTGAGGTTAACCACTAACGGGGAAAATCCTTATTCACGGACAAAAGTTGGCACTACTTCCACGGAGAACTTCTACCTGTGAGAAGTTTGGAATCATATCGAATAAGATCGAAATAACTTCGTAAAGTACTGAATCACTTGAGAGTCATTCGGAATCACTTTGAAAAGTAGTTAATCACTTCACAAAACTTAGGAATCACTTCGAAAAGTACTGATTCCTTTTAGAGAGCACTGAATAACTTATCAAAAGTTCCAAATCACTTCAGAAAGTACAGAATCACTTCAGAAAAATTCGCAATCACTCCAGAAAGTACTGAATCACGTCGGGATTGTTTGGAATCACTCCGAAAAGTACTGAATTATTACAGATTGTTTGTAATCACTTCCGAAAGTACTGAATCACTTCGGAAAGAACAGAATCACCTTTGAAAAGTTTGAAATTATTTCCGAAAGTATTGAATCATTTCAGAAAAACTCGAAAATTCTTCGGACAGTATTGAATGACTTAAGGAAATTTCTGAATCTCTTTGGAAAATACTTAACCTTTCTAGAACATTTGCAATCGCTTCCGTAAGAACTGAATAATTTCGGGAAGGACTGAATCACTTCACAAAACTTTGGAAAGTACTGTATCAATTCTCTCAAGTTTGCAATCACTTCCTCAAGAACTGAATCACTTTGTAAAAACTGAATCAATTCAGACAAGTTTTAAATCCCTTCAGAAAATATCTAATCACTTCAGAAAAATCGGAATAACTTTGTACAGCACAGAATCATTTCAAAAGAGTTCGAAGTCTCTTCTGAAACTACTGAAAAGCTTAAGAAAATCTCGGAATCAGTTTGAAAAGTACTGAATTACTGCAAAAAAAGCTTTAGAAAATACTGAATCACTTCGGATAGAACCGATATAATTTAGCATGAGAATGATTAACCGCTCGCGGTTGCTAATCCGTTATTACCAGATCACCTGTATTACACAGATAAGTAACAGACGATGCTTGAGACTACCATCTGGAATGTGTAAAAACTGGTGATCTCATACTTTACGATAGACAATAAAAGCGGCGGTCGCGTCCACATGTAGGTCAATTAGGGAATGTATAGGAATGTGTTGACGTGATTCTCGCTTCGTTGGAAATCGAAAAATCCTCCTAACTTCCACGAATTTTTCAATCGTTTTTCAACAGGATTCAATTAAGGGAGTATTGATTCTTATCGTTAAGCCATATTAGTACTCAATTGTGACGCACACATGCTCGAGGAATTTGGCACTCCACTTTTGTTAAAAATAAAAGAGAGTTAAGTTAAGAGCCACATGGGAGGTGTCATTTTGCATCAATCTACATATGTTTATCGTTGCTGTTCTTTTATGCTTTCGAATGATTTGTGCTATATTAACAGTAGTCATAATTTATAACTACTCAGGATATCACAAATTCACCACCTCCAGCATAAATTGAATAGCAACGTGTAAACCAAATTGATAATGATTTGTAAAACGCTAGAGGTATTCTGCACAAACGAATAAAGCAAATCCATATTTAGGTAATTTTTTATTTGTGTTTTCATATCCATAAACTTCCCCTTATTTAGCCTCGTAATTAATACTTAAGAAGGGCGACCGAGTGCCTCGCAAAACACAAGTCCGTTGCGCCATTGCTTTTGTTAGTGCAGTAAGGGTTTCATACGGTGAAGGTTTTGATTTGGTAACTTACTGGTAGTATAGGGAATTTTGTTTTTCCAGAGTTTCACCCACGAATGTTAAGGAAAATTTCAAGAATTAAGGATAAAGGGACTTTGTAGATGTTCAAGGAACATTAGAACGATTTTCCGCCTCTCGGGTCTTTGATGTGTAGCAAATGCCACCTTAGAGTACGGTGCTGCTCAGCAGCTAGAGGTCGATAAATTGGGTGAGCCTGATACCCCTATTTTGCTTGACAGTCAAGCTAATACGTCTCCACCTCTAAAATTATCTGAAAATCCTAATCAATATTACTGCAAAATCACTAACTATTCAAATAAGCATTCACATTCAGAGCAACAGATTTCGATTCATAAGTTGTCAATTTGCATACACATTATCTTTAAACCACTGGCGTGTGCAACAGGGTTGGCAAGCAATTATCACACTGATTCCATTAGCTACTTTGTTCATTTGATAGCTGTTCTTGGGCCTTTGGAGAACCATGGGTTTTAGAAGTCTAAGTCCCCCCCCCCCCCCCAAAGCACACTGCGCACGCTGCGCACGCTTGTGAAGCCTAATGCTTTCAAACGATTTTAACATGGTCCCATTTACAGGCAACATCCAAAGCTGCAAGCAGGAAAAATGACACAGCTCTTGCAGGGAAATTGCTCTGTCATTGTGAAATGAAGCCTTCATCGGACCAAGCGAATCGGGCCGCAGACCATGGTCTTCTAGCTCGACTCGAAGACAGTGAAATATATCATTTTAAGAGTGCCATAAATCCCGATTGTAGCACACAATTAGGCAAAGTACGTGTACCGGCTACTGCTGAGAGGCTGCAATCATCTGGTATCGATACGCACTGCTGTTCAGAGTGTTGCTAGAGCTATAGTGTGCTGCCACATGACAACAAAACGGGCCTCATAACAAGTCACAAGCGCATTAGCCGATGACACGCAGCCGCGAGATTTCAACGATTATATTAAGGAAAGCGAAAATAAAAACCTGCGCCTCCAGTGACTGTGGCTGCTTTGCCAAAGTGCGACAGATTTACACATTCAGATTAAGTGGAACCGCTATTAAACGTAACAAAATCCGCAAATGGATTCAAAACGGCGAGCGCGATATGTTCGCCGGTAATGGGTTGCCATATTTTCCACTGTTTATGACTAGTATAATTTCTCACGTGACATTATTTGACACCGGTTGTAAATTGTAATGTGATGAAAATTGAAATTTCCCCCGCTTTCCGGGCGGTTTGTGTTGGGTGATTGGGACAAAATGTGACCCAATAAATTGCGCTCCATTCACGAATCGGAATTCCGTTCCGGTCGGTTCTGTCGCGCATTCTCATAAATATACACGCTATTAATCATAATTAATTCAATCCTCCCAGAGTGTCACGATCCGTGGCGACTTTATATCACGATTACTGCCTTGCTGAAGTTGCCATAAATTGAGCTTTATTCGCATAGATTTCATTGCCTCCGATCGGCGGTGCTCCTCATGTGAAAAATGCAGCAAGTTCATCTCATATTGCAATTTGCCACCCACAGCCTGTGGGAGAATGCAGTTGCAAAAATGAGGTGGGTCTGTCTAGGGGGATGGAAGAAGAACACCGTGATAAAAGGTCGGTTTTTTTTATGGTAGTTCCGATGTACAAGGTGACCTAACATTAAGTAGTTTGAAGTAGGAAAATAGCTGTACATACAGTGAATATATGCAAGTCGGCGATTGTGTGTAATTCATAATTTAATTTTATTAGTTTAAATATCTACTGTCTGTTCATTTTTACAAAACCTGTTCGTGATCCGACCGGTCAACCGACAGAAATTACCTGAAAATCACAATTAGTTGACTTGAAGTACCTCTAAATCATCAACGATGCTGAACACTTGTCCAAAAGCCCAACTGAATATTAGGAATAATAATGTTGGTTGACCGGTGGATGTCTACTTCCATGAAAGAGTAATAAAACAAAATTAATGGAAAACAACGGATAATCTAAGAAAAGAACCACTTGCGCCAAACGTCGACAACAATATTCACCGTGTTATATCCTGGGAAAAGCTCCCATCCCGTCCACAGCTCACCCCAGATAAGCCACTTTTCAATTTGTCTTCCAACATCAACAGCTCAAGGATGGTTGAATGGCTCAAAACCGGTGGCGAGTTGTGCACAACTCACATACGGCAGTCTAAGAGGCTTTCCAGCGGTAATAATATGCTATTTGCGGTAATTTATAACGATTTTAAAATAATTCGCTTTTGCTGCCCCATCATCTGGTTGTTCAGCAGGGTCCACTACGAGACGTGCTCTCTAATGTCGACTGCACTTGCACCACGGTTCCTCCAACGACCATCATCATTTCTCACCACACGAATGGCAGAAGCGACTTGTTGAATTAACATCGTATGTGCCACACAAATGATGGTGTTAAAATGCTGAAAGCCTACTTGAGATAATTTGCTAGGCTTTCAGCGCTTTCCTCGGTGATGGCTTGATGAGACTCTAGCTTTTCCTAGCGTTGATGCCATTCGCTAAATCCACTCGGAAATTATCCTGAAAAACAAAATTGGCAGGGACCGAAATTAAGTCAGACAGTAAACAACTTTTTTTTTTATTATTTCGGGATGAAAGTACAACATTGACGAGGAAATTACATTGTAAAAGAAATGCCTGGGAGGCTAGAATCAAGCAAACGATAATGGCTTCAACCACGGCGCCCGCCATTTCTCGCCATATTAAACATGAGAGCGCGCGGATAATGAAAATGACGATGATTTAATACCAGCCAAAGGACTTAATAAGGCCGCGCCGCCACCGCCTTGCAGCAATAATGTACCAAGACGACGGGGCGGGGATGCTTAATCGTGCCAAGAAACGAGGAGATGTGCTAGTAGGTTGGTACATAAGCCTAACCACAATGACGACGACGACGACGATGGCGCGACTTGTAGCGCAATGTGTATGATGATAGTTACGAACAATTTATGCTGGTTGAGCTTAAATTGTCCTCTAGATGAAAGTTCATTACGCTAGCATGTGATTAAGAATTAAAATTCCTATGAGCTACATTAACACTGATGAGTCGTTGATCAGTTCGATGAGATGAGGATAAGGTATCGATATCGGTATTGGAAGATGAACAATGTACTATGGTCCGAAATAGGGTTGTCAGTACCGGACCCTTTTTTGCGAGTACTGGCATTTTGATACTGAGACGTTCAGTACCGTTAATACCGGTAAATATCGATAGAAAAACAATTAAGAAAAATTATTTAAAGGAATTCGTCCTGGTGTAGTGCTTTCCATCTATTCCTCTCACAGTTAAAGTTAATCTATAAAAAATTTTTCCCATACAAGTACCGAATTACCAAAAAGTGTGAAAGAGACTGTAAATACATATTATTTATTTATTTAATCTCTCGAATATCCCAATATCTGGTTATTCCTGATCAAAATATGCGAAGTAAATTCAACGTATCTTCTCCCATATGAGAACGAATTTTATTCACGAAATATCCAGACACTGAAAAGTACAAATTTTGCAAAATTTTCATTAATCCAGGCTGCTCCATGATTTGTTTTCCGTCGATCTTGTTTTCCATACCGAGTACCAATGCTACCGATGCCAGGAAGGCAGCCCCCACACCTGGACCTCAGAGAATCCTGGCGGTGCCGACTAAGATCTAACCCAGGGCCCAGGCCCTTTGAGATGAGAGGAAATCTCCCTTACCACTACATCACCGTCGCAACTTTTCTAAATCCAGACTTACACCATCAAACTTATTAGTACCGGAGAAACTGCCTTTAACTGCTGAGGTCTTTTTCACTTGAATGCGTCCAAATTTACATTGAATCGGGTTTTAAATAATCATTGAATCGTGAATCTAAATAGACATCTTGTGAGAAAAAAAATGCGTTCGAGCAATGGATTCCACTTTATTGCCAATCACAGGAAGAAGTTGGATTACTTCGTCATCATCGGAGGAATCTCCGCTTATCATCCGATGTAATGAAGCTTTCAGATGACTCGTAAGTAGCTGTTCGTCTCAGATATTTTTGATATTTTCTCTACAGATTTCTGTTGTGGTTTCCAGGTTTATCAAAGATTTTCGCCTTAACAAGGAAGCGTTCAAGTATGGTATAGGGAAAATTGAAGATGGTTTTCCCAATGCAAAGAAATCTGCTCTGTCTGTAAAAGCAGGGCAGAATTTTCATGTGGCGATTGCACAGCCTACATTTTCAAAAGTCCTGGCTGGAATGCTTATCATTCTTGACTGTGTGACTGTGTTCAAAATGAACATCCCTCGAGATGTCCGAAGACGAAGAACGGCGTGCAAAACTTCATTTCTACCAAAGAACGGCGATTCCAGGAATAATTATGTGTGTCGATGGAGTCCACATTAAAATGAAATCCACGTAAGGAAAATCGAAATTTGTTTTATAACAGGAAAGGATTCTATAGCCTTAATGTACTTATCGTAAGTATTGATAGTTATTAAATTTCAATCAGCCTTATTTATACAGAAAAACTTACTATCGTATGAAGAAAAAAGAGACGCATATGAGTTTTCCCTATTTTTACCTTTGTTACTAGCGTAACATAGGTATTAAAATCGATTTTCACACGTCTTGCCGTCTGCGACCGATAGCTATCCACACAAGCTATCTCACCTCTATAAAACATTCCCAATCGATAGAACCCAATCGATTCTCAATTTCATCTAGGCAAGATTTTTTTGAGATAGCTTATTCGATAAATATGGTTGATACGTGCATGTCGGTTAACCCTTGTTTTTTTTTTACAGGGGAAGGCTTTATGTTTAGTGTGGGCTTAGTATCAGAAAAAGAAATCGTACGCAAAATTGTGGCCCCGTGCAGGTTTTCGTTGCTTTTCCATTACTAATTCTGGAAATATCATGTGCCAGAATGTTAGTTCAAGCACTGAACTAGCAATGCTGATTGTTAAATTCACGAATTGACAATCGGAAAGCCATTAAAAACAGCGCAGGGCCATTTACCCCAGGGGTGTGTTTTTAACCATCCTACCCTACGTATTCCAATTGACGAGTGCACGGATGGATTTGAGTTCACTCACTCGACAAAAAGTGACACAACAGCGGGGCCCTGTTTACTAAAAATGAACACATATATGTTCATTTTCAGTAAACAGGGCCCCGCTGTTGTGTCACTTTTTGTCGAGTGAGTGAACTCAAATTCATCGGTGCACTCGTCAATAGACCTTTTCGATGCTTAATCGGCTTTCTCTATCTATCACACATGTATGAATCGACGGTGTATTTTCCCACTAATGTGTTTCCCTCTTGCTCGCACTCGTTGGATTTAAATGGTACAGCAGTGTGTGCCGATTAAACGTCGAAAAGCTCTATAGTACCAGTCAGATGTTGTCCCTTGAAATTTGTGCACGGCCGATGAGATCAACCCAAATAAAAACCTCAATAATCTGCTGGAAAATGAAGAAAATTTACGAAAATTTTACACAGTCTAGTAGTAGTACCAATAGACCGAGAAAATCCAATCGTTAGTGTTATCATATTTTGACATTTTTTCCTTGAAAAAGTGCGAAAAAGCTGGAAAATATGAAGCAAATTTACTCATTGCTCAATTTCTGAACTTTTTGCGATGAGTAATCAAATTTGAGTTGATCTCGTTGGCCGTGTGCAGCGAGTTTTTCTACCTTTCTGCACACGTTATTTCTAAACAATCCAAAATTCAGTAAGATCTACTCATTTCCATTATAGGTAGGGCTACCCAATATTGAGCAAACAAGATTGTAACTGACAAGATAACAAATTAACATTCGGACTCAGGTGTTCATTTGTCATCTTGTCAGTCCCAACTTTTTTCACTCAATTTTGGTGGCTATGAGTAGATCCTACTCAAATTTGGGTTGTTTTGAAATAGCGTGCATCCTGCGCTGTTTTTGCTCATAGGGAGCTGCACCGTCGAGTTAAACTCACTTATTTTGACATCTGGCAGTGGTTTGTTTACATGGACTTAGAAAAAAATTATTAAATGTTTTTTTTTAGATTTTTTGGAGAGGAATATTTTACAAACGAACATAGTCGGATATCATATCTTAAAATTATTTTTTTTAACCTCAAATTCACTTGAATCGACTAACAAGCAAAGGTAAACAAACCACCAGTGGATGTCAAACTGATGAATGCGGGTTCATCGCGTTCATTCGTAACGTCAGCGTGCAGCATCCTATAGACCTCTTTTACGTTTAATTGTCTTTCTCTATCTAGCACACATGGAGAACGGACGTTTTTTTTCCACTAATTTGTTTCCCTCTTACTCGCGCTCATAGTGTGCCGAATAAACATCAAAAAGCACTATACTAAACATCTAAGAGCAAGAGGTGATAATTGGCTTCTTCCTCTTTTATTTCTATCTCTATCTGTATCTTTATCTATCTCTATCTCTATCTTACGCACATGAAATCGGCCAATCAGGAGCTGGTTCCCGTTTAACAGAAAAGTGTTTTTTTTTTTTTTTTTTTTTAACTCTTTATTTGTTCCAAATTCAAAATAAATTACATTTCATTTTTAACCTAGGTGCTCCAGTTACTGCAGTAACGTACCAGCCTTAATTGTTATGATATATATCTAAGTGTTTTTACATTGTTCATGTCTTGGCAATTAAGTATTTTAAACAGGTTTTTTAACCTGCATGTCAGTATAACAATTGATATCTTAAAACTAAAAACTAAAACTAAATCTTATCTAAGTATGAAGGGAATTAATCGTTGCAATTGAGGATTGCAACGATTTTTGCCTGAAATTATTCATTATTTTGTTGGACATTAGTTCTAAAGTCTCAACATTCGAAATTCTATGTACCTCGGTAGTACTGTACCAGGGAGGCAACTTCAAAATCATTTTCAGAACTTTGTTCTGAATCCTTTGAAGTGCTTTTTTCCTGGTAGTGCAACAACTAGACCATATTGGCACAGCGTAAAGCATGGCCGGTCTAAAAACTTGTTTAAATATTAGAAGTTTATTCGTCAGGCAAAGTTTGGATTTTCTGTTTATAAGAGGATACAAACATTTAATATATTTGTTACATTTGGCTTGAATGCCCTCAATGTGATCTTTAAAAGTTAATTTTTGGTCAAGTATTAATCCAAGATATTTCACTTGGTTTGACTAGGAAATTGGAACTTCGTTCATAGTGACTATGTGACTACTACTAGGTTTCAAAAACGAAGCTCTAGGCTTGTGTGGAAATATTATAAGTTGAGTTTTGGAAGCGTTGGGAGAAATCTTCCATTTTTGTAAATAAGAAGAGAAAATATCTAAACTTTTCTGCAGTCTGCTGCAAATAACACGAAGACTTTTTCCTTTAGCGGAAATGCCTGTGTCATCAGCGAACAAAGATTTGTGGTAACCCTGAGGCAAATCAGGGAGGTCCGAAGTGAAAATGTTATACAATATAGGCCCAAGAATGCTACCCTGAGGAACTCCTGCTCTAACAGGTAGTCGATTAGATTTGGAATTGTGATAATTTACCTGCAGAGTTCTGTCAGTTAAATAATTTTGAACTAATTTCATAATATAAAGTGGAAAATTAAACTTTTTCAATTTAGCAATCAAACCTTCATGCCAAACACTGTCGAATGCTTTTTCTATGTCTAGAAGAGCAACTCCAGTTGAGTGGCCTTCCGATTTGTTTGAACGAATTAAATTGGTAACTCTTAAGAGTTGATGAGTAGTTGAATGCCCATGGCGAAATCCAAACTGCTCATCTGCAAAAATTGAGTTCGTATTGATGTGAAGCATCATTGTATTCAAAATTATCTTTTCAAAAAGTTTACTTATTGAAGAAAGCAAACTTATTGGGCGGTAGCTAGAAGCTTCAGCTGGATTTTTATCCGGCTTCAAAATTGGAACAACTTTTGCATTTTTCCATTTATCAGGAAAGTATGCCAAATGGAAACATCTGTTAAATAATTTTACCAAGAAAGACAAGGTACTCTCTGGGAGTTTTTTGATGAGGATATAGAAAATTCCATCATCACCTGGAGCTTTCATATTTTGAAACTTTTTAGTGTAAGGTCCAAATCAGTCCCCCAGGAATCATCAAAAATATTTTCCCGAGAGAAAATATTCAGAAAATCCCGAGCAACCTGATTCTCAATAGGACTAGTAAGACCCAAACTGAAATTATGGGAACTCTCGAATTGCTTAGCAAGTTTCTGAGCTTTTTCCAAATTTGTGATCAAAATTTTACCACCTTCTTTAAGCGCTGGAATAGGCTTTTGAGGTTTTTTCAAAATTTTTGTGAGTTTCCAAAAGGGTTTGGAACTCGGGTCTAATTTAGAAACATTATTTTCAAAAGTTTTGTTCCTCAGGGCAGAGAATCGCTTTTTAATTTGTTTTTGCAAATCCCGCCAGATAACTTTCATGGCAGGATCGCGTGTTCTTTGAAATTGTCTCCTACGGACATTTTTAAGACGGATCAAGAGCTGAAGATCGTCGTCTATTATAATTGAATCGAATTTAACCTCGCATTTTGGTACTGAGGCAGCTCTTGCTTCAACTATAGAAGAAGTCAAAGATTCAAGAACATAATTAATTTCATCTTTGGTTTGCAAAGGAATGTTTGGATCGAAGTTATATTCCATAAATGTTCGATATTGCTCCCAATCAGCTCTTTGGTAATTGAAAGTAGAGCTGTTGGGATGACAAATTATTTCTTGGGATATTTCAAAAGTTACTGGAAGTTGATCAGAACCAAAGTAAGCATGAGTAACCAATTGGCTACAAAGCCGACATGAATCAGTTAAGACCAAATCAATAGTTGAGGGATTTCTTGCTGAAGAAAAGCATATTGGGCTGTTTGGATATTGAATAGTGTAATAACCTGCATAACAATCATCAAACAGAATATTACCATTGGAATTGCTTTGAGCATTATTCCATGAGCGGTGTTTTGCATTAAAATCACAAATAATGAAGAATTTAGACTTATGACGGGTACGTTTCTGAAGGTCACCCTTGACAAAATTCTTTTGCTGGCCTACGCATTGGAATGGCAAATAGGCAGCTATAAACGTAAGTTGTCCAAATTTTGTTTCAATAGAAACTCCCAAAGTTTCAAAAACTTTGGTTTCAAATGAAGAAAGAATTTTATGCTTGATTCGTCTATGAATAATGATGGCAACGCCACCACAGGGTCCATCAAGACGATCATTTCTATAAATCAAGTAATTTGCGTCCTTCTTAACCTTATGGTCAGGTTTAAGGAACGTTTCAGTTATAACGGCAATATATATATATATGCACGTTATGAACTCGCAAAAAGTTAAATAGCTCGTCTTCATTATCTTTAAGAGATCGAGCATTCCAATTTACAATATTTAATGCTTTAAAATCCATTACTGAATTTTAAAGTCATGACAATATTATTTGCAAATTTTACTCCAGTTTGAATAGCATCAAACATGGAGTTAGATTTAAGCATATCAGAAATCATGTCAATTAATGATTTCTGTAAAAATTCCATTTTAGGGGCAGTAATGCTTCCTAAATCAAAATTGTCAAAATTTCCGTTAGAATTACTTTGGTTAGTATTTTGATTTCTACCCGCTGCAATAGCAGCATAGGTAGCTCCATTAACTCGCTGAACATTGTTAGCAGCGAGGGGAGTAGGTACAGATGAAAAATTTGAAGCAGGGGTGATATTTGTACCTACGGGTACGAATGTAGAATTTGTTCCTCGCTGACCGTTGTTAACAGCAGAGGAATTTGTACCTGGTCGGAAACGTGGAGCGTTTCTTACCTGTCGGTTAGAACGAGATTGTAGGATCGCTTTGCGAGTCTTACATTCCCAAAAATTGGATTTGTGGTTTTCACCACAATTTGAACATTTAAATTTCTTAGGATCTTCCTTCACAGGACAGTCGTCCTTTGCGTGAGAGGAATCACCACAATTCATGCATTCAGCTGGCATGTAGCAATTTTTAGTTCCGTGACCCCATCCCTGGCATTTACGGCACTGGGTGAGGTTTTGGAAATTTCCTCCAGTCTTCTTGAAGTGTTCCCACTTCACTCGGACATGGAGCATAAGGCTAGCTTTTTCTAAGGCCTTAAGGTTGTTTAGTTCACTAGACTTGAAGTGAACTAAATAAAAATCATTAGAAATCCCGTTGCGCGAATCGCCAGGACGGGATTTCATTTTCATTTTGATTACTTGGAGTGGCACAACTCCAAGTAATTTTGCCAGTTCATCTTTGATCTGATCCAGGGATTCACCACTGGGCAGTCCTTTCATGACAACCTTGAACACACGTTCAGTTTTGGTGTCGTAAGTAAAAAATTTGTGCTTCTTCTCAGTAAGATACTTGAGAAGACATTTAAATCCGTCCAAGGTTTCAGCCAATACACGGCATTCACCCCGACGTCCAATTTGTAGTGAAAACTCAACTTTCACGAAATTCAAAAGTTCCATGCGAAGAGCATGGAAATCGGAAGTGGTTATCACAATAGGGGGAATCTTTTCCTTCTTGGCATTAAGCCGGGAAAGTTTACTAGAATTTTTCTTGGATGATGGATCATTCTCATCATCCGTGAGCAAATCAAATTGATTACTCAAATTAATTTCATTAGAAGGGGGGTCAAGAGTTTGCCCCTTTCTTTTGCGTTTAGGCGCCATGGCGGCAGTAAATGTTTATCCAAATCGACTTCCAAGCAGATTACTATAAGAATCTGAAGGATCGAAGAGGAATTTTCCACATCGATATCCAAGAAGGATTACCTCGGGTAGGGTCCAAGCAAGGATCGAAGAGGAATAAAGTTGAACAAGGTAGAAATTTTACAGGTTGAGCACTGAAAAGTGCTGTTTAAATTTGTTGTAGCTTTAGGTAGTAGTAACACTTCCTTCAGCAAAAAGCAAATAGATCCGCACGGCAAGAGAGCACGATGCGGACTGATGAAACAGAAAAGTGGTTCATTTTCGCCCCCGTATTGTCACCTATTCTCTTAGCTAAACATCGATACATCTAAACCTTGGTCTATATATCACCCTGATTTTTAAAAATCGCTATTAGAACTGGTACATAGTGAAACAAATCTGGAAACTCTGACCGATCAGCCCGACGAGTACACAGGAAAACTTATGTTCATCTTTGTTGCGTGGACGTATTCGGTTCACGCGAAAGGGGCTTAACAAGTTTTGTGTACAAAAGTTGATAGGCCCGTCTCTAATGTTACGCGAGTATTATTCATGTGTTCATTTTCAGAAAACAAGACCCCGCTGTTGTGTCACTTTTTGTCGAGTGAGTGAACTCAAATCCATCCGTGCAGTCTAGTCTATAGACGAGTGCACGGATGGATTTGAGTTCACTCACTCGACAAAAAGTGACACAACAGTGGGGCCCTGTTTACTAAAAATGAACACATGAATAATACTCGCGTAACATTTGAAACGGGCCTATCAACTTTTGTACACAAAACTTGCTAAGCCCTTTTCGCGCGAACCGAATACGTCAACGCAAACTAACAACACCATTGGGTAGGGGAAATTCTCCCTTTCCCGATAGTGCTCTTTTGGTTTGCGTGGGCGTACTTCGGTTGTCGTGAAAAGAACCTAGTAAGTTGTTTACAAAAGTTGGTAGGCCTTTTTCAAATTTTACGCGAGCATTATTCATGTGTTCATTTTTAGTAAACAGGGCCCCGCTGTTGTGTCAATTTTTTTTCAGTAGATGAACAAAAGTTCACCCGTGCACTTGTCAATTGGGGGTGCCGTAGGCAGTGATGCCACATTTTTTTCGAATTTAATTCTGTATTCTCGCGTAACATTTGAAAAGTTGATCGATTATTTCATCGACTTTCTCTTTGATTAACCACGGCAACATAAACGAATTTCTCGCTAAGCTCAAAAGACAGTTCGACAGAAGATGATGTTAGCTGTATAGTCGCTATATTCATAGCCTGGCGGAGGGAATCTCGGGAACCAATTGAGCTGTGAAATAGCTGTTTGACCAATTGAGCTGTCAAATCACGACCAACAACAGAAAAGAACACATCAGCTGTTGCGAACAAAACTTTCGGAACCCGTTTTCTCGTGACTTAAGGCTCGCCTTCGTAAACTAACACCATCTTTGGGGAAATTTTTCTCTATCCGATGATGCAGGTAATTTGCGTTCGATTGGCGAGGAAAGAATAATCAACGGTTTATTTATAAAACTTGATAGTACCATTTCAATTGTTGGTCTACAATATATTGAATTGGTCCCGCTTTTTGATAGATCGAAATTCTATCCGCCAGACTATAAATACCGATACCGACTACAGTTAGCTTGCGCCTGAATCAACACGCTGATTGGGAAATTTATTTGCAGTCGGGTTATTCGATGAAGAGAATCGGTCTGATTGATTATTTAACTTTATTGGTTCGTCAAATATTATTGCAATCTAATAGGATTGCATATAATAAGATTGTGATTAAAGTATGCAGAGCACAATAAAGCAGATAAAGTATAAAGTCATAAAGCTTCAGTTGTAAGCCAAGAAAAAGAAAGTGATTTATATACACTTCGCACTACGTAAGACTCATATCAGCTCCTCATAGGTAAGCCACAATTATATCTTGAAATTATTGTCATGTTAGGAAATAAACGTGAAGACATAAATCAATTGATTATTGAATTATGATTTGGACTCCAATTCAAACTAGCAATTGCTGTTCAATTGAGCAGTGCCGAAACTGAGACCAATAAAAATAAAAATATCCATTAAGGCCTCATCTATCTATGGATAATATCAAAAACGAGATTATACTGGGTAACAAAGGTTCAATTCACCTTCCCGGTGGATCAATATGGGTTTTTACTCTATCCGTTGCATTATGTTGACAGGGTGAGAATGATGATACCTAATCTAATTTCCCTTTTAATGTAGGTTTGTGACGATCGGCAGAGGATTCGTGTCGTCGATTCCAGCCTTCAGGGATTTAACCATGACTCCCACATATGGCGAGTAAGCCTAGTACGAGCGTACTTTGAGCAGCTGCACCAAAATGGGGAAGTAAACACTAATAGCGAATTCGTTTATTGTTCACTTCCAACCTGGATCGGGTATCAAGATTGGGTCTGCGTATTTTCTGACAAACGTCAGTTTGATCGTTTGTTTTTAAAACCTACCGCAGGTTGAAGTGCGCACGGACAAAAAGTTCGATTTCGCACTGATTTTATGTAATTCAAAATTTGCAAGTATAATGCATGTAATACATTATTTGTTTATTTTTCATATGTGATGCAGGCTACTCATCTGAACCTTGTTTACTTAATAAATCTTTTTCATACAACCATTCACTATCGATGATTTCGTCAAAACCGAGATCGCAAATGTAAACCGAGACCACAGATGTATACAATTTATAATTTCTATACAATCAAGTCAAGCGGCATCTCAAAATTGGCCGAATTCCGCGAGGAATTCACTAAAAACCCTGCTCTCTCGAATTCATATGATTGATCGCGAATATCTCGTGATTGAATGATTTTAGCAAGAATTTCCTTCAATTAATTTTCATTTTTTGTTTTTATTATCTATTGAATAAATCAAAAATTTCATGCGTTTTGTGCACGAAAATGCGTAATTTTATCATCTGAAAATGAGGCGTTTCCGTGATGGGAAAAAGTGGATTCCCTAACACAGTCGCCGAATATTCATACCGAGCACGTATTACTACGTCAAATCTACTGTCGTGTCTTGGATACAACCTCTTACTTTTTTCCTTTGATTTGTTTTCCATCGATCGGTTATCCGTACTGAGTACCAATCACGGGACTGACATCAAATGTTTCCCCTATGGGATTTTACAAATTTGACAGCACTCTCTTAACTGGTGTATACATTTAAGGCCCATAACAAACTTGAAAAACAAATACAAACTTTGCGATTGTAGTGCATATTTTAAAGCTGCCGCTTTACACTGCATGTGTTTGTTTAGCGTTGGTTGGAGGCAATCACTCTTACCACTACACCACCGGTGCCGACAACCTGTTGTGATGAGAATTGAACTGGTGTCTTTCAACGTGAGAGGTTTGGATGTTAACCACTCTGTCCCCTGATTACAAAATGCTACACGAACTGGTTCTATGACACTTTGGAATTGGTCGCATTTACTCTGGAATTTTATATAGTTAGCACCGCAAGATATTGCTTTTGATAGTTGGCATAAACTCTGATGAATTCTCCACAGAATTCTGCGAATTTTAAGAACTCGTATTCGGTTCTATGACGTAGTCATCAATTATCCTAACTCTTTCCGTTTTTTATTTGTAAGCTTATAAAATTTGTAGTATTTATTTCAAAGAGAATCCAAGGACTGTCAACTTGAGTATTTTCGATTCATCTACCCGACTTTAAAAGGTGTATTTTGATTTTTTTGTTTTGGGCATTTTGGTATTAAAGTGTATTCAATTCACCCCTCACAGGATTTCCTTCCGAATTATATCAATGAGGCGGGGCGGAAAGTATCGTTTGTACAGAATGTGTAAAAAAGGAGAGACTTCGAGAGATTGAACTCGTGAGAGCTTATTTTCTCACAAATTTGATTTTATTGGCTTTCTGGGGACTGAATATACACCCAAAGCCAATTATTCCCACTTCTCTCAAATTCTATATGGATTTTTAACACTTCCTACCAGCGTGTTCTGGAAAATGGTCGGACGTTGATTAATCCCACCAATACATTCGGGCCTACAATTCCACACCTTATATAGAGACCAGCTTGAGCCTTGATAGCTAGCTGCTTGCGGGAACTGATGACCTTGACAAATGTCCAAATAATACTCTTAAAAAAATTTATGGTGGTCCTGAAAAGGACCGTTTTGTAGTGATGGTTAAGTAATGCTAAGCTGAGAACGACGAGCTACTGATTCCGATCCTAGCCTAGCGGTGGGACTTCTTCCTCCTTCTCTATGGTTGCTCATATGAGCTCTGCAGCTCGCTGCTTGCAGGCTGCCTTTCGTTGTTGTTGTTGTTGAAAACACTATTCAGCTGCTGCTGCTGCTCCTGCTACTACTGCTGCTGCTGGACTGGACACCACCAATTACGGTGTTTGAATGAGCATCGTTCAGTGGAACCGCATCGAATTTGATTTTTAAGTCTGTGTTAGGGAATGCGCTGTTTTCAGACATTCGGTGATAATTTTGATCACCATTGCAACAGTTGGACATTTATTGAAAATTAACTAAGAGTTCATTTTAGCAGATTGGTAGATAAATTTCCAATCGTTTGGCTTGTTTAGAATTAAAATTTATCTGCTATTGGTCGAAACCTGACCTCTTTTCGTAATGCTGTGCATTTTGGTTTTTTGAAATTGCGTGGATTCTATAGATCCTGTGAAGATCTATGTGTTGGTAGAGAGAAAAATGCAAACTTTGCGGGAAACGATGCCTTAACACTCGAAAGCAATTTTGTGGAATATGAAGTAAAACAAATCCTAGCTAGTTCTGCATGATGATTTTGTTTGATTTTATTTATTTGTATAGTCGCCGGGAAATACCAGCTGGCGATTTGCTTTTTATGATAACTCCTTTCTTGAAAACAGGAAAAAACTCACAAACATGCTGCTTTTTCATGGTATACAGTGTGATAATTCAATAACCAATAAATTATCTCAACATTTAGTGGCAAACCATTGATAAATTTTGGAAACATACAAAAAATTCTATAATCCACATTAAATTTCATATGTAAGCGCCGATTGAAACAATCTTTTCGACGTAACTACAAGGGTGATTGATTAAACGAAAGAAGCGAATCGTGCGGAATGAAAGCCGAGGAAAAACTAATTGCACCAATATATTCAGGCCTACAATTCCACACCTTCTGCTTGCGGGAACTGATGACCTTGACCAATGTCCAAATAATATATTTTTTTTTAGCTTTATTAGAGAGATTTTTAGCCGTTGGCTAGTTCATCTCTATAAAATAGGAGGCCCCAGAGGGGGGTTCTGCCAGCAAATTTTGTTACGGAGTTGGCTTACAATTCACATGTACTCAAATAGAAGCAATTAAAACAGATTCCAGTAAAAGACTAACAATACAGGCAACGAGAAGAAAAAAAAAACAATCTGGTACATCAAAGTTAGGTAGGGTTTTGAAAGAGATCGGAGCTCCACCGTAGGAGGGGTAATCTCCCGTCCGGTAGAGATGTACCGTCAGCCAAAAGAAAGTTAAAAGGACCTAAATGTTGTTGTATAACCCAGCGTCCTTGAGGAAATAAATAACTGTCGCTAAAGTGGAAGGTTCGTCGCCCAGTATGTCCCTAATGCTGTTGGGAAGTGCGTACTGCTCCCTTAGTTGTTGGTATTGCGGACACAGGCATAGGATGTGTTCCACCGATGCAGTGGTTCCACAAACGTAGCACATTCTGTGGAACTGCGTCCCACCAAAACTATGTGAGATCCTTGTATGGCCTGTCCTAAGACGAGAAACCACCTTCTGGTCCCGTAGTTTCGACATATCCGTCCACTTGCTCGTCGTTCTTTTGATTCTTCGGATGAAGAGAGATTGGGATTGGCACCACTCTGCGTCCCAGGCTTCCCACATTTTGCTGACTATCCATCGCTTTATGTCGTGTAGTGGCACTTCGTCGGTGTAACGGGGGCCAGCTGGTCCAGACCCTGCCAGGCTGTCGGCTTCGCTGTTTCCTGGGATACCGCAGTGCCCAGGGATCCAGGAAAACACCGTGTTTGGAGGTGTGGCCTCCACAATACCCTGTATCCATGGGTGAGTCATGGTCTCCGATGTAAGGGCTTGTATCACGCTGTACGAATCGGATAGCACCAGTATGGGCCGGTCCGAGGGTGTTGTAACGGCAACAAAGATGGCCGCAGCTTCGGTGGAGAAAACCGAGCATTGTGGTGGTAGGCTGCTACTCATCGGTGCTGAAATTCCGGCTACTCCAATTTCGACCCCGGCTCGGGAAAGCGATCCATCTGTGTATATGTGGGCATGGGTTGGGTAGTCCGAGCCTAGCAGTTCGGCTATTGTTCTCTTCAGTGCTGCAGAGTTATCTCCAGCCTTGAACCTGCTTTTTATCCGACTATCGATTTTTGTTGGAGGTATGCGCCAACTTTTGTCTCCGTACCAGTGGACCTTGGCCACTGGGGGGAGCTCCGAATTGGCAGTCATGCGGAGGAGTCTGTTCCCCTCATCGAGGAGAAAGATCCTGTCATTTCCGGAGGTCATTGCGGTAAAGGCAGCGGCTTTCGTTGCTATTGCTACGGTTATACGATGGCGGAAGGGCAGAATACCCGGTTCGATGCACGGAAGAAGACCGGAGACAATCCGAACGTAGGTGTTAAAAGTTGGTGCTAGTATCTGCACGAGCTTTTCGGTGGCGATGCACGTCCTCTCAAGACCGTACAGTAGGTGACTATCGATGACGGCTCTTGCAACCCGGAAACGAGTGTCACGATTGTTAGACCGGTGGGGGCGAGAGATAGTGCGGATCAAGTTGATCCTACTGCGGCAGTTGTTCTTGATCGCCTTAAAGTGCTGCTCGAAGTTGAGGGGGCAACAAGTACCTCCAGAATACGGACCGTCTTCTTCAGTGGTATGGGCTGGCTTTGAACTTTAATAGGTGGCCCGCTGACACGGAGCCGGGATGGACACACGTGGCACCTGACGCTTTTGGTGGCCGAAAGCTGGAAACCTACCGCGCTGGCCCATCTGGCTACAGCGGAGACTGCTGCCTGGGCCTTGATCCTGTTGCGTGCTGCTGTTGGGCCGGTAGTTACGATAAGTACATCGTCTGCATACACGAAAATGTAAACATTTTTCGGCAGTCCTCCGAAAACTCCGTTCATGGCCACAAGGAAGAGGGTAACGGCAATAACTGAACCTTGTGGGACGCCCGTCTCTTCTCTGAAAAGCTGGGACCTCGTGTTGCCCACTGCGACTCTGAAAGAGCGATCGGTCAGGAAATTTTTGATGAAGTGGACCATGGGTCCACACAGCGCCCAGTTGACAAGCTGCTCTAAGACGAGGGGCGTCCACGTCCTGTTGAAGGCCTTCGATATATCCAGCGAGACGATCTTGGTGTGGAGACCGCTATCGTTGGCACTCTTGAGGACCTCCCCTAATGTTGAAAAATAAGTTGACGTTCCGTACCCTTGACGTAAGGCGTGCTGTCGATGGTCTAGCAGGTTTTCGGCTTCAAGGAAATGCTTTAGCCTCCTGTTGACCATTCACTCCAGGGCCTTGACCATACAGCATGTCAAGGATATTGGCCGGAACTTGCTAGCTTCACGGGTCGTTTCATTGGCTTTTGGGATGGAAATGACTAAGCTCTCTTTCCACGACGCTGGATACGAGTTGGTGAGCCAGAGCTTGTTGAAAAGCTCCAGCATCCGTAGCTGGCCTGGTGTTGGTAACCTCTTGAGTAGAGGGTACCCGATTTCGTCGGGACCCGCCGACTTTCCGTTGCTGCAGCGGAGGGTATGCTGCAATTCCTGCCAGGAGAATGCCTGGTTGATGTCCAAGTTTCCAGCGTCAGAAGAAACAGAAAAACTTGCAATGGATGACGTCGAAGGCTTAGCTTTCCGCTTGAATTCGTCTTCGTACTTCTCGATGGCTGCGAGATCGGCAAAGTACGAGCCGAGTTCGTCCGCTACACTTGCAGGGTCAGAAACAGCTTCACCGTTAATCTGTACTTGGAGCGGTGTCATGCGCCGTTTCCCACTGAGGGCGTTGACTTGCCTCCATAAGTCGGCCGAAGACTGTGACGAATTCATTCCTTCCTGAAATTCCATCCAGCTGGTTCGTTTGACGACACGGATTTCTTGCCGGCATTGATTGTGCGACTCATGGTAGTGACGGAGAGCGTCCTCGCGGTCGGGATGTCCGATAGGAAGGCGCTTTACACGGCGAAATGCTTTACGCCGGGCTTTAACGGCTTTCCTCGTATCTTCATTCCACCAGCGTAGCGCTTTTCGCCCCGGAACGCTACTGGTCTTTGGGATGGTTGCTGTTGCTGCTTCGTATACCACTTCTGAAAAGTCTTCAATGCTGTTCGGATTACGCTGTAGTAACAAGGACTGAAAGGCTTCACCATAGCTATCCCAGTCCGCTTGTTCATAGCGCCATCGGGGCCTCCGTGTTGTCATCGGAAAGATGGCGGTCGAAAGTTGAACTTTGATGGGGTAGTGGTCACTACCATAGAGATCCGTGTTCGCGCTCCACTGAGTTTTTCCGGCAAAGCAGCGGCTGACAGCAGAGACGTCGATGGCAGAAGTATGCCGCCCGTTAAAGTACGTGGGCACACCGTCATTTAGAATCACCATGTCTTCCTTCTCGAAAATACCGACCAGAGTAACACCTCGAGGGTCGGAGCGGGGGCAGCCCCAGATTGGGTGGTGCCCGTTCAGATCCCCAACCAGGATGCGCGGTTCCGGTAGTTTAGCTATGGCTTTGCTGAGTTGATCGTGCAGGTTTGGCAGCCGTCCACATGGCAGGTATGCACATACGACGGAGATGTTCGCCGGTGCCGCCAGCTGGACACCAAGTATGGGAAGCTCGGAGTCCATATCGACAACCTGGAAAGGTATCGTCTTCAAAACCCCGATGGCCACGGAGTGCCGGAAGTTGTTTCTCCGTTTAGCTGTCCACGTATACTTACCGCCTAGAGAGCGGTTCATTTGGTCTGTTGTCGCTTTGTTAGTTTCCTGGAGTGCAATGACCCAGGGAGGATCGTCGTGGCAAAGGAGCTCTAGATCACCAATGTGGTTCAGGAACCCGTTAATGTTCCACTGCAGGATGAAGTTTACTGGCTTAGGCAAGGCAAGAGTGGGGTACGAGCGCGCTGTGATTGTGGAGCTAGTGTCATCGCGACGGTGACTGCCACTCTGGTCGACGGGTAGATCTATATCGTAGGTGTCCGATCCATCGTGATAGTCGGAGCTAGCAGACAGATTGATGTTGTATGCTGAATGAGACAGGGCCCCACCAAGGGCAGGTGTAGAAGTTCCACCCACCCAAGGCAGGCATGACCCAACAGAGAGAGAAGAGGTATTACATGGTGGCTTACTGGGTTTGGTAGCTTCGGTCGTTGTTATAGCAGCGTGTTCGAGTCCCTCGAAGTCCTTCGGGGAATGGGTCGAAGCAGACTTGACTCCCTCGTCGTCCATAGGGGGATGAGTCCAAATAATACTTTTAACATACTCTGAATGTCGTTTGGAGCGAGGGTGACACGCTTGGCATAGATGACCGACTCGCAGCGACTCACGAAGAGCTACTGATTCCGATCCATAGCATAGCGGTGCAGCTTTTTCCTCCTTTGATGGATGCTTATGTGGGCTCTGCAGCTCGCTGCTAGCAGGCAGCTTTTCGTTGTTACTGGAGAACAATTTTCAAAGCCACACGCCGAAAGCACTGCTACTGCTGCTACTAATTTCGACGACCGAACACCACCACACAGTGGTGTGGTCGTTGGGAGCGTGTGGTTCTGAGTATGACGATGAGTGTGCAAAATATTACGCAATTCCATCCTCCGAGAATCGGAGGCGAATGGCACTTCGACTTGTTTCGTCTACTTACTACTCTCTGATGACTGTGCTTGGGAAGCAGCATATGCATTTAGGTAATTGGTTGATTTGTTAGTTAATTCGACGCTTTTGGACAATGCTGGACATTTACCAGTTTTTCAATAGTTTCTTGTTGAAAATCATCATTCGGAAGCGTAGCCATATTTCTGATCGATTGGTGATAACATTATTGAAATTGAACCAGGGACAGCTGAGATATTAAAGTTCAAAATCTTTCTTAATTTGTTGCATGTTTCATTTTCGGTTTTAACAAAGTGTACCCCCATATAGAAATCAAAAACGTAGTCCTACGTCAAAATGTTTGATGGGTCCTCCACCGGTTGCTCTTTGCCCCATGTTGTTGTAAGTGAGCTTTCATTATAGCCCAGATTTATAGTCCGCCCACACTTGCCGAAACCAGAAAAACCGAGACCTTTTTCCAGCTAGTGCCATCACGGATCGGTGGCCCTAAGCTGTTCACTTCGGATGCAAGCTTATCCCAGAAATTCCCAGAATTTCCACGGGGGAATCCCTGGGTAATGTCCGGCTCTTTTTCCAAAATCAGCACCATCCGCGAAAACTGCTGCATTATGGTCGTTTTTCTTCTTCTTATTTTTCCCTGTTATAAATACAAACATTAATTTAGGAAAGAAACCCAACATTAAAATAAACTAATATCTTCACAATCCACATGATCCGCAAGAAAAAAAATGTCGCAAGAAATTCGACTAAAAACAGTCGCTCGAACGAAAACAAGAATAGGTTTGACGTTCCAACAGATTCGATCTAAAGATGGTCGAAAACAATAACAGTTCGAACGAATGATTTTCGAATTATAAAACAACTCGAACGTAATGCGGAATGGGAATTATTTCGAATCCATCGGAATACAGAATCGGGGTGAATATCTCGTACGCTGGCGAGAATGTCTTATCCATAGCCAAACGAGTTATTCTTGAATAATTAGCAGAACCTCCTCTGCTTGCAGCTAATGTCAACGGCTGCTTAGGAATATCATTTTTTTTATCACTGAACGGCATATAAACTTGACAATCGAAGAAACTGTTGGCCCGCTTGCCTACCACTTTCATTAAGTTCCTTTAGGTGAGAGGTCAATCTCGAATACCAATAACACTATCAGGTAGATGAATGATTCCTCTATCATTGGGTATTTTTTTTCCTATGTTGGGGACATAATATCACCGCGACCATAACTTTGATCTATTGTGGTGTATCCTCTTTTGATTTTGCCGTAACGCAATGGCAAGATGCTATTAATATGAGCAACCACCACTACTGTTGTTGGCAATTATCCCGAGCAGGTAATGCATTCCTTATGAAATGTATAACTTGATTGGGAGAAGCAGCCCAGATTTCCCAGGGTTCCATAAGCCCCTTATCTAGATATATACGTCGTTTGTGAAATAGTGCAACGCAGTCACACAGCAAATGTTTAGAGCTCTCACTCTCTAGTTTACAAAAACGGCATCTGTCTTCATCAACTTTTCCGATAAGTTTAAGGTGATATTTACTAGGACAGTGTCCTGTAATCAAACCAGTATATGTACTCAAATCGTGTTTCGATAAGGTCAGCAGTTTTTGTGTGTGCAAAGCGTTGGGCTCTATGAAACATTTTGATTGCCGGGCATTTAAGGTATTATTCCAGTTGCACTGTACCTTTATTCTTTCCCAGTTATTGAACTCCATTTTAAGAGCAAAAAAGGTAATCCTAAAAATGGTTCAGGTTTAACAAATTGATGATCCCACTTTAGCCAATTGATCAGCTATTTCGTTCCCTTCGATTCCGCAATGACCAGGAACCCAGTATAGGTAAACCTTATTACAGTAGGACAAATGCTGCAATAGCTTAGTGCATTCCCAAACCAGTTTTGAAGTGCAAGTTTTGGACTTTAGAGCATTCAACGCTGCTTGGCTATCTGAACAAATACATATGTTTGCATTTTTATAATTTCTTTTTAAGCAAATCGTGGCACATTCTAGGATGGCATATATTTCAGTTTGAAATACTGTTGGCCATTTTCCCATCGGCACCGATAGGCTGATCCCAGGACCACTTATTCCAGCCCCAACCATATTATCTTGTTTCGATCCATCCGTATAGAATACTATTGACCCAGGACGAAAAGATGGCCCTCCTGTATTCCAATCATAACGAGTCACTTCAGGAACTTTGAATTGGTGGTTGAAGTTGTTACGCTTTAACATCCAGTCTTCATTCATTAAAATTAGTGGACTTATTTGAAACTCTTTTAAAATGCTCAGATGTCCAATAAGATCTCCATCAAAGAAATTCATGGACCTTTTGAGCCTCATAGCACTTTTCATTGCATCCATTTGAATAAATTGATGTAAAGGAAAAATATTGAGTAGAGTATCTAATGCCTTCGAAGGAGTACTACGCATTGCTCCAGTAATGGAAAGAGTAGCAAGTCTTTGTAACTTGTTCAATTTAACTTGTGCCGTTTGCTGTCTGGTTTTCGGCCACCAGATTAGTGATGCATACTTAACTTCTGACGACAGTGATAATTTACCATCTCCTAGTTTAAGATAAGTGGTAGAGACTATACGTCTTTTGGTTAAGGGTACAATTGATATTTTCGTAGGATTTATGTTCAGTCCTTCTTGTGTGCACCATGATAGTGTGAATTTTAATGCTTTTTGCATTCTATCAAATACAATTTTATCAAATTTTCCGCGAACTATAATAACAATGTCGTCAGCAAATCCGATTACTTCAAATCCTTGATGCTTTAACTACCAGAGACCTCAGAACTGGAGAAAGAACTCCTCCTTGAGGACAGCCTTTTACAGCTGTTACTTTTACTAGTGCATCTCCAAGATTAGCTGATATTTCTCTTTTGGATAGCATCTCCACAATCCATTTAATTATGTTTTCAAAAAAACCACGATTTCTCATGGCGTTTATCATTGACGAAAAAGACGCATTGTCAAATGCACCTTCAATATCCAGAAACGCTGCTAATAGAATTTCCATTGCTGTGAAGGTTTTTTCTATTTTAGTAACTAGCATATGAAGAGCTGTTATGGTGGATTTGCCTGACTGATAGGCGAATTGGGCTCTACATAGTGGGTTTCCATGAAGAACATCTGATTTGACATATTCATCTAAAAAATTCCATCTACACCTGGGGATTTGAATGGGCTGAAAGAGTCTATTGCCCATTCAATTCTAGAGTCTGTAAATAGAATGTTTGCTAGATCGACAGCCTCCTAGTTCACAAGAGTTATTCATTCTAGTAGTACCATTTTGTTCTTCACATCTTAGAGATGTATCTTGTATGCAGTCAGTAGTAGGACTAGACCCTGGAAAATGAGAATGCATCATAATTTCCAAAGTTTCTGTTGCATTTATAGTAAAAGAGCCATTAGCTTTTTTAAGATCATTGGGTATAGTTTGTTTATGAGATTGAGCGTTAATTCGCTAGAAATATCGGATTTGTCTGCTGCGCTAGATATTTTAGAGAGCAATTGACGACCAGATAAAGCACGTATAAATTTGAGATACGTGTGATGTGGATAAGGGAGTACAAATAAAGATGAAAGAGCGCTCAAAATAATCACAAAATAAGCTCATTACAATATAAACAACTTCAAAACAAAAGTTAATCAATATAAAGATAAACATCTGTGTGTTGGTGGATTCGTACCGCATCAGAATATTATACTTCAATCATATTTTCAAAAACGTTTCATTATTTAGGAAGCAATGCACATTCTGGATGTGTGCACATTTTTATAAGCAAAAACTAAGAGCTAACGCTCACTACACGTCTCTTAGATTTTCACGTGCAAATACACAGGCTTGTGTGTTTACACGCCTGTTCTTAGTGTGGTCCCCATTGATTGAGTGTGTCCAGAGAACCCACGCCGATAACATAGCATAGACAATGTTTTTTTTTAAATTATCTTACCTAACCTGGATCCCATTTCGCCTTATTCTCCAGAAGCTGATTATCATCTGCATGACAATTAAAATCGCTGTCGATTCGATTTTAATGCTATTATTTAAGGCCCGTTTGAAATCGCGTGGCAATCAAAATGCTCTGTAGCAATAGCAATAGACCTGTACCAATTAATTTCTGTCACCTTTCGAAATTGATGACCAGTTCACAATGTAGTGGTGCCCGGTAGAAGAACAGCCATAATTAATTTGCCACCAATGAGGACGGCAACACCTCGGAGCGTGACTTTCGAACATCGCGATGATCGGTAGGCAAAAATTAGCATACGCAAAGATAACGACAGCACACTACCAATTATGTTAGCTGTCGCTTGACGCACGACGACGTGTTGAATTTAACACCCCAATTAGGACCGTTTTTCGGCAGGATATTAATTTGTGTGAAGCTAACGATCACATTTTGGGATGGGAGATTAGGTGCCAATAAGGGTTACTAATCTTCCATAATTTTCACCTTTTACTACTGAATGCCTCAAGGGGCCTCGATCGCTTGGTTACCTTATGATCCACGAAACAACAGCAATTTCTTGCAAATTTGCTTTGCTGTTTGGTGACCTCCAGATATTCTCATCAATCCAAACACTACAAAAGCATGAGACGAGAGGCATGCAAGTTCTGCGGGGCATTAGAGAGCGGCCGGCGAGCGACCAGCGTTTATTTGATTTATGCTTATTGGGGTTCCTTGCTGCTGAGGCAGGCGCAAGCAGTGGCGCTCCACATCGATTGACTTCGGAGCTGAATGGCATAGCGCCACCATGCGGTTGTGCCTCTTGCCTTGGAAATGAGAGGGAAAGAGTGCAATATGATCATTACATAAATGGTAGGGTAATTTATGAGCGCTTTCTGATTTGACTGCATGCGCATCGAATGCGAGAGAGTTAAGCAATCAAGATCGTCGTCTGAGGTTATGCGGGTGAATCATGAACAACAAGAACTCGAAGGTTTAATGATTAGTTGAAAGGATTGGTCAAGGAAGTCGAGATTCTTGGTGAATCTAAAGAATAGTTGAAGTTAAATCGGTCAGTGGGCTTCACTTTAGCTTAGTTGGATAAGGCGCTGGTATTAAGCAGGTAGTGTTGGAGGTGATGAGATTGATTATACTGTGTGTTAAACTGTTTTTGTCTTGGCCAGGCAATGTTTAGTCTAGAGCACACAGTTCGAAAAGTAGTGTAAATTTCTGCTCAACACGATACACATTTATCGGAGCGTTACATATCATACAAGTTTATAATAAAAATCGTGTGAGATTCTAAGACATTTAATGAAATGTTGTAAGTATTGTATGCAATTGTCCGTATTTGTAGCAACATTTCTTGTTAGTTGCTGGTATGCGAAAAAATGAAATACAAGTTTACACACATGAATGTATACATCACAATTAAACTTCAAGATTTTTTTTCTGTGCAGTGTTCTCCGTAATAGATTTGTACGTTTCCCATTCTAAATTTTAAGCATTACAGTCAGGAATCATTATTGCCGGAGTAACGGGGGCGTGACTAAGGAACCGCGAATAAGGATACCCATTAGACTGATGCAAAATTTGACTTTTTCGCTCCACAGTGCTTAAATGGTTTCAAATTGGGTCCTGATTAGCCTCCCAAAGTTACAACTCATTTGGTTAGAAACAGACTTCGCACAAGCCATTTGAAGTTTACATGTAAATTACTATGGGAAATCTCAACTTTTTGTTCATTGCCTTCTAGTCTTTGTCCATATTGAGCTGCGAAACAGCTCGATAGCCATTCTTATAGAAAATTTTCTCAGCTACTACTTTGCTGAAGATCCTTTTTATGTAAAACGAGACAGGAAAAAGTTATTAATTATTTAAGAGATTGGTAAACTTATGACATGATCAAGCAGCTGCTCTGTAGGCAATACTGTATTTTGCAGTGTGACATAGTAGCCATGATTTTTGTGTCCTATTCAATGCCCCAGAAACACCAATGTTGCCTGCTGAGCAGTTGATTGAGCATGATCATAAGACATCAGCGCATTTAACCATTGATAACTTTCGATCCTTGGATTTAAAGTGGTCTTTAGCAAAGTTGTAGCTGGGAAAATTTTGAAGTAGACCGATATGGTGAATTATTAGATAGACATGAACAAAATTCTTGGTTTTACCATAGTAATTCTCATACAAACTTCAAATGGTTTGTGCCATCCCAGTTTCTCACCAAATGGGTTAACATTTTGAGAGGTGAGTCAGGATCCGATTTGGAATCGTTTAAGTATTGTGGAGCGAAAATTTCAAATTTTGCATCACTCTAATACCCACAGCTTATGGGATTTGCACTAATAGGGGCTGTAGTAGATTATCTCATTTGTTTCAATATATAGAGCTATACTATTTTGGACAAAGTTGTTTTACTAGGATAGACCAACAAGCCAGTGTAATTGAATTCAAGTTTAATTAGGAACTATGCCGCTAGAGGCGCTTCACTTTTATGCTACTTATGACGGGCGCTATAACATATGGATCGTAGGTCCAACATAGAATATGGCCATATAGAAAGTTACTGTGTTCAGCAAAATTGTTCAAGCGACCAAGTCCTTTCGGATGGTTGCCATATTAGTGCAGAACTCTCTCACTACCCAGCGCTAGTGTGCACATGAGCTTCGCATATTAGCTGTATCTCAAAATCCTGGACATATAGAAGGTTACTGTCTTGAGCAAAGTTGTTCAGGTGATCATGTCCTTTTGTATGGTGTTCATACTAGTTCAGAGTTCTCTCACTACGCAGCGCTAGTGTGCATGTGAACTTCCTATTTAAACTGTATTTCGAGAACCGGGCCATATAAAAAGTTGCTGTCTTTAGCAAAGTTGTTCAGGTAACCAAGTCCTTTCGGATGATGGTCATATTATTTCAGAAATCTCTCACTACGTGGCGCTAGTGGGCACAAAAGCTTCCTTAATATGTTATGTATGGAAAGCTTGTCCATATAAGATGTTGCTTGTGCAATGTGAGGACAGGAACCGGAAAAGAGATGATGTGGAGAGGCCAGAAATCAATTTCGGACACCATTTAAAAATCCAAGATGGCGACCATCGGTTCAAAAAACTGTCAAATACCCTACAATATGGGTATTTCTAGAAAAGGGACGACGTGTAGAGGCCGTAAATCGATGCCAGACGCCATTTTGGAAACCAATATGGCAGTCATGAGTTCAAGAAAAAATATAACATACGCTACAATATGGGTATTTTCAAAAAGGGGACGACGTGTAGAGGCCGGAAATCAATGCTAGACTTCGTTTTGGAATCCAAGATCGCAACAATCGGTTCAAGAAAAACTGTCAAATATGACTACGTATCGATAACAATGCTTCCGAATGATGATTTTCAACAAGAAACTATTGAAAAACTGGTAAATGTCCAGCATTGTCCAAAAGCGTCGAATTAACTAACAAATCCACCAATTACCTACATGCATATGCTGCTTCCCCAGCACAGTCGTCAGAGAGTAGTAAGTAGACGAAACAAGTCGAAGTGGCATTCGCCTCCGAGCCTCGGAGGATGGAATTGCGTTATATTTTGCACACTCATCGCCATACTCAGCTTGGGAGCGTGTGCCAACGACCACACCACTGTGTGGTGGTGTTCGGTCGTCGAAATTAGCAGCAGCAGTAGCAGTGCTTTCGGCGTGTGGCGTTGAAAATTGTTCTCCAGTAACAACAAAAGGCTGCCTGTCCTTGGATTCTCTTCATCAACATTCTCTTTGAAATAAATACTAAAAATTTGATGCGCTTTCAAATAAAAAACTGAAAGAGTTAAGATAATTGATGATTGATCAATTAAAAGAACTAAATGTTCACATTTGATCCGTCCACTAGCGGTCCTACGTCAAGCTTCCGTTCGTGCCCCTAGGCACAGACCCTTCTACTTTTTTTCGCTTAAGGAAGTTCAAGATTTTCTTGACTCGTTCGACTCGTAGCTCCTGGATGCGGTTGGTAATCATGTGAGTTTTTTCCGTGCCCTCGACTTCGCCCCGCAATCTTCCTTTACGATCTTCTATGACTTAAAGTCACTGATCCCGTCGTCCTTTGCCATTTTCCTTATTGAACGCACTGGATTCACCCGAATCTTCCTTTTGATAGCAGCGATAACCCTCGGTACCCGAGCTGACCTCGAACGACCTGTGGCCACCTTCGCGGATAGTTGTCCTTTCTTTTCTCGGTTTAAAACCCTTTTGACGGTCCACCGGGACACTCCCACGGCGATTGAAATGTCTTTTTGCGACATTTGCGCGTGGGACAAATCACGAGTACGCTGCCAATTCGTCATGGTGCAACTGTCAAACTAAGTAAATCATTTTCTTTTATACACAGCCTACTACGGTATGAGCTATAGGTTATGTGCATGCATAGAAGTTTGTACGATAGTGCAAACATTATCACGCATACGGTAATTTCACGCGGAATAGCTCCGAAGGATATTCTCGAGAACGAGTTATGGTGACATGGGCCCACACCGTTCGAAAAATCCATGTAAATTTCTGCGAGATGTAGCGCACATAAAATTAACGCTAGATTTGGCATAAATTTGCGCGATATTTCGTGTAAATTTAAGCGCAATATCGCATAAATTAGCAATATTACGTGCAAGCTTGTAAACCATTTTGCTGTTTATGCCAAGTATAACTCAAAATTAAAAGAATGGAAATTTTACGCAATAGTTAAAATTCAGAATTTTTTTTTTCTGTGTAGGCTAATTCGCTCAACAGCTTACTGACTACGCTTCATGGACAACTTACGGTGTCCAGAAGAACAAATACGGACAGGTTTTCCAACAGCTAGCGAGCTGAACCTAGCCGAATGTGAGATCATCCGGAAGGTGCAAGCGGAATCATTCTCAGAGGAGATCAAACATCTGTCATCAGGCCCTACCGTTCGTCGAAATTCTCCCTTGCGATGGTTTAACCCTCGAATCGATGAAAACGGTATCCTGCGAGTTGGCGGTAGACTAGCGCACATCGAGGAATCACACTAGACGAACCACCCGATGGTTTTACTCGCTAGACATTTATTCACGGAATTCGTTTTACGCTTCTATCACCACAAACATTTGCACGCTGGGCCCCAACTACTATTGGGTACGGTTCGACAACGATATTGGCCACTACACAGAAAAAAATCTCAATTTTAACTATCGCGTAGAATCTCAGTGAAATCAATACAAATACTAGCTTGTATACAATATTGCTTATTTATGCGATATTGCGCTTAAACTTATACGAAATATCGTGTAAATTTATGCCAAATCTAGCGTTAATTTTAAGTGCGCTATCCAGCTTTCCATGCTCGGTAATGGCGGCTTGTTTGTATGAATAAATGTATCCTTCACTGTGCTTTTTGACACTATCTGGATGTTCTGATTTTGACCCCTCCCTTTCCCTCTCCCAGGAAAAGAAGAAAATGGAACAACATACGCCCTCCAGTTAGTGTCAAAAAGCACAGTGAAGGATACATTTATTCATACAAACAGGCCGCCATTACCGAGCATGGAAAGCTGGATATCTCGCAGAAATTTCCATGAATTTTTCGAACGGTGTAGGTGGTAGAAATCTTGCGCGAAAGGTTGTTCGTCAGTGCCAGCGTTGTTTTCGAGCGAGACCGTCGATCATCCAGCAACAAATGGATTAGCTACCGGCTGCTAGAGTTCCGGTTTCGAGAACGTTTTCCAAGACTAGTGTCGATTTCTTCGAACCAGTATATACCCGAGCAGGACGTGGACGACAACCGACCAAGGGCTACGTTACGATCTTCGTGTGCATGGCAACGAAAGCGGTTCATATGGAGTTCGTCTCTGATTTGTCGACAGAACGGTTTCTTCAAGCGTTACAAAGATTCTTTGCGCGCCGAGGACGGAGTACGGATATCTACTCGGACAATGGTACAAACTTTGTTGGTGCCAGGAATCAAATTCTGGATCTGATCGCGTTACTAAAAGGCAAAGAACATCGTTAGACAATGTCAAAAGAATGTGCGAATGAAGGCGTTTTTTGGCATTCAACCCTCCGAGCGCCCCACATTTTGGGGGGCTATGGGAGGCAGCGGTACGTTCGGCGAAGTTCCACTTTCTGCGAGTTCTCGGTAGCAATCCGGTATCACAAGAAGACTTTGTCACTCTGCTAGCACAGGTAGAAGGCTGTTTAAATTCAATACCATTGACAGCTCTATCCGATGATCCATTAGAACTAGAAACTTTAACACCAGCACACTTCCCGACTGGAGGTTCACTGCTTACTATTACTCACTCGATGGCAATTGGTCCAGCTCCAAGATTTCTGGATACGTTGGCGTCGCGAATATTTAACGCAGCTTCAATCACGATCAAAACTTTGGCAGCCAGCAGAAGAAATGCAAATCAGCAGACTTGTTGTTATTGTCAACACAAATCAATCACCCACACAATGGAAGATGGGCCGTATACAAGAATTTCACCCAGGCAACGATGGAGTAGCTCGCGTCGTTACAGTACGGACATCAACCGGTTCGATGATACGTCCGGTAGCAAAATTGTGTTTACAACCGCCATCAGATCAAAACCAAACCTCAGATCAAAATTGAGTCGGTGGTCCAGTGCGTCAAGGGGAGTTATTTTCTTTTCTTTATGTTCAGAAGTTTCCCCGGTAACTTCAGGGTGGCTGTTGACGGCTACTCTTGCCTTGAGTTGTTACATTCAAAGTGTTTTTATGTTACTTCATACGCGAAGTTTGCGATTTTCAGAGTTGGTTGGAAATGCTATCTAATACATCGTATGGGTTAGGCAAAGAGTGTGCGGTTGACTTGCACTGTCGCATTAATGGCCCTTTGCTCATTTTCAACTTCTATTCAATTTTCATACTGCCGTACTCTAACGGAACTATCTACCTACCCTCTTCTAAGACCATTCTCTAGCTAATAAATTATCACACTAAAGCTTCATGCTAGATAGCATTTCCAACCAAACACTGGAATTTTGATTTGTGGATGCCATTTCGGCACCAAAATGTTTTCAGCTTTTGCAGCTGTACTCCTTGCGATGTCCCTAACGATGTTGTTCAATTGGATGCTTCTTCTACTTTGATACAATTAATCTAATTCCGTCCAACAATTCCAAACCGCAGCCAACCGACTCCGGCGAAACACTTCCTCATTCGAGCGCATTGCGATCTCTACCGTGAAGTGGCTTTCATTTTCCCACGCTTCATATCACGGACAAACCGCGAAACGCCCGTTACAGTCATCTTCGCCATTGATGACTACAACCGGCTGGCGACGGAGCGACGCGGTGGTGGCGGCATTCCCAATTGGAGAAAGGACAAAAGCGCGAGTGATTTTTCAGCGCAATCCACCTTGACCGTTTGCCGTTGCTTGGTGACTTTAATGGAGGCCGCATCGACGTCGGCGCTAGTCGCATTTCTTGCTGTTCAATTGCGTACGCAGTGTCAAACTGGTCCCTGCCTGCATGCTGCCTGGCTCGAAGCGATAAAATGCCGTAATAATATAAAATCATCTTCATACCTATATGCACGCCGGAGAGGAATAAGTGAAACCATAAGAAAAAAAAGTTTACATGATGATCGCAAAAAAAAAAAGATTCGATCTAGGTACGCACTGGGGAAGATAATTTTAACAACGCTGAAAACTATAATTTGCATCTCGCGGCGTTTCGCTGATCAAATATGAAGCTGTTGCGGCCCGGCGGCATCTTGTATGGTCATAAGGATTGGATGATGTCTCCGCCGCCGATACTTTGGTGAATGTTGACGATGTTGCGGTCAGTATTTTTTGCTGCTTCTCCCCAAAGTACATGGCTGCAATTAGATGCAATTTTGCTCTCCTCTAGGGGCGAACAATTCTGGCAGTAATCTGCTTCAAGGATGGATCGACATTTTTACGCTATGGAAGCAGTAGATTGTCTGAAAATCACACGATTATTACTATCGAACCTATTATTTTGGTATTCATTAAACTGTGGGAGTGCCATAAGTGGCACCTTTGCTGGAATAGACACGTTTTTTTTTATCTACTCAACATAACATACATTGGTAAGTCATAGGTACGAATAACTTTGCTACGCATTGCAAAGACGGATTTGCAAAAGGGTGCTTAATTTTGAGAAAATATCATATCAAGAAAACTGGCAACTTTGCCAGAATCCAAGCGATAGAAACAATAGCGCTGCACTTGAGTGAAGGTAGAAGCATCGCATAGAAAAATTAGCAAATACAGTCGAAGCTCTTTATAGCGACATCGCAGGGGACTGTCGTTATAGAGAACTGTCGTTATAAAAGATAGTCGTTATATAGAATTTGAATGTCGTTATAGAGAGAGAAACGTTACTCCATGCTAAAAATCAAAGTATATTTTTAGATGATTCCAATCGATTTTTAACAATACCAATACATATCGTTTAAGATTAAAACCAAGTAAATGTCCTTTCATTCGTCCCCTACACCGTTTGAAAAATTCATGTAAATTTCTGAGAGATATAGCGCACATTAAATTAACGCTATATTTCGCGTAAATTTACACGATATTTCGTGTAAATTTAAGCGCAATAACGCTTTAATTGGCAATGTTGTATGTAAGCTTGTAAACGATTTCGTTGTTTATGCCAACTGTAGCTGAAAATTAAACGAGGGGAGTGCACTTTCAAAGACTTGATTATTCCAAGATCAAGTGGTTGGAGCACAGAGGTTATATTTGGAAGAAAATATGCCAGTTTCATATTTCTCAACTTTTGCTGAATGTTTGGATGGCTGGGACAGTTATCGATTAACAAAATTATTTGCCTTCCTTCAATCATCATTCTTTCATCAAGTTTAAGTACCCATTCTTCGAACATGAAGCTTACCATCCATACTTTTTTGTTGCTTCTAAAGATGACTGGCAGGCTCTGGATATTTTTAAAGCATCTAGTTTTAGCACTTTTACCAATGATCAGAAGCTCCAACTTTTCGGATCCGTCCATTTTTGTAGCAACTGCAACCGTAATTCGCTTTTTTGAGAATTTTCCACCATGAAATTTATCACTTTTGAAACAGTATGTTTTATTGGGTTTTTGATTATGTTCTGTTTATTCTGTATACAGCAAATAATAAATATTAATATTATATTCGAGGGGGTGCACTTCAATAATGTCAGTTCATGCACTGTATTCATGATATTTTTTTCCTTTTTGGCAAGTAATATTACACCATATTTTTGACACGATTGAAGCATAGAGGTAACTCTAAGACCAGAAGGTCCCGAAGAAACGAGCTCAACTTTTTGGCTCAGCTCTGGTACTATCTTCGGTCCCAAGCTAATCGATTCACCCCTCGAAACATAGGAAAATCCACTAACCCCTCATTTTATCTGTCAAGCTTTCATAGCGAATCAAAACAAACATTGTGTAGTAGTAGAATTTCGGCTAGAATGAGGTACGTTAATCGTTTGCTTGGGACCAATAGGCTAGTCAAGAAGTGAACTAATTTAAAATCGTTAGTTTCGTATTGATTGTTGATTGAAGTGCATTCACTTTTATGTGATATCAAAATTAATTTTTTGCTGTGTAATGTTAATGCTTTTTCTAGTTTTTGAACTCATTTTTGACCGTGAACTGAAAGCGAAAGCAATGAACTTTAATGCATCTGTTTATTGAAAAAAACACGTAAGTTAAACACTGCGGGAAAATCTCGTTCAGGTGGTCAAAATTCACTTTAAATGTAGGCAAATTTAGTATATGTGTAATATCTATTGTTTACAGATAGATGGATTCCATACCATGGGAATTTAAGTAAAATAAACAATACCGATAGTTAAATTGTTGAATATGAAAACAAATCTACGGGCAAAAAACACCTTTTATTAAACCTTCAAATTTAATAATGTCTACGGCTATAAAACCACTCTGAGATGTAGATAGTACCTTCATGATACTGAAGAATGTCGCAAAAGAGAATGACAAGTATGGGTAAAAAGCAACGATGGTGTGTCGTTATGGAGAAAGGTCGTTATAGCGAAATGTCGCAATACAGAAGAGGATCTCTATGATAATTTGAAGGGACCTGTGGAAATGTCGTTATAGAGCAATTTGTCACTATAAAGATGGTCGTTATAAGGAGCTTCTACTGTACACAAACCTTTCTTCTGAGGATGTAATCTTTGCTATCAAATTCGTTCGAAGCATTTACTTTTGAGCGGCAGATTACGCGATTGTACCTGTCTCATAGCATTCGAAAATGGAAGAGTTGCCAGTCATCTTGATTTGTTGTCTTCGGTAGAAGGGAGCATAGAAGAACAATGGACGGCCGTCAAGAATGCCTTTATCGAAACGAGCATTGGTCAGTTATGCCAGCCAGTCAGTTATGAGCAGAAGGCGGACGCACATCTTTTGCCTGTAGACTTGGAGACATACTTCAAGTCTCCGCATACATCGTACGGGTTAGGCAAAAGATGTGCGCCTATCTTTAAAAACTGTCGCATTAATGGCCCTTCGCTCATTTTCAACTTCTATTCAATTTTCATACTGCCGTACTCTAACGGAACTATCCACCTACTCTCTTCTAAAAGATAATTCTCTAGCTAATAAATTATCACACTAAAGCTTCATGTTAGTATTTCCAACCAACTCTGAAAATCGCTAACTTCGCGTATGAAGTAACATAAAAACACTTTGAATGCTTTAAATAAAGTTTTCTTTTAGATCCAATCTATAAATATTTGCAATACAACAATACAAAATATTGCAATACTTTTCGATGCACGAGTCCTCAAGGACGTCAGCGAGACGCAACCTGACATTCATAGCAAATTTATGGTTGCAAAAGCTATGCAAAAAAGCATCAACAACAAAATTGTAGACCCACCAGGTGGATCCTTGCGTAAACCTTAATTCCGATTGCCATGGGAAAAATGACGAACACACACGGCGGACAGACGGCCGGACGGTGATGCTGATGGTGATGCGTGCACCCTTTATGCCGACCCGTAAGATCAACAAAGTTTTGCAGACGGACGTTCCACAGCCGCTGTTTATGATTTCCTCGTCAGCACAACAGCGCGTTTTTATGTTTCCATTATCGCTTGCCAGAGCGCTTCATATGTAGGCATGTCATATGAGTATGATGCGTGAGAGGATACAAACAGTGATACGGATGAGATTGCACGATGAGAAATTAAACGTTTTCGATGAATCCTGACTGCGGCGAATGGTCCCGCAGACACAGACCCAGCCAGCAGCGAGCAACATTTGGACCACCCAATTTGTTAAATTAGCAGTAATTTACGGAATAATTACAACACTTTTGGAAATAAATTATAGCCGACTGTCAGGAGATGCTGGGAGTTTTATGAAAATTTGTTTTATCGCTATTTTTTCTCCGTTTCGATCGGTAATTGCAGTTTGATAGGGGCCAAAGGGCTAGTCGAGTATATCAGAAGGCATAAACACAATTCATTCAACCAGCCACTCAACCAGCCGGAGTGGTAATTGAGCTTCGAAACGGTTGATTTTCAACTTAGGATAAATGTCTTTTTAGCACGCATCAATTACTCACTGTCACGAAATGTAGCCTGGAAGTCCGCCGGCGTCTGGCGTACGCTCCCCATCTCCGGTGAATTATTTGGCTTTTAGCATTATCGACTGGGACAAACAACTCAGCTTTTAGGAAGGGTGCACATGAAGGATGTGGGTTTGCATCGTACTTATATGTTTATTGTGTCAATTTCCACATCCCAAATTAATATCTTCATTACGCAATACACTGAAAAGCTTCAGAAGGCACTCACTTGAAGAATAATTTAAAGCCCAATCGAAGTCAGTTTCAATTTCCCATTCCCGGCTACCAGTAGCGATGACTACTGTTTTGCTCTGAAAAACTCACTTTGTTACACATTATACCAACCGATCATGATTGCAACGTAATCGAGATACATATACAACACACTGACTGCTCTGCGCTGCCCCAAGGGATTTGAACGACCTACCCGCTCAAACGTCGACCATAAGATTGCATTCGTATGGCGTACGCCACTTCCCCCAATTCGCATGTGACGGGAAGCCATTTCACGGAGAGCCACTCACTGAGCATAGCAAAGCCGCACGTCACCTCGGTAATAAAATGTGATTGTTTATTCATCAGCAGTGCGATTTTATAAATTAAGAAAAAATTGGAAAATGTAATTACGACCTGCAATAAAATATTCAATTAAAATAGTGCGATCGGCTGGTGGCGCGCGGTGCGACGAGACTAAAGGCAGCGGCAGCAGGAGTGGGCTTCCTCTGAGGAGTGATTGGATGGCGGCCAGTTGACCGGCCGGCGAGTCGAGCGAGAAAAAGCGTACTTTTCCTTTCAGATGGTTCAAATGATGTCCCATGTTGTAATGGTAGAAATTACCTATGCGGAAAGCGAATGTTTTTGGTTATTTGGTTGTGTCCGAGACAAACAGACGTGATTTGAATATAATCTTTTCCGCTGCTATTTCTATATATGGGTCATTCCGCGCCAAGTGTCCAACGCAAGTGAATTTTACCTCTTCCGCATTGGTCCAAATTTAGAGGAGATGTTAATTTTAGTCTCACTTTTAAGAATCAAAACTTTTGGGGCGAATGGAGCACCTGTCTACAATTAACACTAAAGAGTGGTTTATGAGAAAATTACACAAATAATCTATATACGATTTTGATATTTATGAATAGTGTTGCCAAATATTTAATATTTGCGTTGGAAAAATTAAAACGCAATTGTATCATAATAAGTATAATTAGATTTCCTATCCGATAGAACCATCATGTTCCCCATCCTTTTTTTACATAAGACACACCTATTGACAAAAAGTAAATTGGGTTTTTTCTAGAGATACAGCATTTTGAAGCAAAGAATGATAAAAAAAATTACAACATGTTTTTCAATTTTCTTTCCACCCGCTCTTCTAAGTAACAGAACAGATTTTTCTCACCTACTGTTTGAAATGTTCTACACTCAAAAAATTGTACACGTTAATGCTACGTGAAAACTTATGTGGATTTTTTCCATCGCATTTTTCTCGAAACACTTACGGGACTTCCATGTAGTGAAGAACGCTTCTATTCTTATTTTTTACACTGGAGTTTCACGTACAAGCTACGTGAATTTTTAATATTAACAACGACATACAGGGGTTACTCAAAATAACTAGGATAGGCAAATTTTTGGTCAACTTTGGAGTGTTGTAACTTTGTCAAATATGATCCGATTTTAAATCTTCCAAGATCATTTGACTGGAAAACTAAAAGTGTTCTACGATATATCCACGAAAATAATCCTGGTCACCGGATACCGAAGATATTCCGTGTTTCCGGAGGGCTTGTCTAACTTGCTAAATTTTTGGTGAAGTTTTATTTATGATGCTGGTTAAATATATTTATTTTTAGTGAATACAACGAAAGAAGAACCATTTTTAAATCATGTTCGGGTAGATTTTGGTGAACTAAGTTTTTTGTAGCTTGTGGTACTAACAGCTCAAAACTGAAATTTATTTAGCCTTGCATCAGTTAAATGTTATCATTATATATATATACATTATCAGATTACTCACATGAGTAGTCCACGGTATTACCAACTACTACACCAGCACTTAAGCTCCCGACCTTACTTGGTTTCACGTAGCTAATAATAAATTATAGGCGTTAATACAATGTTTTGATTTCAATTTCAATCAATTCACTTTATCCTTACATATTGAATCGATTTACTTCTTCCTGATAATAATTCTCCTGCCACCACTTTAATTATAAAAATTCAATAAATTTCAGTATATACTTGTAAATTGAAGTGAGCACAATACACCTTCCTATTGATTTGGTTTCTGCATTATTCCGTGCAAGTCATCGCACTCTGACATTTATACTACTGTCAATACATTCTATTTTCGACGGCAGGGTTGTTATTGTATGTTCGAAGTTGTGCCCAGCGGTGCTTCAACAGCCCCGACCCGTACATCTGGTGGAGACTCCAGGTTACATCCGGATTTACAGCTTCTAATTTCTGGTACCGCCAACTTCGCCACCGGCCGTCGATATGTTCCCTTAGTAGTGTGTATAACTGCTTGTCTAATACGACCATCTACTCCTTTGATGACTTCCACCACGATTCCTCGTAACCAGTTTCGACGGTTGTTGTCGTCGGCTAAGTAGACTACTTCTCCTTTCTCGATCGGTTCTCGTTCCTCGTGCCATTTGCTCCGTTTGTTGATCAATGGCAGATATTCTAATAAACAACGTTGCCAAAACGCTTTCGCCAACCATTGAGACCGTGAGTACTGATCACGCAAAGCTGCTGTTTCGTTTGCTGCTACAGGGTAGCCTTCCGTACCGCTCGATGGATATCCTCGTAGAAAGTGGTTTGGAACATATGTCAACGGTCTCGAATTGATAACATCTTCCGCTTCAGCCAAGACAGTCAACAAAAGCTCATCCGTTAGTCGTCGACCATCATCTAAAGCTGACATCGCCTGCTTCGTGGAACGTACTAAACGCTCCCATGCCCCTCCCATGTGAGGCGCGGACTGTGGGTTAAAGTTCCATTTAGTCCTTGCATCAGTATATGCTTCGCAGCAATTTGTTAGAATAGTCTTCATTACCTCCTTACTCGCGGCGACAAAGTTGGTTCCTTGGTCAGAGAAAAATTCCAATGGCATCCCTCTACGACATACGAATCGTCTAATCGCCATCAAACAAGATTGACTAGAAAGACTGTGTGCAACCTCTAGATGAATTGCTCTTGTTGTCAGGCATGTGAACAATGAAACCCATCGTTTCTCCGATCGACGCCCCACCGAAACAATCAGTGGTCCGAAGAAATCTACACCTGTAAAGCTAAAGGGACGTAGATTTGACGTAACTCTTTGCGCTGGTAATGGGGCCATTCTTGGGGTTACCGGTGTGCAGTTCTTTATCTTACACTAGACACAAGCATTCATCACTTTGCTCAGTTCCATACGGATGTTCTGGATGTAAAACCTCTGTCTCAGCTCGTTCACTACCGTTTCCCGACAAGTGTGACCTAGTTTGTGATGGTAATGTTCTATCAACTTACGTGTGACAAGATGCCCTTTTGGAAGCACAATCGGAAATCGGAGTTCGAATGGTATGATCTTAACAGGTTCTGTTCGACCTTCCATTCTGATGATCCCGAATTCATCCATTATTGGAGAGAGCTTGAACAAACTGCTGTTTCTTTCTATCTTCATGGGACTACTACCATTTATCTGGCGATTCTTGACGAAAATTTTTACCTCATCTGGAAATCCATCCGCCTGCGCCATTTTCCAGAGGGTCCTTTCGGCAACCTGATATTCTTCCCTTGTCAGCGACTTTTCAACTGTTGACAATTTCTTCAGCACCAACTTTTTAACTTTCGGTATAGCTGGAACCACTTCGATTGATTGGCCCAGTCGTTTCGCACGTATGTTGCTAATGAATCGGTTCACACATGCCAGTGTTCTGACAAGCACGTTCCATTTCGATATCCTATAAACATCCACGAGTGGTCCTTGAATTTCGATCGTATGTAACAGGAAAGTTGCTCACATTTCCTCCTGCACATCCGACGCTTTCGTTAACTGCTGAGGCCAGGTTATCTTCGGCTGATGTAGAAACTTTGGTCCTCTGAACCAAGGACTTTCCACCCCAATCTGTGGACCGTCCTTCCACTTAGTTAGATGATCCGCCACGTTGCCTTTACCTCTTACCCAATGCCATTCAGAAGGATTCGATCGGCTGATGATTTCCCCGATACGAAATGCAACAAAGCTCTTGTATTTCCGTTGTTCGGAAATGATCCAAGAATGGACGGTACTGGAATCCGTCCAATAGAATACTTCCTTGATTGCAAGGCTGTGGTTTGCTCTGATCGACTCTGCCAATCGAACACCAAGAACAGCGGCCATCAATTCGAGTCGAGGTATCGATACAAGCTTCAATGGTGTAACCTTCGATTTTGCTTGAACTAGTGCGCATCGAGGGACTCCTCCTGCCATGATTCGGAAGTATCCTACACATCCATATGCGCTTTCGCTTGCGTCTACAAAAATATGTAGCTGCAACGAATCGTAATCCAGCATGAGCCCATCGCCGAAGTAGTACCTTGGAATTGCAACCTTCGCTACGTCTGCTAGATGTTTTTTCCAGCGCTTCCAATCCACAGCTGCTTCTCCGTTGATTGTTTGATCCCAATCGCACCCTGATCTCCAAAGGGTTTGTATAAGAACCTTTCCGAAAAACGTAAACGGATTTAAGAATCCTAACGGATCAAACAAGCTCATTACGCAGCTCAACACGATACGTTTGGTAGGAGCTCGCTCTCCAGACACATACGGCAGCAAATCATCTCGCATTTTTGTGACAAAGGTGAAGGAATCTTCCGTCGTTTTCCATACAATCCCTAAAACACGTTCCGGGTTTGAAGAGTCCAGACTTATCATTTGTGCTGATTCTGGTTGACCCATTTGGCGAAGAAACTCTGGTGCATTAGAAACCCAGTTTCGAATTTCAAATCCAGCCTTCGAATGTACAAATCTCACATCGCTAGCTCGTTGAATTGCTACTTCTACGGAGTCCGCACTGTCATAATAATCATCAACGTAATGCTTGTTGACTATCTCATCATACGCATCCGGAAACTGGTCTTTGAAGTCCCAGGCGTTTCTATCCTTCACGTACATGGCCGAACTAGGGGAGCACCTAGCTCCAAAAATCGCACAATCCATAACGTATACCACGTTGTCGAATACAAATCTCAAAGCTTGTTTGTCCGCTGGTTGCATCTGGAGCTGATGGAACATCTCTTTGATGTCACCGCCGAAGCCGATAAGATGTTCCCGAAACTTGGAGATCACTGCTGGCAAGGGTGTTAAATTGTCAGGTCCTTTGAGCAGTTTTGAGTTCAGTGAAACTCCTTTCACTAGCGCTGCAGCGTCCCATACCAATCGGACCTTGTTTGGTTTTTTGGGGTTCAACACGACGTTTAGCGGTAAATACCATACCCTGCTGGGATCGCCTCCTTCGAGTTCTACCCGTGTAGCCTGATGATAATATCCCTTTTCTTGGTACTGCACAATCTGCTGCTTAACGTTTTCCGATAACTTTGGATTTGCCGATAACCGCTTTTCCAGGCTCTTCATCCGTTTCATCGCTAGAGGAAAACTATCTGGAAATCTGGGCTCTTCTTCTTTCCAGAGCAGTCCTGTCATGAATCGCTCTCCAATGCGAACCGTTGTCCTCTCCATAATCTCTCGAGCTCTTCTTTCTTCCTTGGATTCCGGTACTACTTCAACGGAGATGCCCTTTTCATCCAGTGAATACTGCACTTTAAGAAGGTCGTGTAATTCTTCGTTTGATAATCCAACGCATGAGTGTTGTCCAATGAAGCTGTCGGTTTCACCGGCTACTTGTGGGTTATAGACGGTCCAACCTAACTTCGATCGAACTGCTATGGGTTCACCTGGTTGTCCAATACGCGACTCCAACGGGGCGAATAAATCAATATGCTTGAGACCGATGAGAATCACCGGTGTAGCCTGGCTGTAGTTCATTATGGGTAGTCCTTTCAAATGTTGGTACTTCTGTGCAACTTCCTCAAACTGTAACGTCTGCGCTGGAAGTTTCAAGTTGTCTACAGTGTGCACGTTTTGAATTAGGAACTTCTCCTGTGATTCTCGAGCTGCAATTGTCAGGTGAACTTTCTGTGAGTCTTTCTCCAGTCTGGATACTCCTGCTGTCCACATGACACGAAGAGGTTGTGTTGTATCCTTGCAGCGAAGCAGTTTAGTTATCGAGCTGTCCACCAAAGTGTACGATGATCCTTCGTCCAGAAATGCAGTTGCTTTCACTGACCTGTTCCCGTTGGACAGAATGATTGCATTCAAGCAAATCTGACACAGTTGCCACTTCTCTACCGCATCCCACCTCTGTGGAACGCTAAGCTTACGGAAATTCTCACAGTTCCGTAATCGGTGATTAATGTGACCACACATTGGACACGGAATACGTTCGGTTCGTTCCGTCTTTTCCTGTCTACCTCCGGCGACACCCACTAATCCAGAGTGCGCGTGAATATGACTCTCCAGCTCTCTCTCTTTCATTGCCTTCGTTTTTCCCATTCGGTTGGCACCAGACTGCGAAGTAGTATCCACCAAGCTGCCTACCTCACTTGCCGCGGAGACTATGTCTGATAGAAATTCCGCCAGCGTTCGCAAGGTTACCTGTCCAGATTGTCGCTTGTATCGAACCCAGTCAATTTTCGTGCTTGCTGGAAGTTTTTCCACTAGTTCTTGAATAAGCATAGGGTTGACCAGATGATCCACCAGATTTGTAGCTTCGAGGTGATCACAGAGTTGTTGCACAAGAACACCAAAGCTAATAAATGATCCAAGTTTATCCGACTTCTGTGGATCAGCCTTGCGGACCTTTGCCAGAAGCGTATTCAAAAGCACCTCCGGTCGACCGTAAAGCATACGCAGGGTTTCCATTACCTGCGGAACCGAGTCGGGTAGCAAGAGCCGACTGCTGACTGCGTCTCTCGCTGCACCTCTTAAGCTGTCCTGTAGACGAGCCAAATTTTCCAAATTGGAAAATCCACACGCCTTCGTCGACGTTTCATAACTGCTAAAAAACATCGGCCAATCTTCTGCGCGCCCGGTGAACGTTGGAAGTTTCCGAGACAGAAATTGGCGGGCCGACAATTGTGATTTTGTTGGTACGTTCATTTTACCATCCTTCTTTTTTTCTACCTTGTCACTGTGTATACTGCTCTCTTCAGACGAATCGGAATCGGAATTCGACGATTCGTCACTACTGGAATCATCATGCTCGGTTCCATCAACTGTTTCACCTAAAGAGAGTCCCTGCGGATCCTGTTTTGTCTTCAACTGCGTAGGTTGAGAGATTGGAGTAGAATTAGTCGGATTTCCATTGTCAAATTCTTCAGGATTTCCAGTATCCTCTTTCCGTGCCTTATTGCCTTTGGACATCTTCGTTTTCTTTTCCGATACCTGTTTCCGTTCATGTACGAGTTGATTCCAATCCTGCTGCAGCTTCTTACGTTCAGCTTCTCTTTTTTTGTTAAAAGCTCTTTCGGAGGCAATTTTCATCTCCAAAACTTTCTTCTCCATATCCTGTTTCAGACGTTTCCGTTCTTCAGCAGTGGCTTTTATGGCTTCATACATCTCTTCTTCCACAGGATCCGACACCGTTTCAGTGCATTTAGGACAGCTCCAATTCTCAACGCACTCTACCGCTGAGGTCACACCCACGCAGGAAAAATGAAACCATTGTTGGCAGGAATCACAGAAAACCATCTGGCTTTCGTCGTGATCTGGACGCAAGCATATAACGCAATTACTTGCAGTTTCTTCCAGATCGGCGTCGTCTAGGTTACGTCTGTTTTTTACCTTACTCATTTTTGAGTATGTTCGGGTAGATTTTGGTGAACTAAGTTTTTTGTAGCTTGTGGTACTAACAGCTCAAAACTGAAATTTATTTAGCCTTGCATCAGTTAAATGTTATCATTATATATATATATACATTATCAGATTACTCACATGAGTAGTCCACGGTATTACCAACTACTATACCAGCACTTAACCTCACGACCTTACTTGTTTTCACGTAGCTAATAATAAATTATAGGCGTTAATACAATGTTTTGATTTCAATTTCAATCAATTTACTTTATCCTTACATATTGAATCGATTTACTTCTTCCTGATAATAATTCTCCTGCCACCACTTTAATTATAAAAATTCAATAAATTTCAGTATATACTTGTAAATTGAAGTGAGCACAATACACCTTCCTATTGATTTGGTTTCTGCATTATTCCGTGCAAGTCATCGCACTCTGACATTTATACTACTGTCAATACACTCTATTTTCGACGGCAGGGTTGTTATTGTATGTTCGAAGTTGTGCCCAGCGGTGCTTCAACACAAGAACTAAAATCGGCTTATAATCAACCGAAATATGGTCATTTCCCTGGAATCGGTTCTGGTGAAGGGTTCTGAATGCGGGCAGATCATTTAATCACTCAAAACATGACGTGCGACAGCTCTTTCTTAATGGTTTCTCGTCAATAGACTTTCGATAAACTTTAAATGCATCATTGACCACATTGGCCGCTCTCGGAACCACTGGAATGCCCCGAGAGAACCTGTAGCAGGGGACAATTTCGTTTTAACTCAAAAACGTGCTGTGCGACAGCTCTTTCTCCATGGATTTTCATGAATATTCTTTCTATAGACTTAAAGTGAATCATTTACAACATTTGACACTCTCGGGACGGTATGTATGTATGTAGATTTTAAATGGAATGAAGAATATAATATTTATGGATGAATTGTACTTACTTCTCTATAGAATTTCATTGATTTATGTAAAGTAAATACTTCAATACTTGTGTTAATTTTCTCATTGTTATTAATTGAATTCATTAAACTAACAAATTTACTGTTGTTGCAATAGCGATGAACCTTTTCTTCACCTTGATTAACATTATTTTGTGATTCTGCATTCTGCCTATTTCTGGCCGCTTCGGAAGATGGAACAGTTTCATGAAAATGAACAGCAAGTTGCAAGCGTTGGCCCGGATCATGCAACGTCTACAAATTAATGATCATGAATATCTGTCAATTTTTTTTTTCATTATTTTTCAGCATTTGTTTTGCAACAGCAGTTTACTTACATTTTTTTTTGAGGAAATTAACTCAAATCGTTTTGAGGCAAGCTTTGTTGGTTGGAAGAACTGCTGAATCGGGTATTCTGGCTTCGGTGGTTTCGACTTCCATTTTTAATTTACGATTTTTTTTATACTGGGTACTTTCACCTTCTTTGGACAGCTTACGCTTATTCTTGACTTCTAGTTGTTTCCGGGCTTGGTAGGTGGCGGTCTTTCCGGAACTTTCTTTTAGGCAGCGTTCGATCGCCGAGTGTTGCTAACCAGAGGTTATTTGGGTTTTTCTTGGGCACCTTGGCAGATTCGAATTTCGGAGAATCCGGGTCCGATTTGATGGTGATAATCTTCGGCATCCAAAACCCACCGGAGCCTTGAGGGAGATCTTTCGAACGCATGATGATCACGGCGAAGGCGGTGAAACGCTGGTGCTAGGGCAGGTGATGCTGGTGGAGTTGCAGCTTAATTATTTTGGTTGTGGAATTGCTTTGGGGACAGATGATGGAGTGGAAGGTTTCACCGGAAGTTTCACTTTCACTGCTTTACTGAGTAAGTTCTCGCGGGAACACTGTTTTCCTGCTGTTTATGCTACGGAGCGGCTGAGGTGCCGTGTTTGTCTGGAGTATATTAATTCAGAGTACATAGTTCTTCCAAATTGTTTTTTTTTGAAGGTTGGGTGAACTTTGGAATATGGTCCGTAGTTATGGCCTGTAACTCGAAAAATTCAGTTCTGTTAAACAAATAATATAAATTATACCACACATTATTTATACTATAAAATTACTTTTTACCATTCAAAATCTCCTATCAATAACTAGCTATCTGTAAATCAGCTAACACCTCTTGCAGTATGTACTGCAAAGTGGCCATGTTTCTTATTTTTTCATACGTGTAAAACACGTAGCATGTACGTGAAAGTCTAGCTGTCAACTCCAGATTTTCACGTAAGTGTTATGGGATAAAAAAGAGGATATGAAATGTGTTCCTTATGAGCATCAAGTACTGATAACTAAATTCTACTTGCGTCAGGTAAGCACACAAAAAAACATTACTTATTGAGATCTACGTGATTTTTCACGTAGCACTAACGTGTAGAATTTTTTTGAGTGTATGAAGTACACTCATGTACATCCCTGCATCGTTGGATGGTGTACTTCTGTAACCATCTGGAAGAAGGGGATCTTTTTCGGGAACGGTTGCGCTTCCAGCTGTTCGAAATGCCAAATGTTGCAAAACAGTATCGCAAACTATCTGAATAACTGCTCCCAATCCATCTGGAGAAAACTGCCTGGAAGAACCCTGGATCGCACGGCGCAACTAAATATTGAAAGATAAACAAACTTTGACGTTTAACTTTTTGCAGGCAACTTTGCCTCCATAAATGCTGCCATAAATCTGAACGGGTTAGGATCAAGCAAAATGGCTGTAGATAAATACAATTCAGGCTGCAAGTTTTCTTCATAAAAGCCATTTTAAAACCTTATGAATTTGTTAAGGATTTCTTGAAAGCAAAACAACTTTTTCACAAATGACCCATGAAAATCAACTTTTATGCCACCGCCATGTTACAATTAGTTTGCTTGTTTTTTACAATCTTCGATTTTCAATCTATAGTTCCTTGGATATAACTATATTTTGATAAATTTAGCAATGAGCAAACATTTAAATGCGAAAATCATAAAAAAAAATCTCGGCCTACCTCGATCTGAAGATTTTTTTTTCAATGTAAAATAATTAGTCAAATCGACGTTTTAAGAGGGCGGACGTATTTTTTATCGATGTTTTCACGTACATTTCACATACAATTTAATAAGGCTCTTAAAACTAGGCCACTTAATGAGAACAATTGTAGTAAATTTGAATATTCAACAAGATTTAATTACCATCAGTTTCTATTTTAATTATTTTGATAAGATCGGATTCATAAATCCTTTTCTATCTTGATTAATGATTTCCTAGTGGATTTAGCAAGCGGCTAGGGAAAATGGCTCGGAAAGGGTTTTTATTGTTGCTAAATAGCTTTTGTTGTAGATTTCAAATGGTTCTAAATGCGTTGTCATACAACCTATTGCAGTGAATAAATATTGAAGAGCTTCCATCTGGTCTCACCAAACGGTGTTTATTCGATCACCTCGTGGTGAGTGGTGGTGTTCTCCAGTACACAACGAAAGGCTCCCCGCAAGCAGCTAACTATCAAGGCTGACCTTAACCGCTGTTCGGATTCAGTGCCAATCACCGTCTGTGGTAGTGTCTGGTCGTCGGCATCAGCAGCAGTGCTTTCGACGCGTGACGTTCAACATTGTTCTCCAGTACACAACATGGGCATCCATAGAAGGAGGAAGAAGCCGCACCGCTATTGATCGGAATCAGTAGCTATTCGTGAGTCGCTGTGGGCCATCTATGCCAAGCGCGTCACACTAAAGAGTATAAACAGAGAGAACTCCGCTCAAATTCCTATTCCTACACAAAACACAAGCTCGTGCTGCAGTTAACAAATAAGATTTATTATATAAGACCACGTAGTCCTACGTCACCATTGCGTACAACCCCAAAGGGCTGTCCCTTGTAGTTTTTGCTTTAGCTTTCAATTTTCAGCGTATTGCCGTCGTCATTAATTTGCTTTGAAATATGTTTCCCTCAATCCGCGTGTATGTGTAGGTCTGACACGGTATCACGCAACTTAATCTATATAGGGGAAATGGATGTAATGCCGCCCTATGTGCCCCTAATTTGGGCCCATACATAAATTCAGCAATCGACTAAACTTTCAATAGCGACCCAAAATATCCATTTGTACCGTCCCAATAATGCGTTTATCTAGATAAAATTGATAAATTGCAGATTTTTAAGCGATGGTCCCAACCTTAGATCCATAGGCCAACATAAGAGCCATTTCCCCTATTTGATATTTTACCAACACTTTCAATATTGATCTGATTCTACCTGTATTCAGTATATGATGTATATTTTTTAAATAGGGGGCTGTTCATAGACTACGTAGATAATTTTTGAGAGGTTGTAGACCCCCTCCTTCTCATGCGTAAACTTGTATGGACCGTAGACATTCACCAAATCTCGCCATCCCCTCTCTCAAGTGTCTACGTGGTTTATTAACATCCCCTAGCTACAATTTACGACCTCCAAATGTATCGAAGCACGCTCAAAAATTTTATTACTGTAATCAAATTTTATCACTAGTTTTTTTTTTAATTTTTAGGTGCATATGTAACACTATACTAGACGATGCCAACGTGCTCCAGAAAAAAATCATGTGTTTATTTTGAATGTAAAATAATTCGGGTGTCTTCTTTTTTTCTTCTTCTTTCCTTTATTTAACGTCGGTCTCTGTTTCGCAATCTAGTTCCAATCACCGACGGACATTGATTGCCATCCATTGACGGCAATCGAATGTGCAGAAAGTTTCCACAACTGCTTAGGATATCGCACCCATTGAACAACACACATGGGCCGGGACCGACGGCTTTACTTCCCTTCCGAAGGAAGACGTGACCAGAGATTTTTATACCTCAGACAAATCCCACCGACCTCGGCTGGGATTGAACACAGACCCATTGGGGTGAGAAAGCAGTCACGCTTACCACTGCCCCACCAGCACATTCAGCTAGTAAACTAATAAAACTCTATGCAGATCTTGGAATCATGCTCATTGATTTAATTTTTTTCTAACATAATTTTCAAACCATTTGCGTGGCCTCTAAGGCTTCATCAATATATGCCAGTTTTTGCACAGGTTCAGCGACCCCTGCGACGAAATAGGACTTGCGATTGGAAACTCGGCTCTCAATTTCATCGGGAGCACCTGAATATTCGCCAATCTACTGAAGGACCGCGGATTCGGCATCGACGCGCTGCAGGAGGTGTGTTGGACAGGATCCATGGTGCGAACGTTTAGAGGTAATCATACCATCTACCAGAGTTGCGGCAACACACGCGAACTGAGCACAGCTTTCATCGTGATGAGCGAAATACAGAAGCGCGTGATCGGTTGGTGGCCCATCGGCAAAAAAATGTGCAGGATCAAGGGCCGATTCTTCAACTTTAGCATTATCAACGTGCACAGCCCTCACTCCGGAAGCACTGATGATGATAAGGACGCATTTTATGTACGAGTACAATAGCTGCCCAAGCCACGACGTCAAGATCATCATAGGCGACCTAAACGCTCAGGTAGGCTAGGAGGAGGAATTCAGACCGACGATTGGAAAGTTCAGCACCCACCAGCTGACGAACGGGAACGGCCTACGACTCATCGATTTCGCCGCCTCCAAGAACATGGCCATACGTAGCACCTTTTTCCAACACAGCCTCCCTCATCGTTACACCTGGAAATCACCACAGCAGACGGAATCGCAAATCGACCACGTTCTGATTGATAGACGGCACTTCTCCGACATTATCGACGTCAGGACCTATCGTGGCGCTTACATCGACTCTGACCACTGACCTGGTGATGGTCAAACTGCGCCCAAAACTTTCCGTCATCAACAATGTACGGTACCGACGCCCGCCACGGTACAACCTAGAGCGACTGAAGCAACCGGATGTCGCCTTAGCATACGCGCAGAATCTCGAGGCAGCGTTGCCAGAGGAGGGCGAGCTCGATGTGCCCCCTCTATAGGACTGCTGGAGTACAGTAAAAGCAGCTATCACCGACGTGGGTACGTGGAAAGAAGTCGACGGAATGAACGGTTCGACGAGGAGTGCTGCAGCATGGAACCCGACAGAACGTGGAACGGTATGAACAGAAGCGGAAACAGCAGACCCGCATCTTTCGGGAGAAAAAACGCCGCCTGGAAGAAGCCGTTCCCAAGAAACACAGAAGTTCTACCAGAAGCTCAACGCATCCCGCAACGGCTTCGTGCCGCGAGCCGAAATGTGCAAGGATAAGGACGGGAGCCTCTTGACGGACGGACGTGAGGTGATTGAAAGGTGGAAGCAGCACTTCGATGCGCACCTGAATGGCGAGGAGAACGTAGGCACGGGAGACCAGCGCAATGGAGGAAACGACTACGTCAGTGCAGCAGAGGACGGAACTGACCCAACTCCCACGCTGAGGGAAGTTAAGGATGCCATTCAGCTCAAAAACAACAAAGCAGCTGGTAAGGATGGTATCGCAGCCGAACTCATCAAGATGGGCCCAGAAAAGTTGGCCACCTGCCTGCACTGGATGATAGTGAGGATCTGGGAAACAGAACAGCCACCGGAGGAGTGGAAGGAGGGGGTAATCTGCCCCATTCGCAAGAAAGGCGACCATTTGGAATGTGAGAACTTCAGAGCGATCACCATTTTGAATGCCGCCTACAAAGTGCTATCCCAGATCATCTTCCGTCGTCTATCACCTAAAATGAACGAATTCGTGGGAAGTTATCAAGCCGGCTTCATCGACGGCCGATCGACAACGGAGCAGATCTTCACCGTACGGCAAATCCTCCAGATATGCCGTGAATACCAGGTCGCAACGCATCATTTGTTCATCGACTTTAAGGCGGCATACGACAGTATCGACCGCACAGAGCTATGGAAAATCATGGACGAGAACGGCTTTCCTGGGAATCAGACTGATCAAAGCAACGATGGACGGTGTGCAAAACTGTGTAAGGGTTTCGGGTGAACTATCCAGTTCATTCGAATCTCGCCGGGGACTGCGACAAGGTGACGGACTCTCATGCCTCCTCTTCAACATCGCTCTAGAAGGTGTAATGCGACGAGCCGGGCTCAACAGCCGGGGTACGATTTTCACGAAATCCGGTCAATTTGTGTGCTTTGCGGACGACATGGACATTATCGCAAGAACATTTGGAACGGTGGCAGAACAATACACCCGCCTGAAACACTAAGCAGCAAAGGTCGGACTGGTGGTGAGTGCGTCAAAAACAAAGTACATGCTAGTAGGCGGAACCAAACATGACAGGATTCGTCTGGGAAGTAATGTCACGATAGACGGGGATACTTTCGAGGTAGTGGAGGAATTCGTTTACCTTGGATCCTTACTGACGGCTGACAACAATGTGAGTCGTGAAATACGAAGGCGAATCATCAGTGGAAGTCGTGCCTAATACGGGCTCCAGAAGAAACTACGGTCAAAAAAGATTCACCCCCGCACCAAATGTACCATGTACAGAACGCTAATAAGACCGGTGGTCCTCTATGGACACGAGACATGGACTATGCTCGAGGAGGACCTGCAAGCACTCGAAGTTTTCGAGCGACGTGTGCTAAGGACGATCTTCGGCGGTGTGCAGGAGAACGGTGAGTGGCGGCGAAGAATGAACCACGAGCTCGCTGCACTCTACGGCGAACCCAGCATCCAGAAGGTGGCCAAAGCCGGAAGGATGCGGTGGGCAGGGCATGTTGCAAGAATGCCGGACAACAACCCTGCAAAGTTGGTGTTCGCTACTGATCCGGTTGGCACAAGAGCACGATGGGTGGACCAAGTAGAGCGTGATTTACCTAGCGAGCATTGGGCATGACCGAGGATGGAGAGCGGCAACCGCAAACCGAGTATTGTAGCGTACTATTGTTGATTATGTCTTATCTTACACGTGATGTTGTACAAATAAATGCATGTATGTGACATCCGTCTGAGCACGATCCGACATACTGTTAGAGATGTAGGAAGTAAGGCACAGCAAGTTAGTGGCAGTGGAGCGACCTGCCATGAAACCATGCTGGTCGATACTAATATACGGCTTACAGTGAGCAAGTTCATAACAACGAGTTCGAACAATTTAGCAACAGCGCTAAGCGAAGTGATGCCACGGTAGTTGCCAACGTCCTGTTTGTTGCCCTTCTCGCGTACTGGAAACATCCCAACTAACAATGTTCGCAATGTAAACGCTTTACTCATTTCATTTATACAGCCTCAAGCTGTATTCAAATGTTATATGATATGAGGAAACCTTTACTCAACCTCTATACAAGCAAATCTGGCGAACTTAGTCAGCTACTTATGGCTGTTGTGACGGTTGGGGACAAGTGCTTATTGCATATCTTTTTACGCTTCTATACAGCAGTTATCCTGCTGTTTAGTTGTGTGTGAACTTGAAAGGCGCTTACTCAACCTTTACCCGATTGTCCAATAATCACTGTACAGTTTTCTCTTGACGCCAGGTTAAATATTGTTTACACTTTTTTTTTTGTTGGAATAATTTATCAAGTTTATTTTACTGCGAATCATATTCAGCAGAGTAAAAGCTGTAAAACTGCATACGTCTAAAAATAAACCTATATATATATATATATATATATATATATATATATATATAATACTGTATTTGGTTTTTGCAATCACATTAGTTATTCATACAGTAACATGCATTACGTCAATCAATATTACATTCTTTTTTGGTATTTTTGTTAATTCAAGAATAAAAATACAAGTTAGAAACCTTACTATACTATTTCGATAAAACGATATATCAAAATTTGATAACAATATGCTTTCAAAAATAAAATATCATTTTGATAATATGTTTGAGTCCAACACTGTTTGGAAGATCAAGACAGATTAAATCATGATTTCACATGTCTAAAATCTCTTAAGGTCCGTTTGGACTATCTGATTTCTTGGTCTGATTTTGACCACCGCCATAATGAAAAATCTGCTCGAATTTTCTTTCGACACACTTTGTGAACCCCCCTGTTTGCTGGTGTTCACACTGCTTGTATATGTCGAAAGAACTGTCAATTTAGATTTCAAAACAAAACTGTATCAGGAATCAAAAGTAAATACTTCCATCATGAATTACCGGAAAATTGCTCTAGTTTCGGCAGACGTATTTGCTTTTATTATTTTAAATAAAATGAGAAAAAGAAGGTGAATTTTGTGGAGTAGGAAATGGTTGCTCAGGAGGAACACCGGCAGGGATCTGGCTCAACTTGTCCATCAAGAGCTGCAATATGAAGTTGAAAATGGATTTCTAAACTTCGCCAGGATGTCGATACCAACTTTAGACAAGCTAGTGGGAAAAGTTCTCACTAGATATACATAATTCCTTGAGTTCTGAAAATTTCTGGTAATATCTCAATTCTGCAAGGTCTTCAAACCTTCTGACGTCCCTGAAGTGTTGTTTCTGTTCTCCGGTAAAATGTCTTTAAAGATCAACAATCTTTCTGACAATCTGCAAATGTCTCGGTAGTTCTACAGATTTCTTTGGAGTTCTGTGTGTTCTTCAGAAGTTCTGCAAATTTTTCTAAAAATCTACAAAGTTCCTGAATCCCTGAAGATTTAAGATCCTTGAAGATCAACAATTATCTCTGATGTTCACAAAATTTCTAATAATCTACAAACTTCTCGAAAATTCTGTAATTTTCTCTGCAGATTTTCATGATTCAATGAATTTCTGCAAATATCTCTGAACATCAATAAAATTTTCTAAAGAATTAAAAGATTATCTAGAAATTTTTGAGCATTCCGGAAGTTTTAGGAAGTATTCTGAAGTTTTTCTAATTTTTCTGAAGCTGTGCAAATATCTCTAAAGATCAGCGAACTTACCTGAAGTTCTGCAAATGTCTTTCAAAATCCAAGAACCACAGTAAAATTCTGAAATTTTATTTAAACATCTGCTAATTTTTGAGTAGATTTACGATCTACCCTCTGAACTTTTCTCAAGTTCCTAAAGTTTTTTTTTGAAGTACTGTTTTTCTGCTCCAAAGATCTACGAACTGCCCTGAAGTTCAATAAATTTCACAGTAGATCTCCGAACATTTCTAAAGTTCTTTAAATTTCTTTGTTTAAAGATCGACGAACTTTCCCGAAGATCTGTGAGTTTTGCTGAAGTTTTGCAATTTTTTTTAAAAACGTACGAACTTTCTGACGTTCTACAGACTTCGCTAAAGGTCTACGGAATTTTCTGAAGTTCTTTAGATCTATCTATTTCCGACTTCCATGGAGTTCGGCAAAATATTGTACTTTTGTACTTCGCTGCGATTTGTTTTTGGAATTGAGGTGCTTTTCTGACATTTAACGATTTTTTCTGAAGATCTCACATTTGTGTGAAACTGTGAAACTTTCTGTCAAATTCCTGCAAATATCTTCAAAGCTCTGTAAAGTTGTCTTAAGCTACGTAGCTCTATTCCTAAGATCTAAAAAATAAAACTTGAGGCTCAATAAATTTCTCAGTAGTTCTGCAAACTTCTCTGATGATTTGTAAATTCCTCTCGGGTTACCCTGAAGATTTGAAAATTTCCTTGAATATTACCTAAAGTTGTCAAAATTTATCAGAAAATATTTGAGCTTCTTTGAAGTTTTAAATGTCTCTCTCAAGATCTACAAATTTTCCTGAAATCGTGTAAATATTTGTTTTTAATTCGCTGAACTTCCCTGAAGTTCTGCAATTTTTACTGAAGATCCATTATTATTGCTGAGATTTTAGTGATTTTTTCAGAAGTCCTGTAATTTTTTTCAAAGTTCTGTAGCTTTGTTCTGAAGATATACGAACTTTTCTGATGTTGAATAATGTTTCGAGGATCTCCAAACTTCTGTGAAATACTTTATATTTCACTGTAGATTCTTGGACTTGTCTAAAGTAATGCGAATTTCCCTGAAGATTTGCAATTTTTCGCTTATAGTAATTATTTTTGCTTGCTTGAAGTTTTGAAAATTTCTTTGAACATTTATCTGAAGATCTACGACCTCTCTTGTGATTTTTTTTTTTGAAATTCTGTTAATTACTTTTAATTTGTTTGTAGTTCTGTTCTCAAGATCTACCCTGAAGCTCAACAAATTTCTCAGTAGATCTTCGACCCTCTCTGAAGCTCAAAAAAATTCTATGTAGGCCTGCTGTCTGGCATGCTTATTCTTATACAATACATGCTTCGTATGCTTCCTTTTGACGGTTGCCAGTCTCTATTTTTCGGCTGTTTCCTTTTTACGACGATTTTGATCATCCACATATAAATCAGCGAAGAGCGAGCGTGACAAGACTCTCTGAATGAACTTGTCTCGTTCGCACACGTTGTTTTAGCTGTCAGATGCTTGTCAAGTTCAGTGTCCTTAAGAAATGTTTCGAGAAACTGAACGAAAATCTTCTTTTGAATTACGAATGAAGTGATAATTGGAAAATTCCCTGAGTGGAACCAAAATTCCCTGAATATTTCAGGTTTTCCCGGAAAAAATAAAATTCCCTGTAAATTCCCGGTTTTCCAGGTTTTACAGGTAGTAGACACCCTGGCTAGCTATCAAGGCTCAACCTGTCTATAGAAGGTGTGGAATTGTAGGCCTGAATATATTGGTGCAATTAGTTTTTCCTCGGCTTTCATTCCGCACGATTAGCTTCTTTCGTTTAATCAATCACCCTTGTAGTGACGTCGAAAAGATTGCTTCAATCGCCGCTTACATATGAAATTTGATGTGGATTATAGAATTTTTTGTATGTTACCAAAATTTATGAATGGTTTGCCACTAAATGGTGAGATAATTTATTGATTATTGAATTATCACACTGTATACCATGAAAAAGCAGCCTGTTTGTGAGTTTTTGCCTGTTTTCAAGTAAGGAGTTATCATAAAAAAAAAAAACAAATCACCAGCTTGTATTTCTCGGCGACTTTTCAAATAAATAAAATCAAACAAAATCATCATGCAGAACTAGCTAGGATTTGTTTTACTGCATATTTCACAAAATTTCTTTCGAGTGTTAAGACATCGTCTCCCGCAAAGTTTACATTTTTCCCTCTACCAACACATGTTAAAAAGGAGGGACTTCAAATGTTAAAGCAAATGCATATATAGAGGTACCAGGCATGTTTTGTAGTGTCAGGTACTCTATTTTGTAATCTGTGAAAGGGAAATCACAAATGGAGTGTCAACAAATTACAAGGCATGTTGAGAGCTTGAGCTCTAGAGAGAGAATTTCTCTCTCTAATTTGTTTTTTTTTTGGCTCTCTGGGGACTGGTAGTAAAGCAGGTAAAATTGTATGGGGAAAAATCTTTTTTATTTAATTGTAGCTTGTTTAGCATTAATTTCCGGGAAAAAACTGAATGACAAAGCCCCTGACTAATTTCTTATCAGAATATGCACCGAAAGTGAATTATTCCCACTTCTCTCAATTTCTATATGGGGATTTTTATTACTTCCTACCAGCGGAACAGCGCCATCTCTGTGGAAAATGGTCGAACAAAATGATTAATTTGCTTTGGGTGTATATTCAGTCCCCAGAAAGCCAATAAAATCAAATTTGTGAGAAAATTAGGTCTCACGAGTTCAATCTCTCGAAGATCCCTCCTTTTTTGCACAAACGATACTTTCCGCCCCGCCCCATTCATATAATTTGGAAGGAAATCCTGTGAGGGATGAATTGAAAACTTAAAAAATCATAAATAACAAAAAATTCAAAATACACCTTTTAAAGTCGGGTAGATGAATCGAAAATACTCAAGTTGACAGTCCCTTGGATTATCTTCAGCAACTTTCTCTTTGAAATAAACATTACAAATTTGATACGCTTACAAATAAAAAACGGAAAGAGTTAAGATAATTGATGATTGATCAGTTAAAAGAACTAAATGTTCACATTTGTTCCGTCCACTAGCGGTCCTACGTCAAGCTTCCGTGCATGCCCCTAGACACAGACCCTTCTCCATTTTAAGAAAAAAAGCCATAGAACATGAATAAAAGTGACAATAACCGAAGTCAGTAGAGTTTTACCGGGTTTTTGAACAGCAGATCAAGTCGGTAAAATTTTCCAATGATCGTTAAATCAATAAATTTGACAAATTTTATTTTTTATATCTTAATGGAGTAAGCTGAACAAAGTCTGTACAAGTTTGGAATACATTTATTAATTATTGGATTTTTAAAAGATTTTCAAACTTTTATCGAACAGTTCTGTAGTTCAAAATTTACCGATCGGTAGAGGCCTGGATTAGTGTGCATAACAAATGAACTATGTTTACCAATGAAATCAAATGAAAACTATTGTTGTTGATATTTTATGTAGCTGGTTTTGTCAAATTTGGTGAAAACAAGCTTACCAAAGACTTAAATGGGCAATGAAGCAATTTATTTTAGATATTTGTATAATTTTATTCATAAATATAGGGGTGGCACGCTTGCCCCGTGTGAGTTTTTAAGAAAATTAGTTTTGGCCAATTATAGGGAATAGTTACATATTCTTTCTTATTGGTGTTTCAATATTTCATTATTAATGATGCCTCAATGCAGGAATTGTAGAAAACAATATTGGGAAATTCCAGAATCCTCATTTTATGATATCCAATTATTATAAGTTATTTCTATTTTTGACACATCAGCACAAAATGTTGTTTTGCAATTTTTGTAATAGGGGAAATGACGGCTTCGGCATGACAGACTATTTTCGGCAACCCAAATTGAAACACTATTTTCACTGGATTTTCTTACGAAAACACTTCGCTGAATGCATGCAAACGATTCTTTATGTTTTCAGCTTCAATTTGACTATATTTTTACCACTGAGAAAAAGCAATCTAGCAGGGTTTTCTTGAAATGCAACACACGCACTACAAATTGTAGCTGATTTCGAGTTGCCGATAATAGAACAGCAGATTTACATGCAGTTCAAATGGAACGGTTGCCGAAGAAAAACGGGTTGCCGACAATACTCGCTCTCACTAGAGAAGATTGGAGCTTTGTAAAAGCGTTTCAAAACAGTTTTTGACAATTCTTTCGACTGAATTTGTTAGAGCAGCTGGCAGCAAAGGATTGTAAACAAACCAATACTGCATATGTGTGCGTTCCATAGAGAAAAAGGCTATAGAAAGAAGGTCGCTGCTTAGGTTGCCGAGAATACGTAAATTCCCCTACTTCATTTTGGACAGAACTTTCTATAATGCTGCATAGGAACACCATTCATAGTTTCATGGGTGAATTAGCATTGAAAACATCTTTATTTTCAAAATTATAGGGGGTGGCATGCATTCTAAACTAGTATTTTCAGATAAGGCCTTTCGCCACCATGGATACAAAAGTTCTGAACGGCTTACTCAACATTCTTTAAACAAATACTTGCCATCGAAATTATTCTGTAGCAATCTTTCAACAATGTTTCTCAAATTTGATAATAAATATCAAACTTCACCTGCAGGCGACAAGAAATGAGTTCTTCTCAATGCAATCGTCCTGCACTATTTTCCACCTTTCGAAACCACACCGACACCGGATTCGATCTCGGTCCCGGCAGTAATCCCCTCGGGACCAGCCAGCGTAAGAAACATACCGAAAAGCATTATTCAACCATCGAAACCCGACCGTCCTCCGTTTGTTCGGTAGCAGCAGCGCAGTCTCTGTTCTTCGGACAACTCATTTATATGGCGGTCGAATACCTCATCCTATTTAATGCAATGCAAAAACAAGCATTAAATTCGACATTAAGAAGAATAAATGAATAATAATCTTTAATGCTACGGCATTAATCCTGCCGAAGTTGACCATCTCGAGTGCGGTGGCAGAACGGCTCTGTTTACCTATGCAGCCATCCAGCACCAGCACCAGCATGCATGATTACGACCTCCGGACCCTGGCGACTCACGAACCCATCCGATCCAAAAGCCGTTTTCATTTGCGCTCCGGTTCATAACCAGAAGCTAAAATAAATAAATTAATCGATAGAAATAATTAAGTCATTCAATAACTCACGGCGATCCTGCAGTAGCAGCAGCAGCAGCAGCAGCAGTGGTAGAAGCAGAAGCCGATTTGTATAGGTTACCCCTAGAGCAGCTCCGCGGAGGACTCGGCTCTGTCGGATGAGCAGAATAATTTCTAATTTATGCAGCAAACGAAATGCTTGCTGCAACTGCACTCTCGTCGGTCGATCCGAAGGAAGATGCACAGAAGTCATTGGCCACCGTCATCGTCGTCATGGTGCTGCAGCAAACAACCTGATTGCGCCTCGGGACCCGTGCTCTATCATTGTCGTCGCTGATGAATTCGCCTATAACTTTTGTGCCTCTTGGGACCCGAAGGGGAAGTGATATTCGGGACGGGTAAAGAAGGTTGGCTCAAAATTGCGGCGCATTGAAAAGTCGCTTCAGGTACGTCCACCGTCCCCAATCGTACGGGAAGACGAAAACGTAGGAAGGTGCATCTCATAAGCGCGGTATATCTGCACCAGGGATGAGCAGCAGCGGCATATCTCGTTTTAATAAACTCACTCGCCGGGTCGTTTAAAAGCATGTGAACATTAATAATGCACATCGATTATTCAATATTGCTTGGGAAATTGTGCGGTAAGCGAAATTTGCTTTGCTGCGGTCATGGAAGAGTCAATATTTATTGAAAATAATACTGGGAAATTTAATGAAGCAGCTACACTAACTTAACTACTAGGACTACTACAATTATAAAAAGTAATCAAATGTTTGACACATGCTGGCATATATTGATAAACTCGTTAGTTTGTCATTAAACATTTTCCAGCCAGGAGTGAAAATATGTCAAGGAGCACTTTTCATGATTCAGAAGGTCGTTTGAGACAGGTATTCTAGAATAAACCTTGCCATCAATAAAACCGGAACACTGAAATCAAGGGCAGATGTCTTCCCCACAACCCAATTAGATACAACATTGATGTTTGAAAATTTAGAAAATATTTGCATGTTGTATGGGCTGAATGGGAATATAATAACAGACAATGAGATACGTGGTAGTTGTGATGAGATCTCTTGTATTTCCAAAGCATTTCTGAAGAACTTTTCATGGGAGAAGTTAGGAAGCATTCGAAAGAAATTCTGACGACAGTTACAAGGAAATATTGAGAATAATTCCAAGCGAATCGACTTCGGTTCTATGAACTTTTAACCCTTGTATGTAAAAAAAAAGTAGAAGGGAACGGAAAAAAAAAACGGAAGCTTGACGTAGGACCGCGAGTGGACGGAACAAATATGTTGAGCCTTTAGTTCTTTTAATTGATCGATAATCTATTATTTTAACTCTTCCCGTTGTTGAATTGGTGGCCCTGAGAAGAGCCATTTTTTTTTCTGGTGTCTTTTTGATCGTTTGGGACGGCAACTGTGTAGCTGATGAATTTGTTTTGATTATTGATACCTGTAAGTTTGTTTGTGACACTAAATTATGAATGATGATATTACTACTTACTTCTATACTGCCCATAATCGCAAGTCAGTCCCATCTGTAAAAAACTGGAAATGTGAAAACGGCGTTCAAAGATTTTTCAAGTTTTCTGATTTGACACTTACTTTGAAGGGATAAATTTAAAAATAAGCGTACAATACGATAGAGTGCATCTATGTTTACCAAAACATATTGGAAAAATATCGTGAAATTTTTATTTTATGGCAAAATCTGAGTGGGACTGACTTGCGATTACATTTAACGTCAATGAGATAAATAACCGCAAGTCAGTCAAAATTCCATGACGATGCTGCATTAGTTTAGCATAGTATTGAACAGTAGAAAGATACCTTGGTCCCATAGAACGTTATTGAAGGTTTCTGGATTTGTTCCGCTGGTTCCAGAGCGATGGGCTGAACATATTCCGGTGAGTGGATGGCAATCGATGTCCGTCGGTGATTGGCACTAGGTTGCGGAACAGAGACCGACGTTAAATAAAGGAATGAAGAAGAGTCATGATGAGCTGGCCACACAGACATGTTCCGGGTATCGCCGACGAAGTGGTAAATCCTTTTTAAATCAAAATCCATCAAGCGATACATCCAATCACATGAGAATGCAAAGCCAAATCCATTGGTGGTCAAACTGAGTTTCGTAAGAACTAAATTGGCCACATCCGGACATGTTACAGATACCCTAGGGGAAGTGTACAAAATCTATCTTGACACAAATCTCATGATGCGATGTTTTGTCTAACATTTCTAACATATTTTTTTTCTGACTTGCAGTTACTTTTTGTTGTGGGACAATTTGAGATGGTATTGTTTTTCATTTTTCTACACAGCTAAAAAAAAGTAGTGTAAATTTCCGTTACTATGATGCACATAAATGGAGCGTCATATATCATACAAGTTTAGATTATAGATCGTGTAAATTTATGAGACATGTCATGTAATATCCCATATATTGTATGCAACTGTCAACTTTTGTTTGCAACATTTCTTGCAAGTTGCTAGTTTACGTGAAAAGGAAGTTTACATGTATGAATGTTTGCATGCATGGATGTTTACATCGCCAGTAAAATTCAGAATTTTTTGGTGTGTAGAACAAACCACCTTTTTTTCAATAGCACATCTCAAAAAATGATGTTACCTCAAAATAGATAAAAATGCAGATGGGACTGACTTGCAATTACCGACAGTATACCAGTAAGTATAGGCCAATGTAAGAGAAATAGGAGATGAATACTTTACATCTAAGATTTGGAATATGTAGCACAAAGGCCGTGAGTGGTCGGAACAAACGTGTTTACTCTTAGTTCTTTTAATTCTTCGAAAATCGATTATCTTAACTCCGTCTGTATTTGAATTGGTGGCCCTGAAAAGGATCGTTTGTTTGTTGGTTGTTGGCCCTGAAAAGGACCGTTTGTTGTTTTTTCCTGATGTCCATCGAAAGGGTTGTTGGAGTTGGAGGGTACGGAACAAATAGGTACTACATAATCGGTGTTGCCTTTTGACGCTCCTTTTATTTTGGCGCTATTTGTTGATATTGCTGCTGTATTTGCTTGAGTGAATGGAGAACTAACACGAAATGCATCAATTGACGTCTGCGGGAAGGTTTAGAGCTGGATGATTTACGCAAGTTTATTCTCTCACGGAGGCTCAATGACCCAAAGCTGATAGTGATTCTTTGATCTTATTTCTCTTATGGTTCAAATATATATCAATTTTGTGAACCTGTTTTTCCCACCAGATCTTAAAAGAAATTCTATGGCGTAGAAGTATAGTGGCCCTGAAAAAGGCCATTTGGGATCCAAGAGATTTACATAATGGTACTTTCGGGATAGCGTGCTTACACCATAGCACAGCGGTTGAAATTTTGCAGGTGATCAATCATGTAATCTGCCTAACGGAACGACTGCAGTGGAACGTCCGAAAGATTTTTTTTTGTTGGGGGGAGTTGAACTACTGCGTCCATTATTGGAACTTTTGTGGTATCCCTGTTTACTGTTCGTATCATGCATGCTGACCACCATTTAATGAGTGGACAGCTAATTGCCTGGACAAGGCCTTTCCCAGTCAGGTATGATATGGTTTATGAAACCAACTACCTTTTCAGGATTAGCAGACCAAATTCCACTAGGTTGTAAGATAACACTACGAAGAAATTTAGATCTACGCCTGTGTAATGCACCGCAACTGCAGAGCAGATGTTCCGAGGTTTCACGTTCTATGCTACAGAAACGGCAGATATCGCTCTGAACCCGACCGATGTTCTTCAAATAATATCTACTCGGACAGTACCCAGTTACTAGGCCAGTGTATATACTAAGAGTCCGTTTATTGAGCTCCAAGAGCTTTTTGGTATGTGTTACATTTGGAGTTATAAATATTTTCGACTGGTAGCACTTCGTGACGGCCATCCAGTTGGCCATGACCCTTTGTTCTTCCCAACGTTTGAGTTCCATTTTTGCCGTACAGTTTGATATTCCACAGTATGGTTCTGGGCCAATAAACGGTGAATTGGAACCTAATTTTGCTAGATCGTCTGCCCTTTCATTTCCTTCAATGCCACAGTGTCCAGAAACCCAATATAAGTTTACTGAGTTTTGTTTGCACAGCTGTCGCAACAAGAGAATAAATTCCCAGACAATCTTTGATGTACATTTGTAAGCACGAAGCACTTTTAGTGCTGCTTGACTGTCAGAAAAAATACAGATATTTGCACATCTATATTTCCTCCTTAGGCAAACACTTACACATTCAAGTATGGCCACGATTTCCGCTTGAAACACTGTTGGACAATGTCCCATATCTACTGAAATATTTGCCCCAGGGTCAAAGATTCCTGCACCTGTTTGTGTTCCAATTTTTGAGCCATCTGTGAAAAATATGATTGAGTCTTGACGAACGGTAGGACCACCGACTTTCCAATCCGAACGCAACATTTCACATACGTTGAAGGGAGTGTCATAATTGTCCTCTGGTTTCATCCAGTCTCCATTCATACTCATAACTGGTCCTCTTTGGAAGTATTGTAAAATACTTAGGTTATCAACCAGGTCACCAGGCATGACTTTTATAGACCTTTTGAGCCTTAGAGCACTTCTTTCCGCTTCTAGTTGCACGTATTCATGCAAGGGCAGTAGATTGAGAATTGCATCTAACGCTTTTGATGGAGTGCTGCGCATCGCACCCGTTATAGCAATACATGCTAGACGTTGTAGTTTTGCCAGCTTCCTCTGTGCAGAAGCCTCTTTTGTTTTTGGCCACCACACTAACGAAGCATAAGTTACTTTTGGACGGATTACTGATGTGTAAATCCACATTGTCATTGTTGGGTTCAACCCCCATTTTCTACCAACAGTTTTGGAGCATAACCACAGGGCACTGGTTGCTTTGTTGATCACAAAATCAATCTGAGCATTCCAATTCAGCTTGGCATCCAATATAACTCCTAGGTATTTGACCTGTTCACTAAGTTGGATCTGTTCTCCTACAAGCTTGAACTTCTTTAGGTTGAACTTCCCCTTTATAGTAAAAGGAACGATTACTACTTTTGACGGATTAATGTTTGGGCCCTCCTCAATACACCAAGATTGGGTAAACTTTAGAGCTTGTTGCATTCTTTCTGAAATGATAGCGTCAAACTTTCCTCTAACTACGATGACTATATCATCCGCAAAGCCCACAACTTCGAAACCTTTCGCCTCTAGGCTTCTTAGAAGATCATGTACATCTAAAGACCACATTAGTGGTGAGAGGACTCCTCCTTGAGGACAGCCTTTCGTTGCCTTTACTGTTATAGATGAGCTTCCCAGCCCAGAAGTGACTTTTCTTTTTGCAAGCATAGTATGAATCCAGTTGACGATGTGCGTGTCGAAGTTCCTTTTCTTCGTGGCGTCAACCATAGAAGAATAGGATGCGTGGTCAAAAGCTCCTTCAATATCCAAGAAAGAACAAAGTGCGATTTCTTTAACTGAAAGTGATTTTTCGATTTTAGTTACCAAAGTATGGAGAGCAGTAATTGTTGATTTTCCAGATTGATACGCAAACTGAAAATTAGATATTGGATGCGTTAAACATATAAGTTGAATTGATGAAGTCATTCAACACCTTTTCCATAGTCTTCAGTAAAATTGATGAGAGACTAATGGACCTAAATGCTTTTGGCTGCGTTTTATCACGCCTCCCGTTTTTCGGTATGAATATAACTCTTACCAATCTCCATTTTGATGGAATATAGTTTAATCTTAAACTCGCCTTATAAATCTTAGTTAGAGACGGAATCAGCATTGCTTCACCGTTTTGAAGTAGCGCCGGGAATATGCCATCCACACCCGCAGATTTAAAAGGTTAAAAAGATCTCACAGCATTCTCCACTCTGGCAATTGTGAAAATTTCATCAGCTATATCTGGTATGGTGTTTTCTGTTCTCTGAGACACTACCGAACCTGGAAAATGTGTTTCCATCATTAAATTTAAAGTTTCAGAGGAAGATTTGGTATAACCTCCATCATGACATTTAAGATTACCAAGTTCAATCGTTTGGTCTTTTGCAAGAGTTTTCTGTTATCTCGCGACTATAGGAGTACTGTTTATATTTTCACACATTTGAATCCAAGGTTGCCTCTTAGATTTCCGTATTTCATTATTATATTCAGATAGGGTTTGCTTATATTGAGTCCAATCAGAAGTGATTTACGCCTTATTGAACATCTTACGTGAAACTTTCCGAAGGCGTTCCAATTTCAAATTCCACCACGGCACATCCCTGTTAGAAGACGACCGTTTGATAGCACAGCTACTGTTGTAGGAATTTATAATTCTTTCGTTTACCTTTTCAGAAAATGATTCCAATTGTTGGATAGAATCAATCTTTACGTCGTTTGTAAATATATCTGAATCTAAGCACTGTGCATATTGATCCCAGTTTGTTTTCCTAGGATCTCTAAATGCAGAAGGTGGTAAATCACCTCCACCCCATTCAAACACAATTTGTTTATGATCAGAAAGTGAGATTTCATCTGACACACGCCAATTTCGCATCTTCTCAGAAATTGCAGTGTTGCAAAATGTCAAGTCTAAAACTTCCTGTCTATTGGCATTTGAAAAAGTAGGTTAATTTCTTTTGTTGCATATGTCTATATTATAAGATGAGAGAAATTCCAAAAGGCACTCACCTCGACTGTTGATGTCCGTACAACCTCACACGGTATGATGCGCATTTGCATCACAGCCAATGATGAACGACTTGTTGTATTCTCTATCCGAAAGATAGTGAAGCTACTCAGAGAGCCTCCGATGTCCGCGTCCTTTAGGGTCCTACCAAACTTGTGGTGACCGTCTTCGTCGCAAATGAAACTGCCATTTTGGATCGAAGCAAACAAACTGGTGAACTTGGATATCTCGAGAGACAGCGTCCTCAGTTGGCTTTCCTGGCCGCAGCATTTCGCAGGTGATCATTGTTGTCAAACTCAGCTGCGTTACGTTCAAAGGATGTCGTTTCCGTTGGTAATGTGTCTCATTCCGATGTCCGCTTTCACTTTTTCGGTCTTTCAAATTAGTTGTGACGACTGGAATTGCAACTAATCGCGTTCACTGTTTTGAGTTTTGACTTTAAATGATTTTTATTTCTTGTTTTTGTGTGGTTAACATTTATGAGTTATCAAGTGATACAGATGCGTCTTTTCAACTTTAGCTCTTTTGAAATTTAATTTATTATTAATTACAGTTCCTAGTACTATCAGGCCTGTTTTAGAGAATGACCACCTTGGTGGGGTTGGTTTGTTTTAAATTGAAAAAAGGAGACTGCTTAAAACTAATATTTACACCTACAACTTACTTATAACTACTATTTACACTTAATCTACTATATTCAAGTTGCTTATCAAAGCATGTTCGGATGAGTTGCATTTCTGCACAAACCTAGTCTTAATGTCATAAATTTTAAAATTAAAGTTTGCCAATATTTTTAAAAGCATTCCAAAATGAGTTGACCCATTCCATGGTGCATACTAAAGTGGAGTTTCGAACGCCTTTGGATACGGTTGTGTATTAAGTGTATTCTCTGTTTTGTGCGTGTATTCGCTTTCATAGTTTTCGGCTGCATTTGCCGGATTAGCGCTGGCACTCTGCCTCCCGGACGGTTATACGTGTGTGAGTGGTGGTTTTCTCGCTTTCAGAGAAGTTTTAGAATCGAGAAAGAAAACATGATTCATCATGTTTGCAAGCAACAGAAGATTTAACGCTATCTGCGTTGTTTGATTTTTCTCCCGGTCCAGAAATTTGTGGCATAGCGAGTGGTAATTTTAATGTTGATGTGACGGAGATTGTGAGTAAGCTGAAGGATGTCTCGCTGGATACGCCCAAGACTGGACGGGCGGTAGCTGGTGGCCGTGAACGGTTCCTGGGGAAAGCACTAGATGCGAACCTCCTCCCAGATCACCATGGCAATACAGGAAGTATCACAACAAAGGTAATTGCTATTAGATATTTTGAAAACAGTGACAGATAGCGGACATGAAGAACCAGTGGAGGTGCCGGGCAAAGGTGTTTATCCTAGACAAATGGTAAGTTACAAATTCTCTGTCGTCGTTGTCGTAGGCGCCGTCGTAGTCGCTGTCGTAATCGCCATCGTAGTCGTAGGCAGTACCGTTGGTATATTTAAAATTAAACATCAACCGCTGAAAATATGAATTATCGCGTATTTCTGTTGTTCATTACATTCCAAGTGAAATTCGAGAACATAATTTCATTTGAATAGCTTGTTTAACCAGGTCTTAAACAATCGTCACGTCGGTCATAGCTTGTTATGATTGTCTGAACCATGCGTAAAGAGAAAATCGAAACATTTATCGTCGCGTGAAAGTGGATCTTAATGAAGGCCTAAGTACTCTTTCGTAGCTTTTAGTTTTAGGATTTCAAAGATCGTCGGTTGCAGTGGCTTGCTTGCTGAGGAGAAAAATGCGGTCCCAGATCCTTTCATATTAAAAATATTAAAATTTCGCTTGTTTATCGTGTATGTTGTAAAACTTTTCGTTGTCGTCGGTGCCGGGTTTGAATAGTTATAAAAACTTGAGTAACGCTATAATGTGATATGAGAGGCTCGGTGGCCTTAGAGCAACCGTTTTTGCTTACTGAACAGAACATCATGAGTCTAGTTTCAGGCGCATCCACATTCAAGATTCGTCAATGATTAAAAAGGAGCTCGTCTGCCTAGTGGCAAACGTTTTTGCTTACTGAGCAGAAGACCGTGGGTTCAATCCCAACCTCCTTCGCGTTATACGATCGTTAGGACATCAATTAAGCTTATCGTTTACCAAAACGAACCCTGCTGCTAACCCAACCCTCTTACCCAACATCCCTGTGATTCCTCGTCGAAGTGCAGAGGACTCCTCGGCTTCCATCAAAGCGAGTGTCACGTCAACACATTCCTACCCCTTCCTTTCTTGACCTGTGTTCCGGTGCGGCCGGCGCTGGTATTGTCTTGTTTGAGCTCACCAGTTTTTACACATTGAGGATGATTGCTAGTCCCAAGCATCGTCTTTTGGTTCTCTGTGTAATTACAGCTGGTCTGGCAATAACAGAGTAGCAACCGTGGGCGGTCAATCATGCTCATGCTCATGCTCATGCTCATGGTGCATACTAAAGTGTTTGAATGAATTCCAACAAAATATCAAAAAAATTTAAATCAGTTGAATGTATTGAGGTTAACTTAAATCGAGCCTTTTTGTATTTTGTTATACTTATTTATTTAACATTTATTTCATTATATTATATGTTTCATGACTAGTAAATTACTTATATTTCATATATTTAAAATCTCATTATTTTATCATAATTATAAGTTTCATGCATAGAAAAAAGTTTTCCTGCAGATCCTGAAGAACCAGAAGGTGTATCAAATCATATCATTTACATTTTATTTTATTATAATACAATATGATCGATGGTTTTCAGAATTCGGATTACCCAGAGAATCAATTGGATATCATCATACATTAGGTCAATGTTTTAAATTGTTTTACCTTTCCAGGGTTTTGCTATGTCAATTACTCATTGATACTTGTTTTTATAACTCTTGTTTGCTCAAATAACCTCGATTGATTCTTTACTTAAATTGTGGATTGATTAAATACGCAAAGTTGAGTTCAATCATACCATGCAATCAAAATATTTATATGATGCTTGAGTTTAAAGAAATTGAGTGACTAAAATCGAAGTTGTTTGAATTTTGTTATATTCTATTAATTATATACAGACGAGATTGATCCGGAATTTTGACGTCTGTTTGAAGGAGATACCTGCGATGGGTTGAAGAAAGTCTACAAAGAGGCCGTTTGCTTGTTGGTGCAGCTCCACTTGGTTATTTGGGTGAGATAATTCATTTTTATTTATTTATACAGTAGCCCCTCCCTATCGTTAGGACGTCAATCCAGCTTATCGTTTACCAAAACGAACCCTGCTGCAAACCCTACCCATTTATCCAACATTTCAGTGACTCCTCGTGCAAGTGCAGAGGATTTCTCGGCTTCCGTCAAAGCGAGTGTCACGTCAACACATTCCTACCATCCCTTTCTTGACCTCGCGGCCGGCGCTGGTATTGCCTAGCTTGAGATCACTAGTTTTTACACATTGAGGATGATTGCTATTTAGTCCCATGCATCGTCTATTGGTTCTCTGTGTAATTACAGCTGATCAGGCAATAACAGAGTAGCAACCGTGGGTGGTCAATCATGCTCATGCTCATGCTATTGCACTAAACATAAAGTTAGTTAAAATCGATCCTAAACTAGTGAACCTAAGTGCTAGATATTAAAATTACCTGTATATGATAGTGTCGGTAATTACCAATCAGTACTGATATTATAACAACAGGGATTTCAACTAATATCGATGAAGAACTGATTTACATATCTGAATATTCACATCTACAAAAACAATTTCCGAGCTTGCACTGTAAACATTACTTCCCTTCAGTACATCTTTTTTGTGAGAGACTGGATTTTCTGCGATGCAGTAAAAACGAAGCTCCGTAATAGGCTGGAATTGTCACATTCTTTTGAGATTGAAGCTAACAAATATTAATGTGGATCTTAAACAGGTTATGATGAATAGACTACAGGCTGACTTTTACCATACTTCTCGGTATGAATATCGTGTTTCGAGAGCGAATATTGTAATAATACGCCTAAATAATCGTACTCTCTTGCCGTGCGGAACTATTTGCTTTTTGCTGAAGGAAGTGTTACTACTACCTAAAGCAACAAAAAATTTAAACAGCACTTTTCAGTGCTCAACCTGTAAAATTCGATCCTTGTTTGGACCCTACTCGAGGTAATCTTTCTTGGATATCGATTTGGAAAATTCCACTTCGATCCTTGAGATTCTTATAGTAATCTGTTTGGATGTCGATTTGGATAAAAATTTACTGCCGCGGCTAAGCGCAAAAGAAAAGGGCAAACTCTTGATGCCCCTTCTGATGAAATTATTTTGAGCAATCAATTTGATTTGCTCACGGATGATGAGAATGATCCATCATTCAAGAAAAAATCTAGTAAACTTTCCCGGCTTAATGCCAAGAAGGAAAAGATTCCTCCTATTGTGATAACCACTTCGCATGGAACTTTTGAACTTCGTGAAAGTTAAGTTTAAATGTCTTCTCAAGTATATTACTGAGAAGCAGCGCACAATTTTTACTAACGACACCAAAACTTAACGTGTGTTCAAGGTTGTAATGAAAGGACTGCCCAGTTGTGAATCGCTTGATCAGATCAAAGATGAACTGGCGAAATTGCTTGAAGTTGTGCCACTCCAAGTAACCAAAATGAAAATTTAATCCCGTCCTGGCGATTCGCGCAACGGGTTTTCTAATGATTTTTATTTAGTTAACTTCAAGTCTAGTGAACTAAACAACCTTAAGGCCTTAGAAGCTAGCCTTATTCTCCATGTCCGAGTGAAGTGGGAACATTTCAGGAAGACTTGTGGAAATTTCCAAAACCTCTCCCAGTGCCGTAAGTGTCAGGGATGGGGTCACGGAACAAAAAATTGCTACATGCCAGCTAAATGCATGAATTCTGGTGATTCCTCTCACGCAAAGGACGACTGTCCTGTGAAGAAAGATCCTATGTAATTTAAATGGTCAAATTGTGGTGAAAACCACAAATCCAATTTTTGGGAATGTACGACTCGCAAAGCGATCCTACAATCTCGTTATAAGCGACAGGTAGGAAACGCTCCACGTTTCCGACCAAGTACGAATTCCTCTGCTGTTAACAACGGTCAGCGAGGAACAAATTCTACATTCGTACCCGTAGGTACAAATATTACCCCTGCTTCAAATTTTTCATCTATACCTACTCCCCTCGATGCTAACAATGTTCAGCGAGTTAATATGCTGATATTGCAACGGGTAGAAATCAAAATACTAACCAACGTAATTCTAATGGGAATTTTGAAAATTTTGTCTTTGGATGCATTACTACCCCTAAAATGGAATTTTTACAGAAATCATTAATTGACATGATTTCTGATATGCTTAAATCTAACTCCATGTTTGAGGCTATTTAAACTGGAGTAAAATTTTCAAACAATATTATCATGACTTTGAAATCTAGCAATGGATTTTAAAGCATTGAATATTTTAAATTGGAATGCTCGATCTCTTAAAGATAATGAAAACGAGCTATTTAACTTTTTGAGAGTTAATAACGTGCATATTGCCGTTATAACTGAAACGTTCCTTAAGCCTAACCATAAGGTTAAGAGGGACGCAAATTATTTCATTTATAGAAATGATCGTCTTGATGGACCCTGTGGTGGCGTTGTCATCATTGTTCATAGACAAATCAAACATAAAATTCTTTCTTCATTTGAAACCAAATTTTTTGAAACTTTGGGAGTTTCTGTTGAACAAAATTTGGACAACTTACGTTTATAGCTGCCTATTTGCCATTCCAATGCGGCCAGCAAAAGAATTTTCTCAAGGGTGACCTTCAGAAACTTACCCGTCATAGGACTAAATTCTTCATTATTGGTGATTTTAATGCAAAACACCACTCATGGAATATTGCTCAAAGCAATTCCAATGGTAATATTCTGTTTGATGATTGTTCTGCAGGTTATTACACTATTCAATATCCAAACAGCCCAGCATGCTTTTCTTCTGCAAGAAATCCCTCCACTATTGATTTGGTCTTAACTGATTCATGTCAACTTTGTAGCCAATTGGTTACCCATGCTGACTTCGGTTCTGATCACCTTCCAGTAACTTTTAAAATATCCCAAGAAATAATTTGTAATCCCAACAGCTCTACTTTCAATTACCATAAAGCTGATTGGGAGCAATATCGAACATTTATGGAATATAACTTCGATCCAAACATTCCTTTGCAAACCAAGGATGAAATTAGTTATGCTCTTGAATCTCTGACTACTTCTGTAGTTGAAGCAAGAGCTGCCTCAGTACCAAAATGCGAGGTTAAATTCGATTCAATTATAATAGACGACGATCTTCAGCTCTTGATCCGTCTTAAAAATGTCCGTAGGAGACAATATCAAAGGACACGCGATCCTGTCATGAAAGTTATCTGGCGGGATTTACAAAAACAAATTAAAAAACGATTATCTGCCCTTAGGAACAAAACTTCTGAAAATAATGTTTCTAAATTAGACCCGAGTTCCAAACCCTTTTGGAAACTCACAAAAATTTTGAAAAAACCTCAATAGCCTATTCCAGCGCTTAAAGAAGGTGGTAAAATTTTGATCACAAATTTGGAAAAGCAATTCAAGAGTTCCCATAATTTCAGTTTGGGTCTTACTAGTCCTATTGAGAATCAGGTTGCTTGGGATTATCTGAATATTTTCTCTCGGGAAAATATTTTTGTTGATTCCTGGGGGACTGATTTGGACGAAGTAAGGTCTATAAGTAAAAAGTTTCATAATATGAAAGCTCCAGGTGATGATGGAATTTTCTATATCCTATATGTATGTATGTATGTTAGTAGCCACCATTCTAGCTTGGATCTTGCCCTGCATGCGGCTCCACTCAACAGCAAGATCAAATTTCGTCATCATTCTGAATTCAACATACTGCTGTATGAAGGGTCAAAAGGGGTTGGACGGACCCGTTAGCAGAGACGCTTACACAAAACCCGCTGGAATAAAAGAATCTTCTTTCAACAATATGATCCAACAAAACGAATAACGAAATTCGCAATACATGTTAAGCGTTCCACAGGATAGTTTGTTTAATAAGAGCTCGTCAAATTCATTGGTTATTTGGTTATTCTTGGTTATTTGGATATGGGGCATTCTATTTATAAGGATAATATTTAATATATCCGCAATGATTGTATTGGAAACCCTGCAAGGATAAAACAATTAAATGTCTTGGCATGTTGTTATTTGGTATCTAAATTATTTGCTGTGGAGGATTGCAAATTCTGATAAATGTTGTATATATATATTTATATATATATTTAAATAATTGATAAACATTGGAAAACTTATAAATAATAAATAAGCGTTGGTGCATTTTTGGCAATTCCTGTTCATCGTGTTGTGTTTGTAACTAGTAATTGATTATATGACTAGTTAAACTGTAATGTCAAGGTTATATTAAAAATATTATAAAAACTGACATAATAAGTAATGCAATACAATAACAAATATAAATATTACAATTAATATAGACTAAATTGATCTTGTTGTAGACTGTAGATGGTTAAGTATTTTAATTTTTGTTTGTTAATGATTGATTCACGAAGAGCAGAAATAAATTTTGGTTTAAATTTTTCTCTGAATGGATGCATTATTCTCATTGAAACTGGTTGGTCCATCAGGTAGCACGCTGTTGAAGTGAACAATAAAATGGTATAACATGTAATAAATTAGAAAATAATAATTTAAAATATAGAACAATACAATGAAAAATATAAAATTCAATATGTGCCTCCCTTAGATCAGTAGATAAAGGCACAGCTATCAAGCAACAGCCTTTGAAATCAACCCATAACGCGTTCCAAAAATTTCAGAAAGGTTGTAAAACAATATAATGAAGTAGGGGAAATGGCTCTAATGTTGGCCTTGGATCTTAGATTGAGCCCATCGCTAAAAATCTGCTTTTTATCAATTTTATCTAGATGAATATCCATTGGGACGGTACTAATGGATATTTTTGGTCGCTATTGAAAATTTAGTCGATTGCTGAATTTATTTATGGGCCCAAATCAGGGGCATTTAGGCCGACATAACATCCATTTCCCCTATGTAGTAAGAGTCACGATCCACATTTATTGCAAGTCGTGAATTTGAATCCTGCAATTTGATAATTCAATCGAAAGAATCCCGCGAGATAGGATACGACATAGTAATATTTCAAATTATATATTATTATATAGCAGCATTAAAAAATATAACATTGAAAGAAAAATATTTAATAGCGCTAGAGGTTTTAGTTACTTAGTTACATTGGATACGTGTTTACAAAATCTGATCTACACTGCTGAAGCCTGAATTAAGTTAGTTAGTGAGATGATACGATTAAGCGAAATACTTGGCACCATCTAGCATAATAAGAATACATGAAAAAAATACTGCTATTGCTAGGTCATCTTGGTAGCAATAATTTTCAATTTTCTGCAAAACATAAAACTAAGACAAAGCGACCACCTCAACCATCATCATACGAATACGAATAAATAAAAATAAACTCTAGCTTCAAAACTAAAAATTTGGCGGCCTAAAAATATAGACCCATTTCCCAATGATAAAAAAAATATATATGCCCTAATTGAACCGGAAATAAATTTCTCCCACAGCTACTGGCAAATGCATTCCTGGTGGTTTTGGCATAGCATACCACGTCCAGCATTCCGGTGCATAGTCCCAAGCATGGAAAAAATCATTCACGTAACGTTCAATTTGAAATCACCAATGTACATTTTTTCGCTGTGATAAACAATCTCCGCAGCCCTGCCTGTGGAGAGTTACGCGTTCACGCAACAGGATAAGATGGAACGAAAACATGAAAAGGTTGACAGCGTTCATTGATGTTTATGTTCATCCATTGATTCATTCCCACGTTACTTGCTTCGCATTCTGAATGATTGTCAAAAGGATCGCAAATGAATGCATTCTTTCGTTCGCAAAGATTCTTCGCGAAAGATTCTAATCGCATAACGTTGCCGTGTTTTATTTAGCCAGAAGTGTACTTCTGTGTGCTGTTTCAATTTTACTAAATCATCAACCCGTGATCGCAAAAATCAATGTAAGTAATTGACAATATAATAGATCTCTGCAATTCATATACACATATATACTATTAAAATTTCCAGAATGAAACGACGTTGTACGCAGAAAAACACCCTACTGCAGGTTATCCAGGTGGAAAACGGGAAGTTCCTTTGCAAAGCCAGTGAAAACTGTAATTATAAGCAAGATACGCTTATGCCGGGGAATTTTAAAAGGCATATTTTTAAAATGCAGCAGGATGTTTACGCGGCAATGGATTTACCTGCTCCGCCAACTGAGAAAGCAGCTGAACCGGCTAAGAAAAAATCTAGAAAGCTACCTGTGGAAACGAACAGAGAAACCGTCCTTCTTGGCACTTTGCAGTTAGCTACTGTCAATCACCTCCCACATTCGTTCCCGGAAATGAAAGGATTCAAAACATTGGTAGGTCCTCTCTATGATGCCACCGGAATTACTGCTAATAGTAAAACTGTGGCCGGTTTGGTGGACAACTCAGCATGTATAGCTCGGCAGCTCATATCAGCAGAATTCAAACAACAACCGCTGATAACAATCGAAGTTGATGGAGCATCCAGAGGAAGCCCCCACTTCGTTGGAATCAGTGCGCGAATCATTATTGATTATAAAGTTGTAGTTCGTAATCTCGGTAAATATGTTTCTGATCAATTCACTAACCAACTAACGTGTAAGTTTATCGGAGGAACTTTTGTGTTAACAAAACATTACAACGGGAGTGAGACAGGTTAGAAAGGCCCAAGAAAAATACCTTACAACTAAACCCTTAGGGCTAACAAGAATATTTTTTTTCCCTTGTTCGCCAGTGCAGTGGTCCAGGATACAAAATTATCAAGACAAAAGTTAGGTCAATCCTAATTTTTGAAACGACCAAAAGATTTCAAGCATAAAAACTTCACTCAAGACTCCAAATCCATAAAACTTACTAAAAGTTCTGTCTTCCTAATTTTCAATCCTAGAGCACTGTGCAGTGTTGATTTTTCGAAGCATGAATCGACGTAAGCAACCTTTGTAAGGTAAAATTTGATAGTCTTTGAAATTTGCTCCAGACTTCGGCGAATGGTGGGATGCTATGAAGTGATCTGCAAAATATCTGAGGATTTTTTTTTCCTTTTTAAATTTATTAAATTTGTTTTGCTTTAATTATAATTCTAGCCATCAAAGAGACTCAAGAAAGGCAAACGAAGGAAAACTTGAAGACGCTGATAGAAAATGTATTGGGTGATTTCGAAGTTAAACTGCATCAGGTGTATGCCGTCACTCACGACAACGGAGCAAATATGGTTGCCTCTGTTTCCGAGATGAAGAAGTCACTCGAGAAAGCTAACATCGATCTAAAATTTCTTACGGATCAAAGTTTCGAAGACACCTGCGATGAGGATATTGATCGGCCTGATACGGTAGATGGTGCGGATGAGCAAATCGAGGCTGACGATGCTGACTCCGAGGCAGATGATGAAGATGATGATTTTAATAATGGCAAAGATGGAAGAAATGAAACAACGGAGACTCCACCGGTCTCCACAGATCCCTTTGATGCCTCGATGCAGGACATTTTGGGTAGCGTTCGATGTGCAGCACATACTGCACAGCTGGCAGTATGGGACGTTATCAAGCCGTATGAAAAACGAATCCGAAAAATTCAAAAACTGGTTATTAAATTACGACAAACTGAATACCACAAATTCGTCAAGCAACATGATGCCCACCTTCCACCGATCAGTAATAAGACCCGATGGAACAGCACCTATCTGATGTTGAAGTCTCTATTGAAGCAAAAACAATTCTTCAGCATGCTTAAAAAGGCTTATCCGGAAATTGGTAAGTATGCGATTTTTTATAATGTTTTTCATGATTGCTCATAAAGATTTAAAATAGTGCTTTGAACTTTATTACACCTCTTCCCCATCGTTGCGTATTTTCCTATATCTTATACATGGCTCGTCATAAAACAAAGAACTTCCCTCTGCTCTTTAAACGTTGTTTTTAACGCTGCAATTGACAATCACTCAATAAGTTTTCTTTTTAATGATTACAGATTTCTCACCACATTGGAAATTCATTGAAAGATTTTGCGAGGCATTTGAAGCACCATTTGTTCTCACCATGCAACTTCAAAAGCGACACGTCGTATTGAGCGATTTCTATGCATACTGGCTAGTATGTCAGGCGAAATTGATTAGGTTGAAAGAAAATTGTTTAGCTCAACGACTACTGGAAGCATGTCAACGGCGTTTACAGAAGCTCACTGAATCAAATCAGTTCAAGGCCTGCGCATATCTTGACCCTCGATTCAATTTCCTGGGATCGAAAAGAATTTCATCGAAAAATAAAGAGCTTGTTCAAGTAGGTTTTTTTCTGCAGCTCATCATGTCTCTACTATGTTCTTATATGATATTTTTTCCATAATTTTGTAGGAGTTTCTTATTAAACTGCATGGTTGCGTTAACGGAAAAATCGATCAAACTGTTGATGCTCCAAGTATCCACACGGATGAAGATGATCTGGAGACTATTTTGGCAGGATTTTTTGACAAGGATTCACAAGGCAGCTCATCGTTGACAAGTAACACTTCTTTTGCTCAAAAACTGAAGCAGCTTGAGACGAGGGAGAAGGTACCCATCATTGAAACGTCGCGCCCAGGTCCATCTACCAGCTATGAGAAACCAGTGCATTTTGATCTGCTAGCATACTGGGAAGGTCAGAAGTTCACAAGCCCTGAACTTTGCAGAGTGGCTATGATTGTTTTATCGGCTTCAGCTACGCAGGTTTCAGTCGAGCGTGGTTTTAGTGCGTTGAAGTTAATGTTGAGTGATCAAAGAATGAATCTGACGGCTGGTGCTATCGAAAATGCTTTGCTACTCAAACTTAATCCAGACATTCTTCCTCGAATCGTGGCTTCGATTGATGGAGATCATATCTAGTAGATGATCTGTTTTTGAAGAAATAAAATCAAATTAAATAATCATATTTTGCACAAAATAATATCTCGATCTTTTTTATTTTTACCGATGTCACAAACAGACAGACGAAACATTCCAGAAACTGGTACCAACCTTATTCATCCTTGAACTTGTGTAGCCAAAATTTTGCATATTGTTCATAGGTGTGGATATGATTCGTGAGCATAACGCAAAACTTGTTTTTTAAAGGACGTCGTATAACGGTAAAATGGCGACGTTACATCTTCATTTGAATGTACTCTGAGAGACCACGATTGCATGGCTTTTATGTTGTCTAGCCTCTAGGAATCCAACGGCTGATTGACAATGGCACTCAAAAGTCGATCATATGTGAATTTGGCGGTCAATTTTACCAAGGGAAACTTGTTGGAATAAGGAATACCGTGAACGCATTGCTCTGTGATGAAGTTCTAACGACCGGTTCCTTGAAGAACACTATAGCAAAAATAAACTTTGTATTACTGCAAAAAATGACATTTTGCGAAATGCAAATCCACAGCAAGCAAAAAATGTTGCAAAATCGGAGTCGGGGGGATAGTTGTGCCTTGATGCTGGGGTAGCTGGAGAAGATGCAGTGCAACTTTTCACATCAAGAAAGACACCAACATTCTAAAAGAACATAATAATCAGTCTAAATTGCCATTTTTTGTCTGGCTGATGGTAAATCGCTGGTACTGGTTCCGGGTAGACTGTCTCTGTGAATCGCTTGCACAGAACTTGCTGTCGTGAGCCGAATAATTGATTTGGTGTTTCAAGGGTTATTTAACAAGCTTCATGTTTTCTGTGCTAAAAGGAGAAGAAGCTGTGTTATTGGGTAAACGGAACGATGGTCTATTTCTTCTGAAACAATTATCGGATCGGGAGTTCGTAGTAGACCCAAAACACGTGCACTGCGAACTTTTCCAGTATTTTTGGTGGCGTAGATACGGACACAGAGATCTGCAAGCGCTGTTGAAGGTAGTGCGTGAGGATTTGGGGCACGGGGTTGAAAATAGGTCCTAGTGAAGTTCAGCAGATTTGTGCTTGTTACTGTTTTAACGGAAGATGTCCATGAAGATGATACTTTCCCGAAAACGTCTACGACAATAACGATCGCTGTTGGAGAGCTGACTCATAACGTTTGGCCTGGTCCAGGGAGGTCTGATGGCAGTAGCAACACCAGGATACATATATGATACCTGAGATCTTGATAACGTTTGGTTAAACGACATTGGATTCGGTTGGGTCTTCAGAAAGATGAGGAATGTCACTGATAAAATACAAAGGCGCAATGGTATTCCCTGAAGTACGACGAAGATTTTGATTGACTCCAGAAACCAAGTAAAATACTTTTCCGACTCTTCCCAAAGTGCTGCTTTCTTTGATGCGTAGCGTTAAAATGACGTTGAAACACTTCGACATTAAAACCGCCTACTTGTATGGTAAACTAGATCAGTAGTTATGTATGCATGGACTCAAGAATGCAATCGTGCATTCATACATAACAAAAAAAAATGATTCACGTGTGAACGTTCACGAACAATCTTGTGAATCCCATTCTGGCAAAAGAATGACAATCATGCGCATTCATCTGCTTTGATGTCATTCATTTTCTCGACTCATTCCTTTGGGGTTCATCTGTATCAACGTTCAGGTTAGTTCATTTGGAGAGATTTCATTAATTTGTGAGCGAACGGAAAGTAGCTGCCAAAACAATGAGCTGAGTTACCAAGAGTAATGTGAGTGAATGACCATTTCCATCCTTCCAGGAAGCTTTCCGCTGTTCGATACTCCTCTACCCCCAGAGGAGTCCTAAATGATGCTGCCTAGTGCTATCTGGATCTGCCTTTCACTCATTTTCAAACACTACGCGCGGGACACTCGCTTGCGGACCCAACACACAAAATCTCTCCGCAGTTTTATTAGCGTTTGATAACAACTAACGTGATGTGTGATGATGTTAATCAGCACCTAAAAACTGTTTATATCATGCTAATAACCGTGGGTTTTCAAACTACAGGCTCACCAGCACGTGAATCTGCACAAGTGTAAACACTCCATACGATGCTGGCAGAATATATTGTTTCAATAAGCTTGTGTGTATCTTTATGTAATTGAATTTATATTATAAACCTATTACTCATCCATTCTCAAATACCCGACCGCCATCGAATTCTAAAAATTACCGAGCAAGTGCAGGATAGCGAAAGAGATAGATTAAGAAAGAAAATAGTCAATAAGACTATCTAATACAAATCTACTATGAATCATGCTAAAGTCGAGTGAGCTTAAGGTGATTCCTTGTAGAGTCCAGAAATGGCCGCCACGTAGGCTATACATGCACTTCCACGCTTCCACTTCGAATTTTCAGTTACGATGATAGAATTTTCAATATCCTCCAAAAAACTCCCACAGAGTACCTTGTATTTCTTGGTAAAATTATTTAACAGATGTTTCCATTTGGCATACTTTCCTGATAAATGGAAAAATGCAAAAGTTGTTCCAATTTTGAAGCCGGATAAAAATCCAGCTGAAGTTTCTAGCTACCGTCCAATAAGTTTGCTTTCTTCAATAAGTAAACTTTTTGAAAAGATAATTTCAAATAGAAAGATGCTTCACATCAATACGAACTCAATTCTTGCAGATGAGCAGTTTGGATTCCACCATGGGCATTCAACTAGTCATCAACTCTTAAGAGTTACCAATTTAATTCGTTCAAACAAATCTGAAGGCTGCTCAACTGGAGTCGCTCTTCTAGACATAGAAAAAGCATTCGACAGTGTTTGGCATGAAGGTTTGATTACTAAATTAAAAAAGTTGAATTTTCCACTTTATATTATGAAATTAGTTCAAAAGTATTTAACTGACAGAACTCTGCAGGTAAATTATCAAAATTCCAAATCTAATCGACTTCCTGTTAGAGCAGGAGTTCCTCAGGGTAGCATTCTTGGGCCTATATTGTATGACATTTTCACTTCGGACCTCCCTGATTTGCCTCAGGGTTGCCACAAATCTTTGTTCGCTGATGACACAGGCATTTCCGCTAAAGGAAGAAGTCTTCGTGTTATTTGCAGCAGACTGCAGAAAAGTTTAGATAGTTTCTCTTCCTATTTACAAAAATGGAAGATTTCTCCCAACGCTTCCAAAACTCAACTTATAATATTTCCACATAAGCCTAGAGCTTCGTTTTTGAAACTTAGTAGTAATCACATAGTCACTATGAATGGAGTTCCAATTTCCTGGTCAAACCAAGTGAAATATCTTGGATTAGTACTTGACCAAAAATTAACTTTTAAAGATCACATTGAGGGCATTCAAGCCAAATATAAGAAATATATAAAATGTTTGTATCCTCTTATAAACAGGAAATCCAAACTTTGCCTGACGAATAAACTTCTAATATTTAAACAAGTTTTTAGACCGGCCATGCTTTACGCTGTGCCAATATGGTCTTGTTGTTGCACTAGCAGGAAAAAAGCACTTCCAATATTTTGTTTTATTAAATAAATGTTTAACAGACTTTTTAAATTTATTTATTTTTTTTAACTTAAAATGGCCGATTACCGGCACAAACTTTCTGCATTGCCCCTACCGAACAAATATGCAAAGTTTCATAAAATTCTGTGAGCCAAAATGGCCATTTCCTAGGTACGGACCTGTACCACTGTAGAACAACTAACGAAATCAAAATGGCTTTATCAACAAATAACCTGCTTCAGAGTAGCTTCAGCCAGCAGCCACTCGTCATCATACCGGGCGACAGTTGATTGCATCTGAGCCTAATTGAAACGACTTTGCGCAATAAAAAAGGATTTTCTACCACTTGGTCCTTCGTGGATTGACCTAACATACATCGGACCTACTCGCTTCCCTGCAACCAGCTAGACCTTGTTCAAGTTTTAATTACGTACACTCCTCATTTTGAATGGAAGATCCAGCATCAGCCCGGCTTTGGGCAGTAAATTTCCTTTCGATACTATCTGGCACTTACCGCGTGAAGTTTTTATAGAGAGTTCAATAAAATGCAATACGTTCGAGAGTCTACCGTCCGGCAACAGTCGAATGCATCTACCCACCAACCACCACCTGATGGAAGGTTGCGGTCGGGCGTGTGAAAGTACAAATTGATTGGGATTGGAAGGAGGCGTATCGGAAAGGTGTTAGAAATAATGACATTAACAAATTATTTAATGACCAGGGCGAGTACCGGGCGCAAGGTTGATTCCCGGGACGGTACGACCGTGAAGACAGGTAGTAAACTACGTCCATTATAGATACGTTTTACGCAGATTGATTTGCAACAAAGTAGCGGCGAAGTAAAATTAATAAGCAATTACCCGACGGGAATCTGCGCGAAATGTGACTCGAAGCAAGATGTATGCATCACAACTGAATCGTTTTTTTATTATTGCATGTTGAACATTATTTCAATGCAATTATGGCAAACTAGTCAGTATGTGAATATTAATAAACCGTAAAAATTGCTTTCGCAAAAGTTATGCATCGGAGGCAAACTGGTTCCAATCTTCGGCAGCGGCGAAATGTCACCAAGTTCAGCGCAATTAGAGTCGATCGATTTTGATGATCGGTTTTCTTTCCCAACGCGGCTCAATAATGCTCCTCAATTGGATGACAAAATAGACTCTACACAACCGATGAGCGATACGCGAGAAGTCACGCTGAGTTTTGGACTGGTTGGGTACAAGACAAGTGTGGGTATGTGCTCTTCTAAGGCCGGTGCTGTGGGAATTGGAACGGTTTATTAGATATGACTGCCTTTGGACCGAAGTGTCTGTCAATGCTGTTTTATGCTGGACGATAATTTTCCCATAATTTC